>NC_082684.1:148934387-149245300 GCF_949987515.2 Delphinus delphis
CCCATCCATTCACTCCGCTATAGCCACACGGGTCTCCTTGCTATTTCCTAAACATAGGAGGCATGCCTCCCCGCCCAGGGCCTTTGCACTGGCTGTTCCTTCCACCTGGCATGCTCCTTACCCAGATGTCCACATGGCCACCTAACTCCCACACCCCCTCAAGTATTTATTGCCTGTCTCCCTGAGGTCTAATCTCCGTTCAGGCAAAGGTACTTGTTGGTTTTGTTCACTGCTATATTCCTAATGCCTGGAACACTGTCTGGCACATAGAAAGTTCTCCATAAATATTTGCTGAGCTAATTGGATGATTAATTTGGGAAGTGCAGTCTCATGCCTTGACTTATGAACCAATTTTAGAATCTGACTCATAACTATTGTAGACAGGAGCCAGCCGACTTTCTCATTTTTCTGCAAAAGCAGAACATTCCACTTATGATATAGATACTCTAAATACGGTCCTAGGAAGCATTTTACAAGATTGGTACTTGATCCACAGCATGAATTACACAGAATAGAAGGTGGGAATTATAGTACATTTTTAAATTTTTACTCAAATATACACCCAGGTACACAATTACTTTCTGTAGTTTTATTTCATCTCATTAATACTTTGGATCCTTTTCTTTAATCACCTGGAAAAGCAGCATGACACAGAAGTTAAAAGAAAGGCCTGTGTACCCATATTGCATGGGCTTAAATCTCCACTCCACTGCTTACCACTATAGCTGTCACTTAACCTCTCTGGACCTTCCATTGGAAACATTCGAATTTAAAGGTTGGTATTAAAAATTTCTGACATGTGGTTCTCCAAGCCAGTTTGCACAGTTCTAGAGACAGGAAGTTCATTACTTGAGGTAGTCTGCTTCTTTACTGAACTGCATCATGTGTTACTAAGTTCTATATACAATATTGGACTAAAAAGTCAGTTTCCCATTATGTCCAAACATTCATCCTAAAGTTGGCTCTTTCAGCACTGGAAAATACAAACGTCCTCTTCCACATAAGTTTCCAAATAACTTTTTTTTAAAACCTCTGTTATCTGCCTGCCGGTTTTGAGCATAATAATTGTTCTGTCCTAGGGCTTCCCTGGTGGTGCAGTGGTTAAGAGTCCATCTGCCAATGCAGGGGACACGGGTTCGAGCCCTGCTCCGGGAAGATCCCACATGCAGCGGGGCAACTAAGCCCGTGCGCCGCAACTACTGAGCCTGCGCTCTAGAGCCCGTGAGCCACAACTACTGAGCCCACGTGCCACAACTAATGAAGCTTGCGCCCCGCAATGAGAGGCCTGCGCACCACAAGGAAGAGTAGCCCCCGCTCGCTGCAACTAGAAAAAAGAAAGCCCGCGTGCAGCAACGAAGACCCAATGCAGACAAAAATAATTAATTAATTAATTAAAAAAAACAATTATTATGTCCTCCTTGTTCATAAATGCTTTGGGATTCAGAAGATGTTTATTGTATATTAGTATGTTCCAGGCTTTGTACCCATTTTACACCAGGTTAACACTACCTGCGCCCCTCACTGTCTGCACTGGAGCAGGAACCAACTCAATGCTTGTACTTAATGAGCTAACACCTTTTCTCTCTGCTCACAAGTAAACTGTTTAGACAGGCAGTTCATTTGGGGCTCCTTTCCTCACAGAGATATTTTCCTTCACACACCCTCTTCCCACATCTTCTCTTTCTTAACCACTTGGTAATGATGTCTATAACAATTAGGGGTCTTCTAACTCTAGAACCTTATCATTCTAAATAATATGCAAATAAACTTTATCCTCAGCCAGTTTAATAGTTCAATCAGCAATTATTTTTAATCTCTCTATATATAATTTCAAAAAGAAGTTACATATTCTCCCACTTCTGAAGTTTTGGCACTCTCTTTTATTTTTCACATCTGACTCACTGCAAAAATATCTCTGGCAGCATTCACAGAAATTTGCCGGTGAGGTTCAGTCAAGAGAATTTCAGTATGGGCCCCAGCAGACATCTCAACCAACTTGTCCACATGTTCTGGGTAGCAGAGGCAGTTTGGCTTGGTGGAAAAAGCACAAGGACTCCAGGAGCCAGACTGCCTGGCTTCAAATCCAGTTCCAGCTTGGAAGAAAGGGAGAATTCAGGCAAACTATTTAACTTCTCTGGCCCCATTTCTTCAGTTAAAATGGAGATAATAACAGCACCTGCTGCAAAGATCTGTTGGGAAGACTAAATGAGTTACTACATATAAAGCCCTTAGAACAATGCTGGGAACATATCAAAGCCTCAATAAATGTTTGCTAGCATACAAAGAAGCCACTGTCCTGGCTGTCACTGGGAGAGAGAAGAGAAATTTAAGCATGATCTCCATTCACATGAAATGTGACTGCTTTTGAGGGAAAGAGAAAAAAAATGAGAAAATACAGATAATATTTAAAGGACATGTTAATAAGAACAAACCACTTTTGGAATCATTGTCATAAATGTCTACCATCTAGACCTCCCCACTAGATATCTATAAGACATCTTGAACTTGGCTGGTCCAAAACATCTCTTCCCAGTGAATGAAGTCAATCTCATGTGCTTATTCAACAAGCACCTATTGAGTCACTATCATGAGTCAAACACCTTCAAGGCATATGGGAAACTTGAAGTTCTCCTTAACCTTTCCCTCTCCCTTAGCTTCTATATCTAATCAGACACCAAATTCTGCCCTCCTTATCCCAATCAGTGATTTAAATTTGTCCCCTTCTTGCCATGCCCAATGCCACAGTATCATTTCTCTGCAGGTCTATATCATCCAGTCCCTGACACTATCCTCTCCTGCTCCAACCTCTGCTCCTCATTGCTGTCTGAAGTGTAATCCTAAAAAAACGTAATAATCATCTCCTTTTAAGAAACTTCTAATAAAAAAGAATGAAATTCTGCCATTTGCAACAACATCGATGGACCTAGAGAGTATTAATCTTAGTGAAATAAGTCAGACAGAGACACTGTGTTATCACTTATTTGTGGAATCTAAACAATGAAATAAATGAACATATATAACAAAGCAGAAATAGACTCACGGATACAAAGAACAAAGTAGTGGTTACCAGTGGGGAGAGGAAAGAGGGGAGGAGCAAGATAACGGTAGGGGATTAAGAGATTAAAAACTACTATGTATAAAATAAATAAGCAACACAGATATAATGTACAGCACAGAGAAATATAGCCATTATTCTGTAATAACTTTAAATGGAGTATAATCTATAAAAATATTGAATCACTATGTTGTACACCTGACATTAATATAATATTGTATATCAACTATACTTCAATTTAAAAATTTAAAAATAAAAATAAAAGACTTCCAATGACTACTTACAGGTAAATTCTTTAGCTTGGCTTACAAATTATTTGACTACCTAACTCCAACTTTCTTCTCCAGTGCCATCTCTTGCCAGTCACCTCAACACAACCTCTACACAACAACACTGAACTTCTCCTTGTGCCATACCAGACCCTTGAGTGAATCCACACCATTGCATATGTCATCCCTGTTTCCCTCCATGACAAACACCTACTCATCCTGTAAGCCTCAGTCCAAATGACTTCTTTGCAATGAAGGCTTTTCCAGTGGCTAGTAGCACTTTTCCCTGTCTTCTAACTATACTTTAGTCTCACTTATTTGCTTAATTAATGAAATATCATAAGCAAATTACCTAGTATTAGGTTTGTTACAAAATAAATGCAACATAAAAGGTAGCAATTATTATATTATTCCTGTTGTATAGAAACCAAGTGTGGTTCCGCAGGACCTGGACATAGATATGAAAGAACAAACACTTTTTGAATGAATGAATGAATGAAGCAAGCTGAGGCATCTCACTATAAAAAGTACAAAATAGGGAGATTACCTTTTTTAATACGTTGCATAGAGGGAGTAAATATTTATACCAAAATCTTTGGCTAATATAGTTACTATAGTTAGACATGAAAGTTAGCTCTGAGCTTCCAGAAGGAAACTAAAAGGAAAAGGACAAACAGTTCTCATCATCTGATGAAAGAAAGTATACCACTTGATCGAGAAATACATTTTCCTGGAGGAGTCTTCTATGTGCATATTGCATAACACTGAATAATACGGTATTTTCTTGTCATTTAAAAAACACAGAAATAGGGGCTTCCCTGGTGGCGCAGTGGTTGAGAATCTGCCTGCTAGCAGGGAACATGGGTTTGAGCCCTGGTCTGGGAGGATCCCACATGCTGAGGAGCAACTAGGCCCGTGAGCCACAACTACTGAGCATGCGCGCGTCTGGAGCCTGTGCCCCGCAACAAGAGAGGCCGCGATAGTGAGAGGCCCGTGCACCGCGATGAAGAGTGGCCCCCGCTTGCCACAACTAGAGAAAGCCCTCGCACAGAAACAAAGACCCAACACAGCAAAAATAAATAAATTAATAAACTCCTACCCCCAACATCTTCTTTAAAAAGAACACAGAAATAGTCTTTCCTTTGGATTTTTAATCAATCCTCAATAAAATAAAATCCAAGAGCAGTACCAGTTAAACTCTAGGCAGAAGCAGTTGGTGAAAGACAGGAGCCTCTGTGGGATTGGAAGGAAGCGATGGACAAGGTTTGCCTCAGGGAGAGACAGTCAATGCCCTGGGTGAGAGCTGGGTGCTGAATGCTGCTGGTGTACTATCAGGCACAAGAAGGTGGCCCCATCGAGGTCCCCCCAGCTGGATCATGCTAACAGCTAGATAACACACTGAGTGGGGAAAGGAGGCATTTTCAGCAAAGGGTCTTGAAACAATGAGAATTTACATGTACAGTCAGATGAACCCTTGGATATAGAGGGTTGACTGTACTAAGCCATTTTATATAAGGAACTTGAGCATCTGCAGATTTTGGTATCTGCGTGGAGTCCTGGAACCAGTCCCCCATGGATACTGAGGAACATAATTTAAGGGACTCTTTTCAGTGACATTATTTGGTGTTGCAAGAACTGAAGATTAGAATGAGCTATAGACATATAAATTGGTCAAACGTGTGTTTCTGGGAGGCCTAGGTAATAAGAAAATCCAGCTCTGTCAAGATAATATCTGGGAGAATAGATAGATATTATCAGGCTAGAATCACTGGATGAGAAATACCTGGCCAGCCTCATTTGTGAACACTCCCTGCCTCCTCTGATGCTCCAAAAATACAGTCGCCATTCTCATCTATGTGTTTTGTATGCACGTTTCCCCTCCCTTCCCCCTTTAGCCCCTACTCAACTCTTCACCCTCAGCTCTGGGTATCACCTTTAGGTGGCCTTTCCTTCCTCCCTCATCCTAGGCTGCCAGGTGCTACTCCCCAGAGGCCTCCTGTCACCATAACCACGTGTACATTCCTCATTATTTCTGTGTTTCTTGTGAGCTCCTCTAGGGAAGGTACCAAGACTTATTCAACTTGGTTTCCCCAGCACAGTGCTTGACACAGAATAATCAACCATTATATGTCAACAGTAGGAAGGAAGGGAGTTTGGGAATTACCTCAGATGATTCCCATAGGGCCAATGAGGATAATACAGAGTAGAAGGGTGTTTATGGGGAAGAATAACAACAATGTTGGCATTTGACTTGCTAAGTGTGCATCACTGGAATAGCTAGTGAAGACTGAGAGAGAAATGTGGGCATTAACAACGCAGATTTGAACATCATCTGCCAGAAGTAGTAGCTGAAACACTGAGAGAAGATGAATTTTCTTTTCAGTTGCACCCAAATGAGCAGTTATCCTTTGACTAAGATCTTTCCATCTTTTTCTCCCTCATTTGGGAACAATTACCATAGAATCAGGGTTAAATTCAACTTCTCAGCTTCATTTGAGTAGGATTCAAGGGCCTCCTCCAGAGCATGTTACTCACCAACTCAGTCCCCTCTGCTCCAGGAAACTCGCTGACCCTCTGAGCATATCTGGCCGATCACCCCCTCGATGGTATTACTGAAGCAACATCTCTCTGATGGAATCTTTGAGGAGCCTTAACTTCAGGGCCCATCTGCCTCATCCTCGGCTAACTCCCTCAAGGCTCAAACTCAAAAGCACAGAAGGCTCTTCTAAATCCTTTGCTGAGTGAGTACACGTCTTTTCTAATCAATCAGAATGCAGAACCCTTGAAAATGGAAGCTATACTCTTTGCTCCTTCTTTGTCCCCACTATCTCTAGGTGTAATAGTTCTGTACATTCAGACAATTAATGTTTAGGATATTGGTGGGAGGGAGACAGCTTATTATCGAACTCCTGAGGCAGCTTCCAGATTATTGTTTCTCTGCCAAATATCAGTAACTTCTCTTCTTCTAAAGCCAGCACTATCCCCTTCTCTCTCTCCATCCTGGAAGCTTCAGGATGGTGACTGTATCTTCTTCCTTATGATTCTAGCTCTGTTCTCATAATTCTCTGCATCTTTCTTGATGGCTTCAGCATCCACATAGGTGACCCTGGCTCACAGCAATTTGATTACTCCCATTTGAACCAACGTCAATTCTGTGTCATTTAATCTGCCAATAGGCAAATCTAAACATCATCACTTAACCCTACTAACTAACCTGTACTTTTCAAAAGCCCAAAATGTCACATGGTCTCCCCCTCACCCCACCATGTAGTCATCCCCCTCTCTCTCAGTGAACCTGCTTGTCTCTCTCATTGGTCATTGCCACCACAGCTCTTAGAGAGTCTTTCCATTCTTTATACAATGAGAGTGATAAAGTTTGCAGTGGTGTCGAGAAGATGAAAAGAGATAATTTAGGGATGTCCCAGCCCATAGTATGAGTTGCTAAAGTAAGCTCTTCTTCCCTCCCCTTTCCCTCTAGGAATAAGGAGCTCATGTTTCCTGAAGACATCATTCTAACTTTCAGCCTCTTTGACTAGTCTAGAAAATCCACCCTCTTTCTCAATCAAAATCTGTCTCCCAGAGCCTCCCATCCGGTGCATACTGCTCAGCTGGCTGTAGCACTAAGAATAAGAATGACCTTCTCCCCCCAGGTAAGCCTGCCAGCAATCCTCAGACAACTCACACAGCCACTAGAGTCTTTTCTTCTCCAGGCTGACCACCTTGACTCCACCTGCCTTTAAACCCACCACCACATAATGGCCATCTTAGACTCCTAACACCTTCCAGTATCCTACACAATAAGCAGAAACTTCTGCCAGAACACTGGCCCCATTCAAAATTCCCAGGACTACAACGTGAACATTTTCCAGGGCTGACAGTCTGTCCTGCTCCAAAATGGTTGAAAAATAAGTCCTCCTCATGGCTTTTCTTATAAATCAAACTCTACAAGGGAGGAGAAGAAGAAAAAATAAAAAACTAACTCCCCAGACTGCAAGAAATCGTAACGCCAAGTGAATGGGGATTTTTTTTAAAAGAGTCTTGAATCCTGAGGGCTTGTCTTGTTCTTTTAACTAGAAAGTTTGAGTCTTGATCCATTAATCCAGAGCTAATAAATGGCTGGTGGCAATTTGCCAGTTTGAACTCACAAGTGCGAGCTTATTCATTATTAGGAAGTAGCAATCTCTGTAGGGAAATGCTTGCAAACAGGATTAACAGAGCAAGGGGAGCGCAAAGCCTTTGGTGAAAAATGTGCCCATTGCTAATCAGTGGCCAACAGCTTGCTGCTGCAATGAGTTGCAGAAGCAGTCATAGCTCAGTGATCTGTGTGTCCATCATTTGCCAGAGCAGGGAGTGGACTTTATGCACTGGCTGAGTCAGGATTTCCAAAACTTTTCTACCAAAGTGCCCCTGATAGCAGTAGCCAGTAAGATCGTGTCCCTACAGGGTTCAGAAACTGAACCAGAAGGCCCAAAATTTAGTCGAAGTCTCCTGTTTATTCTTCAATATTCATGTAAATTGGCATCTTAATACTATTCCCACACTGGTTTTAATATAAAAAGAACAGGCTTCCCCACGTTTCGATGTAATTCTCTGAGCCCCTAGACCACAGGCCATGCCCCCAGGGCTTCATGTCCTCCTGTTTGAGACAGGGAGCTAGTCCCTACTCCAAGGAAGGAGCCACACCCCCCAACAGCCTGCATGAGACAGACTCAGAGGTCTCATGGCCACTTCAGTGGTCATTCCTTACCCAGATCTATAGGCTTATTGATTCCAGAAGGAATTATAACAGAGAAGGTATAGCACAGTAAGACCTCAGTATTGAAGACAGATAGACAGCTCCACAGTCTTGTAATGTACAACCGGAGCCTACCTAACCTCTCCAAGCCTGTTTCCTTACCTGTAGAGCAGTATCTACTGCCTAGGCTGTGCTGAGAACTAAATCAGAGGATGTGAGTAAAGTGCTTAGTACAGTAAGTAAACATGAATGTTTGTTATCATTATACTGGTGGTATCACCAGACACCTAGAAGTCTCCACAAATCCTGACTTTGTTGCTAAAGAGAATCCTGGAAATAAGAGTCTGAAGACCTGGAATCAAGTCTTGATTCATTAGTTAATGCTGTAGCCTTAAATGACTGATTTGGACTGATCCCAGGCTTCCACATCTATGAAAATGGGAACATGATACCTGCTCATAGATCATCCAATATCATTGTGCAAATTACATGAAATGGTATATGCATGATGTGTTTGAGAATATTTGGTAAAAATACCAAATATGAGCTAAAACCCACCTTTCTCTTCTTCAAACGTACACAGCTCTCTGGTGTTAAGTATTTAAGAGGCTTTGGTGCATAGGAGAAACAAGGAAAAGATGTGAATAAAGTTATAATGTGAGCAATGGAGATGACCTCTGACAACTGTGAGCTTTTTCTCCCAGAGCTATATAGAACAATAATAATAAATGACAATACACATTGTATTGCATGTGTGATGCCTACCACATCAGACATTTATGTTGAATGCTTTACCTACAATCTCTTGTTTAATCCACATAAACTATATACAATTATTATGCTCCATTTACAACTAAAGAACTGAAATTCAAAGTAGGTAAGAAACCTGACCAGATTGGTATGGCTGGGATTAGAACCAAGTCTGGGTAACTCCAAACTTGAGCTCTTAGAATCTGAGCTTGTAACTGTAATGCTCTTCTATCCCACCTTTCAAATGGACCAATGACCTGCTTATTTACTAATCCAGAAAGGAGCCTATTATGGAATTCTTGCTTGAGGCTCTTTTAAGATTATTGGCTGATCCTAGCTGCACTTGGCCAATCACAGGCTGAGGCTACGATTTTAGAGTTAACAATTAGTGATGTCAGAGAAGGGGTGGGACTCCAGTTCTGTGCCTTCCCCTTCCTTCTGAGGACCAGCAGGTCTGAGATGATGTGAGTTTGGAGATACAATGTCTAGGATTCGAATTCCAGCTCTACTGATAACCCACTCTGTGTCTCTGGGAAAGTTACTTAACCTCTATGACAATACACATAAACTTCTACCATATGCGGAAAAAAATTATAATCTATACTTTGCAAAGACGGCTGGGAGGAATAGCAGGGATTGTATAAACTGTCTAACACAGAGGAGGTGGCTCAAAAATAGAGAAGGTAGTTATTATTAATTATTATTTTTATAATGAGGTAAAAGTCTTTCATAAAGAAAACCAAAGTAAGTTTTCAGATGTCACATTATTTGAAATTTAAAATCTCAAATACCCTTTTATATCTTTCCAAAGCATTAAGCAAATGTAAGCAACTGTTCAATAATTTTAATCAGTTCACAAATAGTCTCAATCTAAAAGATTTTACATCTTCTTTCTAATCAAAAACTACCCTGAAGTGGTTAAATTCTGACAGGGAGAAGAAATCCATGTGGGTTAGCAGAACAATCTTCTGGGAGCATTAAAATGACTCTTGAATAATTTTCAAACCTAATTGTATTTGCACTTCCTACTGCTCTAAAGCCAAATCAAAATTCATTGGCAAACAAGCAAAATCCTGCCAGGATCTCATGATTTATCATGTGAAATTTCATCATGCATAGCAAGTAGCAAGGTAACGTGGGTTTAAGAGACGTGTGTTCAAAATTCCTGATGATTTGTTTATTCCCTCTGAGAAAGATGGACCAGGGAGAGTCAATTGGGCCTCCTGGACTTGTAATAAGCTTATAATAGGCAGGCATGATTTAATCAGGAAAAATCACTACAGAACTCCTAAAGACAAAAGGGAAGTGGTACAGGACAGTGTGCTGATTTGGCTTCCTCAGGGGGCAGTATTCATGGCTGACTCCTGAAAATCAGGAAGAAGAATTATTTCAAGGAGGAACTGTAAAGTGGCCCCAGGGTCCATGACTATTCTTTCTATCTCCCACACAGCCTACCTTTGTTGCACAGTAGTTTCCTGGCACTGCCAGAAGAGTGGGTGAGAAGCTGGGAGGGAGGCCGAGAGGGAACACAGATGGCTACACTGATCACAGAAGCAGCTACCATGCACAGTGGTCCCACATGATCAAGACCTCAGGCATCCCCTGACGGAGAACACCTCTATTGCTTAGCCCAGCCTGTCAGCCAATTTAGCCAAAACAAGGGCCAGACTGGCACTTCTCAGAGACCCACACCCACTTACCAAAGCACACTGCTCCTAGAGAGGCAGTATAGATAGAGAAGTTAAAAGCTCAGATTTCAGAACTAGGCTGATTCTCTGCTGAGTTACCTGAGACAAGTAACTTAACCTCTCTCTGTGCCTTAGTGTCGCCATCTGAAAAGTGAAACAAATAATAATAGTACATGTCCCACAGGAGTTGTGTTGACAACTAAATGAGTGCCTAGATATAAAATAGTAAGAACAATACCTGACACATAGGTGCTCAATGCATGTTGTTATTATTCTAAACCAGCCACCCCACTGTCATATAGTTACACAGCTTACTTACAGCTCATTAAGTGTTTTCAGGTACTCATTCAAATCTCATGACAACCCAGGGAGGTCCAGCAGGTACCATTATCCCCATTTTACAGATGGAGAACCACAGCTCAGAGAACTCATGTGGTTTACCCAAGGCCATGAACCTAATAATTAGCAGAGGGGGGACCTGAACTCAGGGTTTGGGTTTCAAGTTTAGAGACCTTCCATTTATATATCACATAGCTTAATTATAATTGGGGTAAATTTCATTTCAACCCTACATCCATGTATGTATTCCAGCTGGGGATTATTCATTCCACAAAGGCTATACAGAATATGAGTGGGCTTGCATACTTGCACTGGGTTCTGAGCACTCAGCTGATGGGGGCACCCTGTCAGGGAGCAGGCCCTTTCCAGGAGCCAGATCTTGTCCCTTTTCTTTTTGCTCTCTTGAGTGAGTTTGAGGTACTCCATTGTCACACAGGATAGGACCAAAGCCAACAGGCAAAAAAACAACTGTGGGGAAAACAACTGCTTGAAAACAGATGACTGTTCTCACCAGAATCACCATACATGGAGATTTACACAAAAAGCACCTGAATTTCCATGTGTCAAGACAAGCAGTCCTATAATAAGCTCTCTCCAGGAAATAAAATTCTATCTGCACCACCAATTAGATTGCACCTATCAAAAGGCAGACTAATCACAACTTTTAAAGTGGCCAATGACAGGATAATCTCCCAGCTGAAGAATTACTTAGGTACTCTCAGCCAGTTGGGGAATGTTAACTGAGCAGGTTCAGATTGCTCAGATTTGCAAATGGAACAGGTGACAGCTGGTGGGCGATTATCCATAGAAACTCCTGATTCAGACAGGGGTTAGTCACATAAAAGGGAAGAATAGAAATGGAGATGCCAAAAGAAGCATTTGGTCCTGGATTTCTCTGAAGAAGAGCAGATGGACATAATCAATTACCTAAATAATTCAGAAGAGAAAAAAAAAAGACTGCTTTCACCTGAATTATCCAGATAAATTTTAAAGACATAGTTTGGATGAAGGTTTCTTTTTCATCCAAATGGACTGCTTATATTTTCCTGATTCATCAAATAATTTACTTCTACATGAGCAGGGCTGGCTTACAAAACTACTATAACCATAGTGATAACTGCTACACATGATGTCCTTTCTCTTACATTTGTACTTCAGGAAAGAATTGGTTTCAAGCCGAGCCCTTTTTTTCTCCTTTGTGTATTGGTAAGCTTTTCCTCTGGAAATAAACTGGGCTGGCTGTCCCTTTGATCCCATTGTGCGATTCTATCTCGTTCATCAAGCTTTGGCACCTGACCTGTTACAAGGGTATAGAAAATGGTACAATTTGAGCATTTCAAAGTGCCGGTTTTCTATTTAAAAGGGGGGATATTTGACAGCTACCTTTAGATCCACTTGCTTATCTGGGTTGCGTTTTAACAAATTTTTGTGAAAGCATACCATTTATTTGCCAAAATTGGAAAAAAATGAACAATGGTGAGTTCATATCCCAGTGAATATGGCTTGAAACACACAAATCTACAGCAAAGACTGACAGAGAGTATCATCATATCTGTGTGGCATCAGAAAATGGTCCAGGCTTGAGCTTCGACACCTGCAATAAAGAGGACCACAACAGTCAGGGTGAGGTTCAGTGTTGTTTTCCAGCACAGGGGATTGTAGGTGCTTCCCTTCCGATCCGTTGTGTGGGTAGATTAGAAGCGACATGGACCTTTCTCTGGCCAGAAACCTCTTGGCTCCATCTTCATCTGGGACGATTGATCAGCTTTTACTGATTGCAGGAAATGGCTGTTAACTGGGGGAATGAAGAACACATCTAGAGGCAGAGTCCCTAAGATGATTCAGAGCCCCCGCTTCATTGGCTCTCCTGCATAACTCAGTGGGGTGAGGGCCTTCTCCCCGCATGAGACACTTACTGCCCACCCTTATCTTTTCATCAGAAACAAAGAGCCTTGTAATCTGGGGCAACATGAAATACCAAACATCAAAAAAATGGTCACTTTTTTGCAATAAATATTTTAATGTGACAAAACCAAAGCACAATCGATGAAGCCAAAATGTTTGTCACTCGCTGCTTTCGACTGAGATAAAATTCTACTCTTAGCTAAAAATTTTTCTGTTTCCAATCAAATGTCATTTTAACTGTATTGATTTTACTCGTTTATGAATACTTTAAAACTTTTCCTTCATCAATTTTTGTTTAACGCTTTTGAACCTGCCCTTGTAGATTGTAACTCCGAGAAGAGTCTTCTTAGGTGACATGTCTGTTGCTGTTGAAACTTGCACAAAGCCCTTGGTGGAGACCAGTCTGGCCCTTTGCTGAACTGAGAATCCACGTTGCGAATCACTGTTGACAGTCACACTTTTGCTTCTATTTGCTTGTGCTTCTGATTATAACTCAATATATGTTCATTCGCTTTGTAGAATGCCCCTTTTTAGCCTCTAGCTGCTGGATGACACCATCTGTGATTCCCAAGGAAATTAAATTAAATTAAGTTAAAATTCAATCAGCAGAAGATTGTTGCCTCTATGACTTTACTAGGAACCTTGAGAGCGTAAGTGCCTAAATGCCTCTCTCTTAATACAGAAACAGGCAAGCTCAGCTATAGCAACATTGGCCCATGTTTTAAGACTCCCTCAGAGGCGGGGGCCAGTGACTGACCCTTTCTGTCCAGCCTCGCATGGCCTGCAGCAGCTCGGAAACAGACTGCATTGCTCCTGCAGTCATTGCTTGGTTTAGGGAAATCTTTGTTTCTTACCAAAAGAAAAGAGAAAAAAAAAAAAAAAAACTTCAGGTTTATGCAAAAGGAGGAGATTGTTAATTTGCACAATATCTGATACGCTACACCAGAATAAATTCTAGATGGATTAAATGGCTTTATTTTACAAATAAAAGTAAGCCATAAAAATGGATTTTTTTAAAAAAGCAATACATTGATCTTGAGAATTTATAAGCAATAAAAAACACCAAGTATAGAGTATAATATACTAAATTTGAAAAAGTCATATCAAATAGCATAAACAAAATGCAAAAACAAATGGAGAAACTAGGAGAAAATATAAGATTCATGATAGGCAATATAATAGACATATAAGCACAAACACACATACAAGTGTATACTCATAAGAAAATTAAAATATCCCATTTATGGTCAAAGTACATTAATAGTAATTAACAAATTAAAGAAATACAAATAGGCAAAAATCCTTCCAAATTCACCTGTTTTTCAAAACCCAACACATACACACATATATACACATTACAAAAACAATGAGAAACTACTTATTACATAGCAAACTAACAAAGATTTTTTTAAATTATGTTAATTTGGTGATGGTGAAGTAAAATAAGAACTTTAAAATTTTGCTAGCAAACTGTAACATGTCACCATCTTACTAGAAGTTAACTTGGAAATATGTAGGGAATTTTAATATATTTGGGGAGACATTTATCCCAAAGAAATAACCAAAGATATGCATAAGAATTTTTGTGGAAGGATGTTTATTGCAGCTTCATTTATATAACATAAAAAAAAATGGAAATAACCTAAATGTCAACCTGGCTATGTAAATTATGTTACAAACACAAAACAAAATATTATGCACTTTTGAAAAACATGTAATAATATGAAGAAACTACTATACAATACTACTAAAAGCAGGATGAAAAATTATATGTGGATATGTATGTAGGTATGTATATTTTATATATGTATATTTTGACTCCAATTTTGTGTAAATATTATATAAAATGTTTAAATATCATATGTTGTAATATACACATAAATATATATACAGTCACAGAGAGATTAAGTAAAAGGAAAAGAAAAAATTGACAAAATGTGAACAGTAATTATTACTGAATGGTGGGCACATTTGCCATTTTAACAATCCTTATATTTCTATTTTTCAAAAATTTCTAAAATAAGACAATATTACTTTATAATTTAAAAAGTAGTAAACCCTACTTTTTTAAAAAACAGAGCTGGCTTTTCCTGTCTCTTCCAAATGGCAGAGGTTTTGTTCTCTTGCTGTATACTGAGGTATATTTCATTACCATTTCCCATAACCATGTTATAATTATCTTCTTAACCAGTTCATAACAGGAAGTGCAAAGACTCACAGTAAGGCAAAATACCAGTAAAAATTTCCCGGGGGAAAGAACTAAGTGGTTGAGCCAGGAAATGCGGTTTGCATTATCCTATGTGGCTTCCCATCCTGACTCCCCCACCTCAGCTCTCCTCTGGGCTGCCCTTCATCCCCAACAACACTGCACTGGAGCAAATGTGTGCCGATTTGGAGAGGAAACATTGCTATCCCATTCCCTGCCCCTACTTCACCGCTTGAATTCCCATTTTTCAAAAACTCAGGCTCTCACAGGTAAACTCCAGGCACGGCATTCAGACAGAAACGTGTATAGAAACACTAAGAAAAGTTCATTATTTTGAATTCTGGTACCCCCCATAATAGAGAACTATCATACCAGGTACCATATGTTGAGCACTTACAATGTGCCATCACTCTGCTAAGTGCTTTACACATATTATCTCATTTTTGTTGTTAAAAACAACCCTGTAAGGTAGGCATGAAGATTCCCATTATACAAATAAGTCATTTGAGGCCCAAGGAGGATAATTAACCTAACTAGTATCCCAGAGTCAGAGTCTAAATTCAAGTCAATGCCAGTAACTACACACTAAGCCACCGCACCCCAGTATCTCTAAATAAGATGGAAAACTATGCTTTTAAAACCAACCTAGATTCAGGCCCTGCTATTGCATTTTAGTATTTAAATAATACTCGTTTATTAGTATTTAAATAATACTCATTTATTTTCATCTTTTCTCCCTCTGTTTTTCAGTAGATTGCTACATGTCTTGATTTGTGGCTTTCTTCTCCCAACCTCCCACCACCTGTTAACCAAATCTTAGTATTAGAAACCCACATACTACACTCCCAAAAGAAACTGAAAGCTTTATGTATTTCAGGAGGATGAGTTGTTATTCCTATTTTATGGGTGCATCCACTGAGTCCCAAGACATTTAAGGGAACCTCCTTAAATCACATAGCTAATAAGTAACAGAGAAGAGCCTGAACACAGTTATCTTGCAAACTGTTCCTGAGAGCCAGCAGCATATGCAACATTAAAGGTTTTCACTCCAAACAGTGAATATTCTTGTTCCATAGCTGGTGATACTTATACCATTTACATATAATGTAGCTTCTGTAGGAATACAACTAGCTTTACTTTAGAAGACTAATATTCCTTCTTTCTTCTTGCTTTTTCCTTGTCTTACCTCTCTATGATAATAGCTACATGCCAGGCATAGATGTGAGTTCTTTATGCACACAGACTCACTGAATACTCTGAATAACCTATGAGACAGGCTCTATTTTTTTTTAACATCTTTATTGGAGTATAATTGCTTTACAATGATGTGTTAGTTTCTGCTTTATAACAAAGTGAATTAGTTATACATATACACATGTTCCCATATCTCTTCCCTCTTGCATCTCCCTCCCTCCCACCCTCCCTATCCCACCCCTCTAGATGGTCATGAAGCACCGAGCTGATCTCCCTGTGCTATGCGGCTGCTTCTCACTAGCTATCTATTTTACTTTTGTTAGTGTATATATGTCAATGCTATTCTCTCACTTTGTCACAGCTTACCCTTCCCCCTCCCCATATCCTCAAGTCCATTCTCTAGTAGGTCTGCATCTTTATTCCCATCTTACCCCTAGGTTCTTCATGACCTTTTCTTTTTTTCTTAGATTCCATATATATGTGTTAGCATATGGCATTTCTTTTTCTCTTTCTGACTTACTTCACTCTGTATGACAGACTCTAGGTCCATCCACCTCACTACAAATAACTCAATTTCGTTTCTTTTTATGGCTGAGTAATATTCCATTGTATATATGTGCCACATCTTCTTTATCCATTCATCCAATGATGGACACTTAGGTTGCTTCCATGTCCTGGCTATTGTAAATAGAGCTGCAATGAACATTTTGGTACATGACTCTTTTTGAATTATGGTTTTCTCAGGGTATATGCCCAGCAGTGGGATTGCTGGGTCGTATGGTAGTTCTATTTGTAGTTTTTTAAGGAACCTCCATACTGTTCTCTATAGTGTCTGTATCAATTTACATTCCCACCAACAGTGCAAGAGGGTTCCCTTTTCTCCACACCCTCTCCAGCATTTATTGTTTCTAGATTTTTTGATGACGGCCATTCTGACCAGTGTGAGATGATATCTCATTGTAGTTTTGATTTGCATTTCTCTAATGATTAATGATGTTGAGCATTCTTTCATGTGTTTGTTGGCAATCTGTATATCTTCTTTGCAGAAATGTCTATTTAGGTCTTCTGCCCATTTTTGGATTGGGTTGTTTGCTTTTTGTTATTGAGCTGCATGAGCTGCTTGTAAATTTTGGAGATTAATCCTTTGTCAGTTGCTTCACTTGCAAATATTTTCTCCCATTCTGAGGGTGAGACAGGCACTATTATTATATCCATTTCACAGACAAGAAAACCAAGGTCAGGGGTTAAATAAACTGTCAAAGTGTCAGGCCCAGGATTCAAAACCAGGCAGCCAGATGAGTCCATGTTCCATCCTACTACATTGTACTCTCTACACACAAAAAGTGCATAGAAACTGCACCCTACAATGGTCAGAGCTGTTATTTTAGTACTATTTACAACACCACCACTTAAAGATGTGGAAAATTTGAAGCGAGTGCAGAGACATATAATGAAAATTATTAATGTTTGAAAAATGGAACATATGAGGAAAGCTTAAGAGAAGTGAAACTTTTTTAGCCTTATAAAGAGAATTCTGAAGGGAAGTTAATAACTCTTCAAAAAAATGAAGAATTATGGAGAAAATGATAACCAGAGTTTATTCCCACTCACAGAGAAGAATGTTAGAGAAAACCTGCTTGAAATCACAGTAGGAGGAAATTAAGCCAACTATAAGGAAGAACTTCCATTAGTTCACACACTCTCAGTTGTGGACTTCAATTTAACCAGCCTTCCTTACATTGCCAGTTCAAGCATTATTCATAATGAGGTCAAGAATCCTCTTTCAAATCTCCAATGATCAAGTGATACTCAGGATAATTTTAGTTTCAAGTGTTTGGGGTTTTTTTTTCCCCAATTCTTTGACAAACATCCATCTTGAGCTAACATGAAAATCCTCAAATGAGAATATATGATTAGTCAGACTGTATGATTCCCTGACCTGTCTGTTCAGAAAGAATTCACATGAAGTGACAACCCAGGGTAGATGTGGCATCACTTTCTTGAGATCCCTCTGAACAGAAGCAGACACCCATTTCTCTGGGCACTTTTCATGGAGTTCAGCCCGTAAGTAAGGAGGTAAATTGCATTGACCTCTTGTGGTTCCTTCCTGCCTCATGATTCTATAACCCCCTACGTTTGGTCATCCATCCCAATAAAGCTTCATTGTTAGAATCCATGGTTTCTTCACAACCAAAAATAATAAAATACAGGAACGGCACAGGTAAGAATTGCTGACGGGTAAGACCAGCTAGACTACAAGGTATCTTTGAAGGATCTTACTGTGCCTCTAATTCAGATTTCCTCAAAGTGGTCCTTGAACCATCTTGCATTAGAATTATCTCTGGTACTGTACGTGCTAAAAATTAATCATCATCTTTAAAGAGGGCCCCAAGGATCTGCATTTTAAGCACTCTTCCCACACTTTAAAAAAAAATGTACTCTAAGCTGTAAGAACCAATGAGATTCATGTCTAACACCTTCATGCCACAACTGAGAAACAGAAACTTAGAGAAATTGATATTTGTCCACCTAGTTACTAGAAGAATCAGGAATGGAATCAGATGTTCAGACTCCCAAGCTAATAAATTTCTCATCTATTTGGAAGCATTACAAATAGATTTAGAAAGTGCCCCATGGAATATACACTTGGCATCAAAGCAGTGAGCAAACTGGTTTGTCTCTCTGAATAATTGCATTCTCTGCCATGGAGAAAAATAGTAATCGCCTATGGCTCAGTCAAGTTGGTTGGCACCACAAATAACTCAATCTCATCTCCAAGTGATTTAAACTCTAAAGAATTATATAAGCTCATCTTTGAGGCACCAGAAGTGAGGCAGGCTTCACGGCAATTGATCCAACAGTTCAACCCTGCCATTTGAGACCCTGTTTCATCATTTCTCCACTTTGCCATGCAGATCATTAGGCTAATGTGTCAATTCTCTCTGTTTAGGGCAGAACTTCTTTCCAAGAAGGTCCCAGAAATATTTTCCTTGACTTTCATTGGCTCCAATAAGTGTAAGCTTATCCATTCCTCAACAAATTACTAGCAATGAGACTAAAAATAATGTAAATGTCTCTAATAATTAATGGAAGTGGAGGACTCAATCACAATGTCCATTCAACCTGAAAGGGAAAATAGCTGAGGAAGCTCTCATACCCTTCCCTAGCAAGGGTCAGTCCCCAGACAGAAAATACTTTTCTCACCCTTACTGTGTATAGAGCTATTTTCCATTTTCAGCTTGTGTTAACCAATTTTATCTTGGGAAAGGTCTTCCCGTCCCATACCCCTAACATACATTATAACCATTGACTCAATGCTTTAGGGAGAGAAAAGCATGCTTCCTTATCTATATACAACAGGGTCTCATATGTACTTATATACTCATATATGCAAAGAAAAATGCAATTTCTTTGTTTTCATATTTGAACTAATCTGTCTCTCAAGACCACAACATCCAGGGCAGCAGAGTTGAGAGTAGTTAAATTTGGTTCAATCCAGTGAGCTCAGAAGAACCATTATAGTTTAAACAGTTACTTGAGGTAACCCAGTCATCTCATTTGATTCAAAGACTCAGTATTTCAGATTTCCTCCTATTCTTCTTCAAAATGGCATTTAGGTATATAGGAAGACCTAACTACAGAGAGGAGATGGCAGCTTTCCACACAGCATCCTTTAACCACCCACCCTGGGTGTCCTTCACTGCAAGAGCCCCTCAAGAACATGTTGACTCTTCCACTCTACCTCTGACCCAATCATTCGCCCCACAAACCCCCTGAAACCAGGAGCAATGGGCTTTCTCCTCACTCTTCCTGTTGGCATAGAACTCCTCCATGTCCCGCTCTCCTCCTTCGCCTATAGCATTTAAATTACACACCCCTGCCCCAATCGTAGTGGTGGTGGGGTGTAGGGAGAAAGAAATCTGATTTAAAAAGCATAAAAGAGGGTCATTTCAAAAGTATTATACCTATTACACATGACAATATGCAAAAAACTCAGGGTATCCTTCAGAGCCACCTGGGTAAACCTATTCCACTAACTCAGAAGGATATGGGGAGGAGAGTAGGGCCAAATAAAATCATAAAACAAAACCCATCATCCCTGTGAAATATCCAAGCTGAAAAGATATGGCTGTCCCCTTAGAGACTGAGGTTTAAGTGCAAAAGGGTAAAGTATCCATGAAATAAAGTAACAAGACAGGTTTCCAGTAATCCTGACTGTGTCTAGACAGGTGACATCTAAAAGCCATATTGGCCAGAATGGTTTTTGCCATCAATCTGCATGGTGATGGGGCCCAGAAGTATCAGTGACACCCATGCCATTAACACATAAGCAACAGAAGAGACAAGAGCCAACCCAGAGCACAGCTGGAGAGATCTTTTCAGCCCAATTATAGACAGGACCTTAGGTCATCATAATCTATGTTGATACTTAACACTTTTTCCTGAAAAACAATCAACTAAAACCTAACATAAGGTGCTTGATGAAATGTCATTCACTTGTGTTGAATAGTAATTTATATTTGAGAGTTAATTGTTGGCCTTCATGATAACAATATTGTTCTTTTTTTGCCTAATATAATTACATGTTTATATTTGAACCTAAACCCACAACCTATGCTTCTACAAAACACAGATATGTACCTTGCTATAAGGAAAACCATGTCTTCTTTTTTTTTTTTTTTTCCCCAGTACGCGGGCCTCTCACTGTTGTAGCCTCTCCCGTTGCGGAGCACAGGCTCCGGATGCGCAGGCTCAGCGGCCATGGCTCACGGGCCCAGCTGCTCTGCGGCATGTGGGATCTTCCTGGACAGGGGCACGAACCCGTGTCCCCTGCATCGGCAGGCGGACTCAACCGCTGCGCTACCAGGGAAGCCCAAACCATGTCTTTTTAAAATCATTCTATTTGTTAAGGAAAGAACCAAAGACTTAGAACTCAGGTTGAAAAAAATTAAGAGTTTAAGTTTTGAAACAAACAATAAATACTGCTACTATGCCAGCTTCAGTGCTAGAAGTCAATGCTAATAAGCCAGAGTCAATGCTAATTAAAAATGCATTAAAATGAAGGGAAAAGATAAAGAAGATAGAGAAGGTAGAGAGAGGAATTACTAGTTATACTAAGTCAACACTGCCACCATATGCAAATAAAAAGATATGCATAACAAGATTTTATTAACAATAAAGACTTAAGTTTTCCTCTTAATTTTCTATTTCTGATTTAAAATAGGAGATTTTATGACTGAAAGATGTTTTTTGGAAGCCTAACTTGTAGAAAGAGGTGTTCAACTCAGACAAACTTAGAGATTCATGCTAAGAAACTAAAACTGCCAAAGCAGCTCAGAAGAGGTGATGGCTAAGCTGGAATTTGAGGGATGAATGAGATTTTTCCAGGCAGAGAAGGCAGAGGGGAATGGAGAAAAAGACATCCCAAGAAGAGGGAATGGTATGTGCAAGGCAGAGTTGTGTGTTATCATTTGGCGTATTCAAGTCCTCATACTACTTCATGCCACAGATGTGAAGAAGTGGATGTGGGAGCCTTAAAAATAGCAGTGGGTCCCAAATATTAAGTACTGCAGAAAAGCTGACATAAGACAAGGACAGAATATTCCCCAGAGTATCTGGTGATGTGGAAGTTACCAGTGACCTTCGTCTGAACAGCATCAGGTTAGGGTGCGTTTAGTAAATAAGACATTGAGGTATAAAAAAGAATGAGCCATGGTGGGAAAAATCAAGATTGTCTAAAAACTCAAAAGCATCATAGAATAAAAGGAAGGTTTTGTTCTGGTTTTGCTAGAATGGGAGAACTTGATCACAGGTTAGGCTAAGGGAAGGAACAGAAAAAGAAAGAAGCTGCAATGAACATTTTGGTACATGACTCTTTTTGAATTATGGTTTTCTGCAGCTCTATGTACAATAGCCCGGAGATGGAAACAACCTAAGTGTCCATCATCAGATGAATGGATAAAGAGGATGTGGCAGATATATACAATGGAATATTACTCAGCCATAAAAAGAAACGAAATTGAGCTATTTGTAGTGAGGTGGATAGACCTAGAGTCTGTCATACAGAGTGAAGTAACAGAAAGAGAAAGACAAATACCGTATGCTAACACATATATATGGAATTTAAGAAAAAAAAATGTCATGAAGAACCTAGGGGTAAGACGGGAATAAAGATACAGACCTACTAGAGAACGGACTTGAGGATATGGGGAGGGGGAAGGGTGAGCTGTGACAGGGCGAGAGAGAGGCAATGGACATATATACACTAACAAACGTAAGGTAGATAGCTAGTGGGAAGCAGCCGCATGGCACAGGGATATCGGCTCGGTGCTTTGTGACCGCCTGGAGCGGTGGGATAGGGAGGGTGGGAGGGAGGGAGACACAAGAGGGAAGAGATATGGGAACACATGTATATGTATAACTGACTCACTTTGTTATAAAGCAGAAACTAACACACCATTGTAAAGCAATTATACCCCAATAAAGATGTCAAAAAAAAAAAAAAGAGTAACTCTAAAAAAAAAAAAAGCTGTGGCACATATATACAATGGAATATTACTCAGCCATAAAAAGAAACGAAATTGAGCTATTTGTAATGAGGTGGATAGACCCAGAGTCTGTCATACAGAGTGAAGTAACAGAAAGAGAAAGACAAATACCGTGTGCTAACACATATATATGGAATTTAAGAAAAAAAAATGTCATGAAGAACCTAGGGGTAAGACAGGAATAAAGACACAGACCTACTAGAGAACGGACTTGAGGATATGGGGAGGGGGAAGGGTAAGCTGTGACAAAGCGAGAGAGAGGCATAGACATATATACACTACCAATCATAAGGTAGATAGCTAGTGGGAAGCAGCAGCATAGCACAAGGAGATCAGCTCGGTGCTTTGTGACCGCCTGGAGGGGTGGGATAGGGCGGGTGGGAGGGTGAGAGATGCAAGAGGGAAGAGATATGGGAACATATGTATATGTATAACTGATTCACTTCGTTATAAAGCAGAAACTAACACACCATTGTAAAGCAATTATACTCCAATAAAGATGTTAAAAAAAAAGAAAGAGGGCTTCCCTGGTGGCGCAGTTGTTGAGAGTCCGCCTGCCGATGCAGGGGACGTGGGTTCGTGCCCTGGTCCGGGAAGATCCCACATGCCACGGAGCGGCTGGGCCCGCGAGCCGTGGCCGCTGAGCCTGCGCGTCCGGAGCCTGTGCTCCGCAACGGGAGAGACCACAACAGTGAGAGGCCCGCGTACCGTAAAAAAAAAAAAAAAAAAGAAAGAAGCTGAAGACATAGTAGAAATGGGAGATCATTGATAGAGCAAGATTCCAGATGAGACAAGAAGAACAGAACAGGGAGGATAATTCCTTCTTTGGGTCTAGAGAATGGATATGGAAGTAAATAATACTGCAGACAAAGAGGAGACAATAATTTAAAGATTTCCTGATTAATAATCTCAAACTTCTTATAAGTAGAAACCAAGGCTATTTATTTAAACACCATTATGTTCCATATATGATTTAAGGTTGCAAGAAGGGTTGTCCATCCACTGAGAGGGTTTAGGACAGGCATAGGAGAGGGGACAGAGCTGTTAAAAGAAATGGAAGTGCTGACCAGAAAAAAAAGAAAGGTAACTGGTATAGGATCTTGAGGCCAAAAGGATTTTAGAAGGCATGAATTTGTATTGATACAAATATGCACAATTTGTGACTTTTTCCAACAGTATTCAACAGACTTGCTGTGCAGCTAGAAGTGTTATATATGTCAAAAACATAAGCAGAAGAGGGATATAAAGGTATCAGTAAAAGAATAGTTACAATGAACAGCATCAATTTAAGGCTGGTGCAGAATGAAGAGAACTCAGAAGACTGACAAACCAGGATGCTTGAGGAAGTAGATACTGTTGGAATGACAGAGCAGGAAATATGGGAAATTGCTATCACAGAGAAAATTCATTGAGCTTGAGATTTCAGGTATGGAACAGTCTGCTTGATGGCAATGTGTTGCTGTAGATGAGAACTGTTGGTGTGAAGTAGAGATGAAGACCATTGGCATTGAAGAGATCAAGGAACTGGAAAAAGGGTGCTAAATGCATTGCCTACATGACATAAGAATTCACTCAGGTGATGACAGAAGTTGGAGAGGAGAAAAGTCTACATGTCACTCACAAGGGGAGGACCTGAGGGGGAGAAGTTTACAGCAACAGGGCATAGAAGTATATGCAAGCTCAGTGTGAGTTTCAAAACAGGGAGAGTATTTCAGAAATGGCATCAAAGAAGCTGCTGGGAGTAAGAAATACCATGCAGGGGGAGAAGTGCAGACTCATCTAGAGGGACACAAGACAAGTGGTGTCTCCAGATGAGAAGTAGGTCACGGTTAGGGTCAGAGATAGGAGTGTTATGAGAAGAGGCTAAAGTACCAGAGACACAGTGGAAATGATAGAAAGGAAGATCTGGGGTGCCGATAGGAATTAAGGGAGAGGAATCCCGAGAGAAACGTGGAGGCAAAGTACAGAGAAGATTATTAATAGAGAGTCAGCATATCTATGATGTCCAAGATCTTGGACTTGGATTTAATCTACTAGACTCAAGTATTCCAGTTTCTGGGTAATGCTGTTAGGGTCCAGAAAAGGCCAAGGGCCAGAGGGTTGGGCCCAGTCCTGCAGCTGCTCCCTGCTCTAAAGCCCCATGCAGAAACTGCCCAAGAGCCCCTGGTAATATCTGGCCCAGTAGCCTGGGCACCTCAACAGCTGTGTCCAATTTTATTAAGGTTAGCTGTTACCAGTAAGTATCACGCAATTTTTCTTTTCTTATTTAACTCTGGCATGTTGGTAAATTTTCTGCTGAGTTGTAGTTTATCTTTCCAGGCTTTAGTGTAGACTTTCTAAAGCTGTGATTGGTTTTACTGACCAATTTAGTTAGGTTACAACCTGGCTAGTAGTTCTGTTTTGTAATCTGGGAAGGAAATAAATTTTAGATGGCAATTTCCCTTCATCTACTGCCTGCATATGGACAAGTAACCAATTGGGCCACTAATATTCACATTATATATGCAATGGCATTAGGTATTTGGTCCACAATTAAATAGAGTTATTGAAACTGTTCTAAGTATTGATATTCATCATCTAAATTTCCCTAACTATACTGAAGTAAGTTTTAACTACTTTTGCCACTTGTGAACCAAATGTTTTCCATGGGTTTTCTTTCATTGTTTTATGGTTAACCATCTCAATTACAATAAGACCAGATCTTTATAGACTTCCTTGTCCTCTTTATTAATTTGATATTTAATCCTTTAAACCTATCTGTCACAATTGTCACAGTAACCCAGAGAATATGTATTCTCCCCCACCCTGCAAAATGCCTAAATGAAAATTTCCACCATAATTATATTCAAACACATCTTTCCTAGCATATCCTGTGCCACATACATATTTTGAAAAAATAAATCAAGAGAAAAGTTTGTCTTTCACATTTCCCAGATACACAACTTTAATGGTTTTTTCTGTTTGTTTGGTTGAAGCTATAATCAATGCTGCCAGCAGAGGTGGGTGTATGTACACAAACTTTATATGTGCTGTGGTAGATGAAGAGTTAAGTTAAAGGGCCAGCCAGCAACTATGAATAAAAAGAAAGGAGCAGAACCCTACAAAGCCCCCTCTCCACTCCTCCTAACCTCTGTGTTCTTAATGAACACAAAGTCATATTTATATAAAGCAGGTTTTCTCAACCTCAGCACTCTTGATATTTGGGACTGGTCAATTTTTTACTGTGGGGGACTGTCATGTGCATTGCAGAATGTTTAGCTGTATCGCTGTCCCTTGTCCAATGTCCCCTACTTGGAGATGCTGAAGCACCATACCCCATGCCCCTCCCCCTCCTGTTGTAATAACCAAAAAGGTCTCCAAACATTGCCAAATGTCCCCTGAAGGCAAAATCACTTCCAGTTGAGAACCATTGATTTAAAAGACCACCCTCCACCACCACTCCCCAGAAGAACTGCTGGGGAAGAAAAGAAAAATACAGAAGAAAAGGAGCAGGTAGGAAAGGAAGGGGGAAAGAAAGAGGGAAAGAAAATGGAAGAAGATAGATAAAGAAAATAAAATATGAAAAGAGAAAACGCAAGAACAAAAGGGGAGATGGTTAGGAAGAAATTTAGATCTTGATTCCAAGTACGAAATGCATTTGTCCTAATCCTAAACTCAAAGATGAGAATTTTGTGGCAAAATCCTGAAACCCTATCACATGCCACCCCAAAAAGACTTGAGTTGACAAATTTACATATACAAGGAATTTTGAGAGAGAAAATATGAATCAGATTCTGATATGTTCATTGATCAAAAATCAACCAATCCCACTGAAAATATTTACTCTGAGGAGCTGACTGGCAATTGTTAGGAAAAGGCTGAAAGCACAGAGGGCTTTGCTCATCTGAATCAACTGTTTGTCATTTGTTTGGTTGTTTGTTTTCCAGTCATTATTTTAATTTTCAGTGCTATGGATAAAGAATTTGGAGCTTAGTCCATTGCTCTTAACTGATGTTAGGATGGGAGGCTGTGATCAAAGGGACCTGACGTGAATGGTATTTGGAAGTGCTGGACAATGGCTGTAGACAGCTATCAGTGAATCCCTTAAGGAGTCTGGATAAATACAGATGACTACTAACAAAGAAATCCTAACTATCTAACCATATCTTTAGCAAGTTCATATATATAGTTTTTATGAGAACATCATTCCTAAGCTTTAATGAAATTGAGCTTCTAAAATACTTAAGAATATGCAAACTCACTCAATTCAGGCATATTATCTGATGGCAAACAGATAGAAATGATTAAATAACCTCATTTGAAACAAACAAGTGATTTTAATTGTTTATAAATAATTATAACCTGACTGAACTAAATTGGCATTCGTTATCTCCTCATATATCACTAGCCTATTAGTCTACACATACAAATAGGATCACATTAATGATAATGCACATACACCATGGACTCTTGCTCCCAACATGTCAAAAAGACCCAGCCTCCTAACAAGCACTTCCAAAGCCTGGCTGGAATCCCAGGGATTCTCCTAAGAATATGAGCAATCAGTAGATCTATTAGCCTAATCAGACCTCTTCTGCTGGCAATAATGATGCCCATGAAGACCAAAGAGCCACTGTGTTCTGAGATGTAGGGAAGAGAATATCTGTCTCCCCTCTATGTATTATGCTATCTTAGAGAGAATTCAAAACATGGCTGCTTAAGTTTCAAACAGGTATTTCAAACTTCACCTCTGTATTCTCCAGTGGACCCAGACCTGGCAATAAGCCAGGCTGAAAGACTAAGTGACAGTTACCACACGATTTGCCCCTCCAACAATCACAATTGGTCAGGTGCCACATGCTTGGTTCTCTCTTACTTTAAGATAAGTTCCCTCTCTGATGGCCTTTCAGGTCCTCATGCAAACAGACCTCCAGCTGCCCTTCCCTGTCAGCCTGCCAGACATGCAAGGGCCAACTCAAGAGCCTTGGGGAGTTTTACTCTACATCAGACAGGCTTTGACAGACTGCCCTTTGTCCCCTTCTCAGGGTATCTGATGCCACCCATCGTCTTTGATAAGTGGGCAGTAGATCATGCCAACTGCTCACTTTCCAACTGATGACACAGTTGATCAGCACAAGGGTGAACATCTGACCTGAAAAAGGGGCTTCCCAAGGCTGGTTAGCAACCTGGAGCTTGGAACAAAAAGGCCAGCTGGGCCAATTAGATTCCTGTCCTGGAAATAAGTGGTAGCAAAACTGAAACAAATAAACATGCAGTGGAGTTATATCATTGGTGGCAAGTCCACAGATTTTTGCTGCCCTAATCTTACCTTCTTGGAGGGCTGGGCATTCAATGAAGCATCTTGGTATCATTACAATCAAAATTCCTGTAAGCTTAGGCCTGTTAGAGACTATATGTGCTCCCTGACACCAGAAAATTTCTAATTAAAACAACTATATGGAGATATAATCCCTAAAATATTTAATTTTGGTCTCAGTCCTACCTGGTTCATTCAAAGAAGGGTAATGTACTCTCTGAACATGATGGAGACTACCCCATCACATATCTGCAGAGAATAATGTGCACACAATTATAAGTCACTCAGGAATATAATGTGTGGCACAGGGCCTCTGAATACAGGGGCACAGGGGACAATCAGAAGTAAAGCAAATGGGGACCTCAGGTACTGACCATCTTTGCTTCTCTTCAACACATTCCAAGAAAGACCAGGCTGCACTGCTATCCCTGGTAAGATGTTGAAATGTTATTCTGTATCAGGCCAATCTGAGAATATCATTAAATTTTAAAACCTGTGATTAAATTTTCTAAGGGAAAAAGTCTGAGGGATGACGCAATAGACCTCTGTCATTTGCAGCTGGCAATGATTTTGTTAACCCATCTCCCGCTTTTGGTAATTTTCTGCTATGTGGATTATGCATTTCCCCAAACTTCCACTTCAATCATCTCTTGCCTGTGACCAGCTTCAACTGAGCAGCCTCACTGTGTGAGACTTGGAGGAGCAAGGCAAACTCTATGAGTCCACAAGCCCCTTCCAGCAAGCATGGTAATGAAGGTGTTGAGTTCATGTGCAGCAGCCATAGAAGAGCTTCTGCTCTTCAGGCTGTGGTTTCATGAGTGTTGAGTCACAGGTGGCAACAGCAGTGGACTTCCTGCAGGAATGGTCTCATGCAGTGACTGAGCGTTCTTCTTGGCTGCTCACTTCTGCTATGTGGCATGCAAGCTTGGTTCTCAAACTGCCCCCAAAGATCTATAAGCTACCTAATAACATCCTGTGATAAATCCTTTTCTGCTTAATCTAACTTGAGTGGGCTTTGTGGACTGCAATTGAACTCTGGCTGATAGAAAAGCAGTGAGGAAAGCCTCTTCGACACCAGCAAAGTAAGCTGTCCTAGCAGGACTGAGCTGGACAAGAGATACAGAGAAAAAGAAAATGTGCCTGTGATGACCCACAAAGTCCCAAGTGGGGGGTTTATGAGTGGAAATAAAGAAGGAGCATTTTCAATGAAATGCAGCCGAGTTTGCCATCTGATGGGCACTTGCAGAATCTCATCCTTCCCTCTTATCCTCCCCAAGCACTTATTTTTGCTGTTTTCACATTCACTGGCTATGTATGTGTCTGTCCCTCCAAAAGACTCTGAGCTCCTTAAGAAAAGAAATTGTGTTTTTCTTTTTCCACCTGTGTCAGTGTCTGAGGACAGTGTTTTGGGCATAGTAGGTTCGTTAGCAATCCTAATTGGGTGTTTATGTTTGTTGGTTACAAGAAGTTCCCTGTTCCTCTTTTAGCAGACAATAGAGTAGACACAAAAAACTTCCCCTGATTCTTTTTACTCGAGGATATGGCCTCAAAAATCCATATATGGGGTGAGGCTGAGTGTATCCCGCCAGCCAGGAGTCTTACTGACTGGCACTGGCCCTGGTGGTTCTCCAATTTGTATTTATATCTACGCATGTCTCTTCCATCAAAATATGCCATATGCAACTAAAAGATATTGAATCAAATATTAATGCCCAAGATGCCCATGCATTTTTGTAATGTCTTCAGCCTTCTTTACAAAGGATTTTTAATGCACTCTTGTAATTTTACTTCAGCACCATGCAATCAGCAAATATCAATTTCTCTCTGGGACCACAAAGACTTGTTAACTGAAATTCTGCTACTCATGCCCTAGTGAGGGAGAGAGCTGCTGTGTCAGACTCTCAGAAAGTGTCTCATCTTTGTAGATCTTGGCATGAGGAATCCATGGAGCATGAGAAGTAAGTTCATTTGCCAGTCTACTACTGGATTTTTCAAAGTGATTTCAAAGCATTCTGCTTTAAGCGCCCACCTTTTTTCCTCTGCCTGCTAAATTCCTACCCATACTGTGAGGCTAAGCTGAAATGTGGAGGCTAATCACCTCCACAGAGCCTTGATCGTCCCAACCAGAAATGCTTCCAGTGTACTTTATTTCCATTTCACTTATCTAAAACTCCTTTGCCTACTAATTATTTGTTTATGTCTTATATCACCAATGAGATAAGCAGCTTGAGGGCAAGGGCACGATAGTGTTATCTTTGCATCCCAGTACATTGCACATCATGAAATATGACTTTGTCGACTGGCTAAATAGTAAAATTTGTCACTTCTACTACCAGGGTTAGGCCAGAGAGGTTCTGACAGTTTAGAAAAAAATATAGTTGAAACAGGCTTCTGCAGTCTAGCTTAGGAACAAATCACTTTTTAAAACATTGTTTTGTGGAGGAAAAAATTCTGATTTGTAAGACAATTTGTGTATGAGTTAGGATTAATAAAAGCACACTGAGTTAGAATTAGCTTGCTGTAGCTTCAGATTCTGGACCCCTAAAGGAAAGGTAAGGCCTTTGCTGCTTTTTTCAATGACAAAATAATCACATTCCTTGTTCCTCATAAGCACATCTTACATCTAGGCAGAGGAAAAATATAGCAGGCTGCTGGGTGGAGCTGTTTCCCTTTTCCTCTCACACTAGCCCACTCTTCACTGCCCTTTAACTTCTTCTTTGCAGAATCATAATTAACTCTTAGCAAAATGAATCACCAATATTTAGCAAGTAATTCTATGGCTCTGTCAAATTTTGACTCTTTGTACCCAGAAATATTCATCAAGTACGAACATTTCGTAAGTATGTAGGTACTCACTAAATGATGCTGTGATGTGCTCATTTCTGCTCAATACAAAAGAAAAAAAAAACTGGCATAGCATTCTTTCAGAGTTATTAGCAAAGATTTTTCATAGCAATTTAAGGTTGAGGTTTTTAGATTTATAAAAACTCAGCATTTCCTCCTGGGTTCTATGTCTACAATGCTAGTAAGATCCCCCCCAGGAGGAAAATGTTATCTTAGATCTTTTCCCAAAGTGTTTTGAGAATGTTAACAGGTAATGTGTGAAATTCAGATCCTGTGGTCAAATAAGTTTGGAAAATACAAAGTTTAACAAAGTAAAACAAATTAATTTAATCGTGGACTTCTCAGAGCCTTTAACATGATAGCATGCACTGTGAATCTCACAAGGATTTCTTTTTGGGACTTACATTCCGAAAATACATTTTAGGAAATGCTCTCTTATAATCTGAATGCCCGATCTTTCCTACTAAACTACCAAACATCAGTAATGGAAAAAGCAAGAGTGAGTGATGCCAAAGTCATTTTAATGTTTTTTTTCTATAAATTATATTATAAAATATAATGAATCTCTCATTTATAGAACACTTACAGAACAAACCCTTCAATACCTTAAAAAGAAACAAACTCTTAGGCACTACAAAAATTCTCTGACCACCATCAACTTTTGTTCATTAAGTTTAACCTAACTGCTCCCCAAATCTTTTCTTAGAGTGAATAATAATAATTATTATAGCTATCTTGTAGGAGTTTTTAATATGTTTCAGGACTGTGCTAAGTGCAGTTCTTCATTTAATCCTCAAACCTTATAAGGTGGGAATGATTACTGAGGAACCTGAAACTTAGAGAAGTTACATAACTCACTCAGGTAAGTGGCAGAGCCAAGATTCCAGACCAGGTCATCTGGCCCCAGGATTTATGCCATAGCCACTGGGAGGCACATCTTCATTGCTATGACTCTCTAGATGTATGTGCTGCTCTCATACAGCACATACATCTAGAGAGTCTTAGCAATGAAGCCAAGAGTCTCCCACACCTTGGCTGCCTCTGTGTTCATGTAAACTGTTTACCCAACAAAGCCCTCCAAGAGGCTAGATTCCAATTCCTTCTTTGACTACCTACTTAGAGCTAATGAGAGAGTAAGGTACTTCAGCTAATTAACTGTCCACTTCCCGCTGAACTGCTGTCTTTTGTTATTCTCATGGTCTCCTTCACACACATCAGAAGCAGAGAGAGGCTTCTTTCATGCTCTTTCAAAGAAAGACATTCTGGGATTTAGTCACCAGTTTTACCTGAGTGTCTCCTGCATCCTCTCTTGTGGACAGCATAGAGGCAGAGAAAAACTGCAGAGACAAAGGACTGTGTTCCTGAGGCCAGATTCTCCACTGCACTCTCCCAGTTTGGGCTTCTCTGCCTGTGCATCCTGACAGGTAAACTTAGTACCTAGTACAGGTTCCTGCCCAGATGTTGCCCAAGTGCTGCAGCTTCAGCATTTCACCACCTTATTTCACTAGCACCCTGTTTGTCTTTTTTCCTGAACATTTTAAAGAGCATTTGAACAAAGAGGACAGTATTTCTCTGTACACACCTGGTCGTTTCCTGACTGCTTTGTTTGCAGGTTATTCTTTAATCATCAAGGTCATGGGACAGCCCTGTCATCATCCTATTTTGCATGTGAAGAACTGAGGCACAGAGGGACCCACAGGGGTCATGGTAGTGATGATTTCTCAGGCTGTTCAAGCAGGGGAAGTGGTGAATCCAAGATCCACACTGATGTTAGATCTGCCTCTTCTGTGTCCTCAAGGTACAGCTTCATTTTCAACCCCTAGGTGGATTTTTGCAACTGCCTAAGTCCCATTAAAAGATTGCAGTCAGGACTTCAAAACAAACTCTTTGAAATGTTCTACAAAAACCAAGTGAATTTAACTTAGTGTTGAATAAGAACTTTAGAAACATGAATTAATAGCACAGACTTTAAAGAATGAGTTAGTTTACATGTTTTGCTCGTTCCTCTCTCCTGATTCCATCATCTTGGTTCCACTAAATCATTTTTGGAGACTCCCAAACATCACGGCCCTCTATGAGCCAGAAGGTGATAACATGGGGCTTCAACTCATGGGTCCTCACATCTCTGTCTGCCCAATACTTTCGGGGTCAAATACCTTGAGTGCTGACTGCACATAAGGCAGTGGTGAGACAAACACCTCTGAAGGGTAAGACAAAGGACCTAGATATACTTGGTCTTTGCTCTTTCTCACAGGCAACATAGTCAAGTTAAAACAGCATGCCCTTAGGAACAAAGCAAATCTTCTCACCTTTAGCCCAACTCCACTACACACTAGCTCTGTGACTTTGAGCAAATTATTTAACCTTTCTGAGTCTCAGATTTCTTACCTATGTAATTATAGTTAATATGCACCTAAAAGAGTTTTAAGAATAAAATTAAAGAATATATATGAATGTTACAATCATATTGCCTGACACATAAGAGCTATTCAATAAACATTCATTTCCTTCCTTCCCCTCAGTTTCTTAATTGTAAAGTAACTAGGTAATAAAAATGTTTTGTCTAAAAGGAACTTTTGAGAAAACATCGTTGAAATATCTGAAACATAGTAAATGTTCAACAATGATAAAAATGATAATGCTAGCAACTACCATCACTATTATAACCTATTATTTTTTTTATTAAAATTCCTGCAAGGCACAAAAACCTGATGACCTGATTCAGTTTTGTCTGTGACAGGCGTGTGTCTCCACATGTCTTTATGCCAGAGTGCAGGGAATGGGCAGGCAGATGATGGGGTCACGTTTATCTCAACACCACTTAAAGTCTCAGAGATTTTCCTTCCTAGTGTCAGTTCAACTCCCAGCCTAGTTTCTTATCAGGTAAATTGGAAAATCAGGACAAGGAATTTTTAAGCCTGATGTCTGAACACAAAAGCCTAGAGTTTTTCTTTGCTTTGCTTCTAGAGTTTATTAAGAATGAGAATGCTCAATGTAGACAGGCAGGTTTTGACCCATCTTCCCCCGCCTACATTTCCTTAGGATAGTTTGGCCTTCTGGGGCTTGCACAACCAAAGGCCTTGGGATCACATGGCTTCTCTTAGGTCCCAAGTCACTGTGCTTGATTTGATTCATCTGCTACACAGGAGTGAGTTAATCTAGTCTCTGTCTCACTCCATACATATATGTCATAATAGATACAAATTCATTTACACTGTTAATTTTTAAATGAATGCCATTTCTCTCTGGCATTTTATTTGAAGTCAGCACAATAAATGCATTTGTGTAGTGCAGTCACACTGTTTCTTTGTAGATTTAGGCTAAACTGTCATAAAAGAGTGAAATATGTTAAATGTACATTCACCTGAAAAATTCATCATCTTACCCATAGATTCTATTATTGTTAGACAATTATTGTTCATGCTAATGTCATCGTGCATCTTTCTGTATGTTCTCTCTGTAACAGAACTACATGCAGGACTCTTTCCTGAAGCTGAGATGAAAATGTAGCATTATTTTATCCAAGATTTTAAATGCCTAGAGATATTGATCCAGCCTGCTAGCCTGCTCAGAAGGATGCCCCACTCGCTGCATTGTGCTTAGAGACAATCTAATAAAAGCTTGCTGAATAATAAACAATGGGAGCCCACCAATTCTAAAAATTTAGATTGACAGGAATAATCCCCTCCCTGGAAAAGACAGACTAGCGGGCGCTTCCCATAAACCCATTACTGCCCACTCACCCATAAGCCAATAGAAGACGTTGGATTATTGCAACTCTTAGTTTTAAGAGAAATTGCTTTCCTAAATTTGACCTTCCACACTAAATATAAAATATGGACCATCTGTAATGAAGGGATTGCAGCCCAAACAGCCATCATCTCTCTGAGGCAGAGGTTAGAAGGTTGATGCACATTGGTTCCAAAGGGATGGGGATGGGGATGACCTTTTGCCTTGAAAATGGTCACTCGGAGCTGTAATGTGAGAGAAAGGGGTCAGGTATTAGCCAGTAAAGAGTCTCTGAAGCTTATGCATTGTTAGACTCTTACACAGTGTGGGGTGGAGGAAGTCACAAAAGCAGTATGAGCAAATAGCATCAATTCTCATAAACATGAGAATGTAATACAGGGAGAATGTGAAACTGGATATACTCCAAATGGGAAATATGTTTCAAAGTCTTTCAAAATAAACAAGTAACTATAAATAAAAGACAGAGGATTTGGAAGGGAAAATATCTTCTATTTATTTGTGACATAGTTTTGACCATTTGATTGGCATGCCGGTGTTGTCACTTGCCTTCTACCTGCAGGCAAGGCACAGTTTCTTCCAAGCTGAGTTTTTTAAGGAAAAATGCTTTATAAAAGTAATTTATGGGGTTCAGCAAGATTTCCATTGTCCATGTCCTTGAGTTTTATTTAATTCTGACAGGAGACTCTGACAACAATGGAAGGGTGGCCCAAAAATATTGGATGCTTTGTCAGCATCTTTTAGAAAACAAAAAAGGGCTGCACACCGAACATTTTATGTGAGAGCAGAGTACCCCATCCAAGGGAAGACAGTATTAAGCAGGGAACTGAACTGAATAGGCAGGAGTGGGACACACCAGACTGATGGGAAGATCCAAAGCAGTGTGCATTTTTGCTGGAGCAGATCAGGAAGACAGTTCTAATAAATGCATTGAACACAAACACCCATTAGCCTCATGGAGGCAATTAGCAGGTTTCCTGGGTACAGTTTCCAAATACAAGTGAGGGGAAATAGAGGCTGCCTGACTTGAGATTCTGCCATGATTGGTATTTTGGGAAGGCAAGATTGACCTGATGAATCATGAATAAAAAACTGAATGTGATAATGCTCTCTTTTATCTCAAAGAAGTCTTTCCCACTCATTTCTCTCTCAGACCATCCCTTCTAGGTCATTGTCTTTAGTAGAACCATTCCCAGTGCATGATAAATACATGGAAATTAAACTTCAGAGAAAGAAGAAACAATTAATAGGTGTTCCAGTCAGTAGTACGTTCATCAGCTTGGTATGAGAAAGAAAAATGACAGAGTAATATTGCCACTAGCAATCTTAAGTCATGTGATTTTTTTTTTTTTTAGGACAGATCAATGTTGGTTGCCAAGCAACACACACACACACACACACACACACACACACACACACACACACAAGAAAAGAAAAGAAAAAGGGAGGGAAGCATTGTTATGTTTCGATAAATCTCTTTTTTTAAAGAAAATTTGTGAATTTCATACTGATATTATCATTATAATTATTTTCAATCTCTGTATTTCTTTAAAAGAGAGCCAGTGTCATTAATTGAGAATAACTTTTGTGAACAATGGGCAACGTGCAATATACACTTGGTAAATGAATGGGGAACTTTAAGAACAAGAGATGAAAATTCTTTGTTGCCATCTTGGGATGTTTTATTAATGACACGTGTGTGTTTATTAATGAGTTTATTGCCTTTGTGTCATACGTATGTCACCATCAAATATTAATGTTTTCTATATTATAATAATATCTATTGATGGAATTGAAATTTGCTTCCCAGCAAGGTGTCACTATGAATAATACTTCTGAAATACTGAATTCAATAACAAGAATATTAGGGGGGCATTATAGTATGTCAATGAAATGAATTCCACTTAAATGCTGCACATAAAATAAACCAGCTAAATATACCAAATTATAATTTTAAATAGATAACTATACAAGTTATGGATATGAATCTTACAACAGCCAAGAGTATGTTATCTGAAACAATAACGATACTAAATAGATGAAAAGAGGTCCTGTGGATTCTCTGATTTAAAGTCAAGATCCTGAGCATTACTGGAATTAATAAGCACTGGTTTCTTTCAACGTGACAGAATATCATGTAGACGAGAGGTGGACTAAGTGGTTCAAAGAAACCCTAAATTCATTTACTTGGATAAGACGGCTGCCGTTACTCCCTCCATCGCTCCTCCTACAATTGTAAGCTCTTGTTCAGGAGCCTTTTCCTTTTTTTTGCTTCACGTTGCACAGGATTGGACAGTGTCCATGGGAGCAAGAGGTCTTCCCAGTGAATACCAAGGCAACAATGTTCGCCAGCTCTTAGGGCCTGACTGTCAGGGCAGCTGGGAGCCGGGCTGTGCTACCTGGAGATCAACAGAGGACTTCAGCCTAGTGCTGTACAGAGCTGCTAATAAAGACAGAGGGATGCAGTCTTCTATAACTAAGGGAGAAAAACTATAAGTATTTTATCCACCTGAGACACAAACCCACCTAGATTCTGGTTAAGTGGCAGAATACCTCTGTCACTGTTCTTTGATTTCTTTCCTAGGCAAGGCTGGCTGGAGGAGGTAAAATAGAGAGCATGCTCCCTGCCTTACCTCTTGCCTTATGCATCCTTGTGCTGTTCATAGAGGTCCTCACCTCAGTATGTCCTGCTGAAACTTTCTTGACTTGCTCCCACTTGTGCTAGTCGAAGGGCAATTCCCTCTGAGCCTGGCTATCTCATCTGACAAAGTCAAAGTGCATCACAGCATGATGGCTTTACATGTACTCCTCCTGAATCATATTCAACAATTTTAGAATTGTTGCTATCTTAACCCAGAGCATCAAGAGTAGTCATTCAGGCCCCATTGTTGCTCAATAGGAATGAGGCTTGGGAAGCCTTCAAGCTCTGTATCACAGACAGTTCCCTGTTTTACTCTGGACAAAGGAGGGCTAACCATAGCAATATTTGCTAACAGTGTTCTAAACACTTGATACATATTACTCTTCTAAGTCACCATAACAACTCTACAGATTAGGTTCTACCTTTATTTCCACTTTACAGATGGAGAAACTGCTCAGGGTTCCACAGCTTGGAAGTTTTGGGCAGAATTGTGAACCCCAAGAAGTCTGGCTCCAAAGCCTAGACTCTCAACCCCGCAGCCACCTCTTACAGTGTCACAGTATAAGAAGCTCTGGGTTGATATGTGCAGTTTTTGGCAGGAAGTTTCTATCTGGAAGCCAACTGTGAAGCTGCCCCAATTTGGATGCTCCTGTAGTGACTTTTTTTTTTTTTGAGGATCACCTAGTGCAGAGATTATTAATTTGTACTACCTGAAGGATCTCTCTCACTCTGAATGTTGTAAAAGCCATGAAAAGACTTAGTTGAGAAGATCTAAAACAATACTTAGGGTCAGTTCTGTACATATAAAGGTGAGAAGAGGAGAAACCAAACCACACATGATGTAGACCCAGGAAGTCTTGTGACAGTGTGTCCTTGCTGGGCTCTGTAGTGCTCCAGCCATGGAAGCTACAGGCAGAATCTCATTTCAGCTGGCTAGTTTCAGGGTCCCCAAAGATCCCAAGGACTTACTTATAGGACACATTGCCAGCTCTAACTGCAGGGAGGAACTGAGCTGTCACTGGTATTGCTCTGCCCTCTCTTTTCCATGACCCTGGCCTAGGGTCTGTCTTCCCCAGCCTACCACTTGATGCTGGTGCTCATCTTAACTCTCCATGTTAACTCTGTACTAAGATACTGCACTCGCTTCAACGATCATCTCCTAGAGCCAGGTCTCAGGCCCATTACCTTCTAAGCAAGCTCCTTTCTCGTGTTATTTGATCGGAACCCTCCTCAAAAGACTCAAAGGTCCATGGTGTCCCTGTTCACAATGGCCAGCATGGCCTCATGATACCTACTGGGCACCCCCTAACCATTATTACTGTAAAAGGAGCTAAGGGTTATATCCCATGTTTTCTGTAAGAAACACTAATTTTTGTATGTGGTTTTTAAGAGTGTCTTCAGGAAAACAGAACGTTTATCTCATAAAAGTGGTTCTTAAATTTCAATGAGCATTGGAATCCCTTGATGTCTTTTTAGAATTATAGACCAACCTCACTTTCATCCCCTTCTAGAAAATTCTGTCTCCAAATGATAGAATGCAGGGATTTGTATTGTTTAAAAGGTAGTCACTGATTATACTTCCAGAAAGACTTCTATGTGGTTTTTCCTGGTTTCTACTTCAACATTGGCCCCTGACTGATTAGTCTGTGTCCCTGGGTCCAGAACAGACTGAAAAGATAAGACAACAAAATTTTAACTCTACTTGTTCTTAACACATTACCTACTTCAACCACCCTGAGGAAGCTGAGATCAGAGAAAGCAAATGATTTGCTCAGGTTTTCAAAGTTAGTGGTGGGTCTTCGACTACAACACATACCTCCCACCTAGTTCTTTCCTCTGCCACTTACCACCTTCCTTTCCTCAGGTATTCTGAATACAACAATAGGTGGTAAGAATAATAAAACCTGTATATTTGTATATAAAAAGACACCATTTATTAAAAAATTAGAAAATTCTGAAAAAGCCTGGGCAGATTTTTACATGATTCAAAGAATCACAACTTTTTTAGAACTGTAATACAGGTGTCTATTTGGTATCTAAAACTAGTAGTCTTGATATCTAATCCTAGTTCTACCTGTATAGGAGGTCACTTTAAAAAAATCCATCTGTGCCTAGGTTTCCTTATCTGTCATCACCCCAGACAAACACAGTAAAAACAATTAAATATTATAATCAGCATTCAAAAACTTCAAAGTACAAACATACTCTCACCTTCAACAAATGAAAATGAAAGGTATTCAGGAGAGGAAAACTGAAGTGATTCTTTCCATTACAAAAAGATTTACCATAATTCCCTGAAGAACCTCCCCTAAAAGATCCCAAATACAATCTATCTTATAGAAATGTTCCTTTAGAGCAACTATTCCCAAGATTATGTTTTACATTATGGCAAACTGGAAAGCAAAACTATTCTTCCTGGAAATTTTAGCAACAAGAAAGGCATAGAAACTGTCCTTATATAACAACAAACAGCCAGATGAAAATTATAGAAATTCGGCTATGTATCCAAACAGTTACTATACAATATACCATCATCTAATATTTTAAGAGAATTCAAAAATTCACTTATTTCATTCAGACTGAATTAGAAATAATCACTAAGTGTTCTATGAACAAACCATAGAGCTAGAAACTTTGTTATTTGGAAGACTCGGCAATTAAAGGCCTATCAGGAACCAAATACTTTTAAGTTTGTTGAGTAGATGGGGAAAGAGGACAAGGGTGAATTATTTTTATATAGAAACTAACGTGATACCAGACCCAGGAAGACATAACCATTGCTTAAGAATTATGTGACGAGAAACATATCCAATGACTAAAGGAAAAGAGAGACCAATGTATCACTAAATAAAAAACTTTCTAGTTAACATTGCTTTGCAGACAAGATGCAGAAGGGTCCATCCAGAAGATTAGGATCCCCCAGTAGATCTCAAAGCCTTCTTTAGCTAGTGCTTAACAATTTCCTCCACAGCCTCCTTTCCTAATTCTTCCTCCATCACCTTCCTCCATCATCCCCCTCTCCATTCACCCATCTATCATTCAGCCCCTGTAGGGATCTTAGAGTTTGGAAGAAGTATCAGCTTGTTACAGGAAGATTAGAAACCTCTGTGTAGGGCAATGCTCTCTGTTTAAAACAAAATAGGTTTTGTTATTACAAAGACAATCACAATTATAAAATGGTTTCAGTAATGTTATAAATCATGGCAATTATATTTGCAGGGATTTTGTTTTGCTGTTTCTTGACCGTAAGAAAAAGTTTTAAGGAAATTAAGATTTGGTCAAAACATATGACATTTACTTCATTAGTCAGTGCACTAAATTCACTCTAAATAAATCCCATACTGATCTGACTTTCCCCATGAAAATCTGTACAGTGAACTCCCAGTTTATTATGCCTACTTGAAAAGTGTAATTTAATAAGGCATCCGTACAAATACTTAATTGTGCAATGGCTATCGACAATGCCTTTAAACAGTTGCATATTTGCCAGATTTAGCTAATGGAAGTAGAATTGCCACTTAATGTCTCAGCTTGCTCTGATGGAAAATAAATTGTATCTGACATTCCTTTGGCTTTTAAAGGACATACTTAGATAATATTTACAGTCAAATTTATGTTTTCTTGGGTTATAAAAAAGGATCAAATATGTTCTAAAGGATAATATTTCTTTGTATCTGCTCAGTTTGGAATGCTTTTGCACTCACATGCCTCATTTAGTGAGTGCCTAATCAAAGTCTAAATATCTGAATGGAACGTGGACATTTCAATCAGGCAAACAGCTATTTTAGCTTTCAGCTCAAAGACCCAGATGTGTGGAAGATCAGTTGGTCAGTGAGCTGGACTGTTGACTTTTCATGGAGGTCAGGTAGACAGAATTTGCTTCATTAAACCACTTGATACATTAAGTATTGCAGTACCTTCTTCAGGTGTTGTGACTAGGAAGAAGAAAAAGCTAAGAGAATAGATCTAATATTTAAATAGCCATACTTGCCAGGCACTATGAAGTTCAAAAACAGGCAAGTCTTATTACTGATGGTGTTAAAAATCAGGACAACGTTTATCTTGGGAGGTAGTAACTGGAAGCAAGCACAAGGAGATCCTTCAGGCACACTGTGATATTTCATTTCCTGATCAGGGTGAAACTACCATCAGGGTGGTTACCTTGATGTGTTTACACATATACCTGTCTAACCCAAACCACTGTGAAGATAGAGAACATGACCATCACCCCAGAAAGTTCCTTGTGCCCTTTCCAGTCAATACCTGATCCTACCCACACCAGAGGCAATCACTGCTCTGATTTTTTTGCACCATAGATTAGTTTCAGCTGTTCTAGAACTCCAATGAATGGACTCATATAGTAGGTACTCTTTTGTATAAGGCTTCTTTCATTGTGTTTTTGAGATTTATCATGTTGCATATATTATTAGTCCATTCCTTTTTATTGCTGAGTAGTATTCCATTGTATGTATATACCACATTTTATTTATCCATTCTCTAATTAATGGACATGAGGGTCATTTCCAGTCTGGGACTACTATGATTAAACCTTCTATGAATATTCTTATACATCTTTTAATAGACATGTTTTTTCATTTCTATTGGAGAAATACCTAGGAGTGGAATTGCTGAGCCCCAGGGTAGTTATAGGGTATTACTATCCTGATTTTAGCATAATATATGATGGATTTTCATACATCCTGTGATAAAGACAGAGAAGTTAGGGATCGTGACAATACAGTTAGGAAAACTTATATCTGAACAAATATCTTTTCTTTTAAAGTGTTGATCAGAATCAAAATCAACAAGAAAAGGCATCTGTAGTGATATGCCGTAGGGCCTAGACCTATTGTAATCCATGTTTTTGTCAGCAAAATTGACGAAGACATTTTAGACATATTCAACAAATATTCATGTTAGATTTACTCAACAAATCTGTAACACACTGAAAGGAATTGTCAATCCAGTTAGTGCAGTAACCATAGTGTTCCTTGAGCATACCATGGACTCTCACCTACAAAATTTTACAGTCTTCCCTCTGCTTGAAAAATATTCTTTCTGAGAGCTGAGGTAACTGTAAGTGCAATGTAGGCCATAACTCTGGCATGAAAAAGAATTTTAAATGCCTAATGCATATTTAGAATTGAAAGAGATACATCAAAGTTGCTACAAGTTCCTCTGGTTTCTACACCAAGACACATCTAGAATATTGTGTCCCATGTGGACACCTCACCCTAGGACAAACAGTAGCAAGCCATGGTAAATCCGGAGGAGAAAGGACTTCCAGAATAAAAGGAAACTGGAGAACTAAAATAAGAAGAAATTAAGAGACACAGGATATCCATCCCTACAAGTCCAGCCCTACCTCATGGAGCCCAAGTCTTGTTCCACCTGAGAAGAATCTTCATAGACACATTATTTCTGGAACTCCCTCCAGCCTTCCTCCATTATTCTTTGGAATACACAACTATGGCACAAGATACAAACCCTTAATAGGATGGGGGAGAAATGAATAGGACATTAAATGATTGCATGAATTTATTGTACTCACAAGGAAATTTTGTGATTTTGTAAACTTTTTATTTGGTTTTGGGGAAAATAATTGTAATTAAATGTCCTTTATGTTTTAATTCTGTAAGATCCAAATGAGTAAATATTTATGAAAGCAAGTTCAAAACACTTTTAATTGTATGAAGAGGCACCAAAATACAAGCAAAAATTCAGAGAAGACATTTTAAGAACTTTCTCTGGAAGGAATATATACCATGCAGTGTAGTATCTGAGGTCTATTTGGTAAATTCCCTTCACCAGCTCTGATGTGTTTAGTTCAATGTGACTTTTTACAAACCATGCACTATTGTACTCTCAAGCCAAGAGCTGAGTGAGAAAAGTTGGTTTTGCTCTGAACCCTCATGGCTCCAAACTTGGTTTTGGTCTAATATTGAAGAATTGAATCTATTTGAATTTTAGACTTATATTTGGGATCATATTTCTCTACAACAAGTCCAGACAGCTTTCGCCAAGTTTTTAATGAAGAAAGGGAAGCTAGCAGCTCTTTCTCTGCACCATCCCATGTATGTTTCTCACTCCTCTCACCTTCCCATATACCACAGTAACAAAGGGGAAGATGTGAATTATAAAGGCTCAAAGTCTGTTCCTTTCAGATAATTATAATATGGGAAATGCATAAAGAAGAAGGTGTGTTACTCACATGGTTTCACATTCTATATGCCCAAGTATGCAATAAAATTTCACATAAAAGAAAAACTGATCACCCTAGAGTTAAAAGGCCATTTCAACAAAATGCTTGAGTAAGGCATTTCAAAGTTAATAATATTCTAGACAAAGCCTCTAGAATTGGTTAGCTCAACTATTCCAAGTAGTAAGGTAATGAAACTAACGCCTTTGATCTAGCTGCGTATCTGCCTACAGTCTTCAGAATGTTCTGGGCTCCACACAGCTCACCTAACTCTGACGAGCCTTCTTATCTAAAGCATGACACTGGACACCAAGGAATATCAAAGAAGACTCAACAAAGGTAATTACTGTTCCTGACAAATTGACTCATAGCCCCTGCTTAGCTTGATGGAGGGTCTAACACACTGTGTTCTGATACACAGTTTTATTGATTTGTGTACAAAAACTGACAGAACATCCAATGGCCTATATTCATTCATTAGTTCATTTATTCATTCATTCTACAAATACTTTTTGAGTACTAACAATATGCCAATATATGCTATACTAGACACTGACTATACATTTTTTAGTCAGGACAAAACTCTGAGCAACAAATAAAAGCCCTTTACTGCTTATCCAGTTTTATTTTAGAGACAGGTTTTAGATAAATAGGTTCTTTTGTTTCCAGGATAACGCACTCAAATACTTCAGAAAAATGGAGATTAACTCTGATATACAGAATCTGAAACTGATAAGTTTTTGAAAACCAGGGTGGCTTTGAGGACCAGCCATTCTTACCATCTCTTTCTGGAAACATGAGCCTCTGCTTCTTCATAAATGTGATGCATTCCCCCTCTCTCTGTTGGCCCAGATCCCCTCCCCACTCATTGTTCTTGCTCCCTCACAACTTTTCTGTGTGACCACCATGCTACATTGCAAGACATCAACTTTGCTAAGACTAGGAGCTGCATTTCTCAAAACCTCCTTTCATGTGTGGGTCTGATTGAGAACTGATCAAAAGGGGAACCTGTATAAGAGTCGGAAGGAAGAAGTGAAATAGAATCCATTGCTCTTGGGGGCCCATCACAGCCAGACATTGTGCAGGGGTGCTGGTGGGATCCAGCATGCTCTTGATCTCCTCTGCAACACATCTAGTTCATATTTCCAACTGCTGATCCTGCTGACCAACAGCAGTCCAGAGAGTCCTCCTACCATGAACTTGGCTGAGGGGCCACAAACTTCCCCAGAGTGGCTTTTCCATAGACCTCTCCACAAACTGCCCTGTATAGCCCACTCTACAGCCAGATGTGCTTATTCTCTCTGATTTCCCTGAAAGTCTTGACTTGTCTGCCCTTACCAGTGCTTCAGAGGACTGTTTAGTGACTGTTTTCCCCTTCCAGACTTCACTTTCTCAGTCCCTCCCACACTTGTGTGAGATCCAATTCCTATGATAAATCCCTTATTTCAATAATACTTGTCATAGCTCTGCCGCAGTGTCCATGTTTTCTGGATCACATTCCCAAGAGCAAGAATTTTACTATTCCAACTCACTTGTTATGCTGGGGCTGTATCCTCAAGACTAGAGTTTCCGATTCAGTACTTCTATGGGAAATTCTTACTGTTTGTATTTTTGAAAATCTGTGTGTGTGATTCTGTTACGCAACCCTACTGGGAACCACAAATTTAAAAGTCACAAGAAAGAAAATTAAAAGTAAAATCCAAGAGGATTTTACAATTTAACATATGTCCTCATGGCTGAGAATGTCTGCAAAGTTAAAAAAAAAAAAAAAAAAGAAAGAAAGAAAACCTGCATAGCCAGGTAGCAAACCTACACTGCAACTTTATAAACTCCAACTAATAATAATAATAATAATGTCCAAGCCCTTTTAAGGATACAGATTGTAAAACAGAGAAATCAGGCGTCAAGAAACAAGAGTGGGTAAATTCAGACCCAGGCAGCAAAGGAGAAAGCCAATCCAGGGTAAGCCATGTATGTTTTGAGAAGGGCAATTGAAAGTCACTGAAAAGGAGAGACAAACCAAGATGCTCTTAATTTCTCTTCTTCAAGTCTGCGTTAATGTCAAGGCTCATGGAAGAAGAATTAAAACAGTTTGAGTCCTCAAGAACAAGGAAGAGGGGGCTTCCCTGGTGGCACAGTGGTTAAGAATCCGCCCGCCAATGCAGGGGACACGGGTTTAAGTCCTGGTCCAGGAAGATCCCACATGCCGCAGAGCAACTAAGCCCGTGCACCACAACTACTGAGCCTGCACTCTAGAGCTCATGAGCCACAACTACTGAGCCCGCGTGCCACAACTAATGAAGCCTGCACGCTTAGAGCCTGTGCTCCACAACAAGAGAAGCCACCGCAATGAGAAGCCCATGAACCCCAACGAAGAGTAGCCCCTGCTCGCTGCAACTAGAGAAAGCCTGTGAGCAGAAACAAACACCCAACGCAGCCAAAAATAAATATTAAAAAAAAAGAAAAGAACAAGGAGGAGGAATGTAGGACACTCCTGACCACTGGAAACAAACTGGACAACCTTCCTTCAGAAATGGAGGAAAACCTAAGATGATATTCATTCTTCAGAGTGAAAAAATGATCAGAGATAAATTTAAAAGGGAGCATGCACTTTTGGGACTCTTGTTTTGCAGGGTTTCTAAGTATATAAGAAATTAATATTTTTGTATAATGAAGATGAATAGACCATGTGATTTGGCCCTCCTTCTCCTTATCTGGACTAAAGGACATCAATATATTTTAGCTCAAGAACAGATACCACAGTTCACCTGGTGTCAGATAACCACAGTGGGTATTTAATTCACTCCTGGGCAGTTAGACCCCCATCCACTAAAACAACACATAGCAAATTTTACAAATAACAGCTATTATAGCCAAAGTATACGATAGCTTAGCAGACTTCAGCTAACTTCACTTTTTACACAATTACATGCAATTGATAACTGAAGGTGAAAATTAGATTGTTTAGGACTTCCCTGGTGGTGCAGTTGTTAAGAATACACCTGCTAATGCAGGGGACACGGGTTCGAGCCCTGGTCTGGGAAGATCCCACATGCCACATGGCAACTAAGCCTGTGCGCCACGACTACTGAGCCTGCGCTCTAGAGCCCAGGAACCCCAAGTACTGAAGCCCACGCACCTAGAGACTGTGCTCCACAACAAGGGAAGCCACCACAATGAGAAGTCCATGCACCGCAACAAAGAGTAGCCCCCGCTCACCGCAACTAGAGAAAGCCTGTGCACAGCAACAAAGACCCAACGCAGCTAAAAAATTAATTAATTAAAAAATAAAATGAAATAAAAATTTTTAAAAATTAGATTGTTTACATATCTAAAAGAAAGGTCTTTTTCAAACATTTCTTACTTTCATATTACATTATGCTTCCAGATACACAGACAGGATAAATTTTATCCTTAGTATGCTAAAGGGCATTTTTTTAATTCAATAATACTCCAGAAAGATCAAAAGTGCCAAGTGTTTACATAATTGAGTTAAACAACTGTTATTAAATCAGTGGCAAAGGTTACCTTTTTCGATAAGAGGTAGTTTGGATAAATACTAAAACTATTTCAAATTCCCATGGAGTCTCCACCAATAGTTAAACTTCCATTCCTGTAACTAAGAAATGCCCAAGGGGATTATAACAATTTTCTCTTTCTCCTTCTGTTTTGTTAAAAACTAATAATAAAAAGAAAATCACAACAAGGAGTAATGAAAAGCTACAGAATGAGGTCCCATGTACACACTGTAAGAAGGCAGGGTTTATGAGGATCTTCTTATTCCAATAGGAGATTGTTCAAAGTGCTGGATTCTGTTGTAAATAATATTGCAATGAGACAGGTTTAAAGTGGCAAAATTTCATCCTAATTCAGAAGATCAGAACATGAAATGAACCAGTCAGGAAATCTGATGGGGGTTAAGGAAGGATAAAAGGAACAGAGGAAAAAAAATACATATTTTTAGGCCAAGTTTATACGTCAAAATAAATAAGGGAGAACAATTATTCTGGGACATCCATTATTGTGGGTAATAGACACAATCAAGATAATTTAAATCAATCATTTTTCAACCTGAATTTCTTTTATTCGGCTAACTGGACTAACTATCCTGATCACAAATTCACAGAGTGACTGATTCAGAAAAGCCATCTGGGATAATTTACTCCCTTCTTTTCATTTTACAAGATGAAATTAAACTCAGAAAAGTGGTTTCCCAACAGTTACCCAGTTACTGATAGGCAGAACTGGGTTTAGAACCCAGACCTCTAGACCAATGCTCTTTATGCTACACTCCCGGTCCTCTTCTGCAAAGAAAAACAACAGCTAACAATTACTGAGGACATACTATACACCAATAACTACATAGCTGCTCTTTTCATCCTCTACAATAAGACTTAGGGTCTGTTACTGTCCCCACTTTACAAATGAAGAAACTAAGGCTTTGATTATGTAATTTACCCAAAGATATGTAGCTAAAGTAAGTATTATTTATATACTCTAAAAATAAGTCAGGATCCCTAAATTATGAGTTATTTACAGCTGGTCAACATTGAGAAGATTTCTGACCTTGAGGGTTATTGAAAAATCAGCTTAATTTCCAAAAGAGTCTGTCAGTTAAACTTGATATCTAATGTGTTGTCTGTAATCCTCAAAGCACAGGACTAAGTAACACAAGAAGTACACCTACCATATGTATGAATTAGGGCCTCCTATGTCCTGTGAATAAGATGTAGCTCCTTCTCAAAGAGCTCAAGATCTAGCAGTAGAAAATTAGATAATTTTATAAAGACCAAGTGCCATACAAAGCAACACAGAATCTCTTAAGACATACAGCTAAACCCTATGAGGATTAAATAAGAAAGGATCACAATCCTAAGAACATCTCCTACTCCGTAGAAGTTATTTTCTTTTTGTTTCATTTTGTGTTTTTTAATATAATGACCTTTTAAAAAATGATGTTGACTCATTATTTTTTTAAATCAAGCTATATTGGAAAACATTTAAAATTTACCTAACATCTTACCACCAAGATATATCTATTTTCCATTAAACTTGAGTGAAAATTATTATAGCCATTAATACATAGACAAACAGAAACAGATGAGAGATAGATAGATAGATAAATTGTACCTGACTTTAATCAAAGAAAAAGAACCTGAATTGAAATCAAGGAAATTGCTAGACTCAGTTAAACATTTCTTCATCACCTTCTAAAGAATCGTCTACAGTTTTAAGGGTTTGGAGCCATCATAGTTTGTTTTTTATTGCATTTCAACTTTACACAGTAATTATTGACTTTTTGTTTTGAAAGTGCTCAACAGTCACATATGGATAGTAGCTGCCCTAATAGCACAGAGGATATTTATCTTAGAAAAGTTCTACTGGAAAGCACAGTTTGGGAAAATTATTTCTGATGGTTTCACAAAATTTTATTGACATAAATGAATGTTACGTGAACAGTGCCCAATTTTAGAGGTTTCACAGATTAAGATAAATTTTTGTATGTCACATTCCTCAGATCTTGGTTGTTTTTTGTTTTGTTTTGTTTTTCTTTTTCTCATTCAACTCAAGTATTTCTTCAAGGGATTATATCAAAAAGGTTGCAAGGTCCCCATACTTCTGAGAACTTGGGTGTCTGAAATGTCTTTCCATTGCCTTCGCATGTGAATGTGAGCATGGCTGGATATAGAATTCTGGGATCAATGTCTTTTTCACCCAAAACTTAGTAGACATTGCTCCATTTCTTTGGGAAAACCTGATGCCAGACTTGCCTTATTAGACAGCCTGTTTTTAATTCCTATGTTCTTATAGAAACATTTTACTTCCTTTAAATTAAAAAACTTCACCAGGATATATCTCACAGGGGTTCTCTTCATAAATTTTGCCTGGTAGTTGGGAAGCATACTTAATCCAAACATTCATGTCTTTTTTCAACACATAATTTTCTTCTACTAATTTTCAGTGCATTTCCTCCATCTGTTCTGTTCCATTTATCTAGAATCCCTATTACATGTATATAGAAACGCTGGGATTCATTCTGCATGTGGTTATCTATTCTATGTCCCTATTTAATCGTATCCTTTCACCAAATTCTTGGAAAATTTTTTGGACTTACCTTTCATCTTCACTCATTATGTATCTTATTGTTAATTATAACAAATCTTCACTTCACATCTTCCTTTGTATTTTCATTTTGTCACTTACGGGTTTTTTAATTGTCTTAAAGCAATCTTCTCTGATTGACTATTATCACCTTTTGAAAATATCATTGTTAAATTTCACTGAAAATAAAAATTAGAGATTTTCTAAAGTTTTCTCTTATTTTTTTTTCTTTCTATAGCTTTGTTTACTGAGGGGTAGTTGCTCTGTTCCCAATCATTTATTGGCTTTGGAGTTAAAACTAGGTTCAAATCTCTTTTCTGCTACTTACTTGAACAAGTTCTTTAACCTCAGAGGGAACTCTGTTCACTTTAGTGTGATCTATGTATAATTCCCAGATTTTAGGATTGTTTTAAGGATTAGAAGAGTCAATTTATGTCAAGGGCTTGGCACACAGCTAGTGCTCAATAAGTGTTAGCTATTTATTACTAGATCCTTTGATGTACACAGTTATTTCCTCAATTTGTTCATTCTTTAGACATAAGAACATATGCTTGTCTTGGGAGTTGAGATGGAGTCTGGCAGACATGCTGCTGGCTTCTATTTGCATGTTTCACACGAGATGAAGGAATGAGGGAAAACTTTAGAAATCCTATCATTTTTACTTTGCTAGATCACCAGTCCAGTTGCCAGTAGAAAGGAGACAGCTATACTCCAGCACTAGGTAAAAGAGTCTTCTCTGTTTGTTAAGATAGTTCAAAGATTGTTAATACAGAGTCCCCACTCTCCACTGGCATTCCTTCCCACTCCAGCAGGGCCAATTAGAACTGAATGTACATAGTCCAGTCCACAGTACTTCACTCTGTTTGGACCCTAGCACATCATGCCTTTCCCCAAGGTGCTCTTATGATCGAGACCCTTAACAACTGCTTCAAGGCCCGCAGTCTCTACCACTGTGAGATACATGTTCCAGTGGCATCTACTGAAGGGTTCCTTCCAGTTGTTTCCCAGGCCAATCGCAGATTAATTCTCCTTCCCCTCGATTCAGTAATCCCAGCCTGGCTTGAAGAAACTCCTTAAAGTTTCCATCCTTTCCCTTACTTCACACACACTGCCATTTCCAGATTCGTTCATCCATTTCCATGGAAATTTGGGACTGGAGGAATTAAATAACAGATTCATCTTAAACATCTTGGTTTTTAACCATAATCTTGCAAGCGTGTAAGTGGAAAAAGAGACAAATAATGACATTGATATTGATCTTGTTTATAGGAACTACAGCCAAAAAAGTTGATTGTGGCTATGTCATTATGCAGCATTGCCTTTGCTTCAATCAAAACAATGTCTAAATTCTGCTTGGGGCAAATTATTTCCCTAAAGCAAGCTGTCCACTCACAGAGTCATGGTTGGTTAAAAGTCAGCACAGTGTAGGCCAACTCCAATTTTTATTCTTTTTTCAGGATATACGCTGGTATCTAAAAGCAAGCCGTTGAGATGAACTGGTCAGCACCAGTGGAAACATAAGAGGCTTTCTTCGCAGCCAAGCTAGGCCGCCTGGCAATATGTTCCAGTAAACTGTGAGGTTTGAACTGATCTGTTCTGTCATAAGGCAAGAGGTTTCCAGCTGATCTGTTTGCTGATCTGGTGAATTACTCTCATGTAAACAAGAGAAACACCATAGAGAGATACTGCTGTAGCTACCCACTTACAAACACAACCTGCCTACAACTAGTGAGCATGCTCAGCCCAGACTGCATCAATTTTTTATTAGAGAATTAAAGAGGCAGGCATGAGAGGGAAGACAAGAGGGAGACTTTACAAAAGTGACTGAGCCTGAAAAAGAAAAAGGCACAGCAGAGTGCAGGGCAGAGATGGAAGATTAGGGCGGGGATGAAACGTGGGGGCAGCAGTTGCAGAGATCAGACGTGCCCTTAGACAAACTCTTTTATTCCTGATCAATTCTCCCTGTGCTTTCTCTGCAGGGCAAACTCACTCCTCTCCATGGACGCCCAGAGAGTCCTGGAGTTATTTATAAAGCTAGTGAAAGTAAGTTCATGGTTGTTGCTAGGACGTCCCATTTAAGTGGCTACATTCTGATCATCCTATCACTGAGACAGATGACCCTCACTTCGTCAACCATGTACCTGCCTTCTCAAAGTATTTCAGTACAGGTCGCAAAGCTAATGCCAACAGAGTGGAAGACAAAGAGGACCCAGGGCAAGAACAGGGCAGGGGGACACTCTCACCCTATGTCAGCCTTGGCTCAGCCTCGGCTCAAATCAGATTTTCTGTTGTTGGATCACGTAAGAAGACAGAAAAACTTGATGATAAAGCTCTTTGCTGGAGCCCAGGTCTGGTCATTCAAGCATCAGCTCGGGTCCCACAGATACGTACAGAAGGAGCATGGGATTCATATTCAGAGCTCTTCAGGCAAGGCCACTATCTGACTCTTTCAAGATATGTGTGGCATCCAGGGAGCTACTCAGGCAATAAATAACCTACAAAGCCCACTGGTATGAAGGGCATTGTGAGAGAGAGACTGATGATTCATGCCCCATCACCTTGTTTCAAAATTCCAATTGAAAGAAGATAGCTATAATTCTCCAGTTATGTGCAACATAGCTGGGTGAAAACCATGGATTTCAATGTGACTAGCTATTATAACTGAACATGTTCAACTGGGCAAATATATTCAAGTCATAACACTAAGAAGCACATCATTATTCTTAAAAGAAATATTTCCCGTGGACAGTAAAGGCTCATCATAAATGCATTTAACTCAAATTACATTATATGAGTTAGGGAGAGAGAAACCATCATTTAGTGGTGCATTCTGCTTGAAAACACACTCCTATTAGGAATGAGATGGGAGATGTAAACTCACTGTTCCCTCCATTGACTAGGGGACCACACACACACACACACACACACACACACACACACGCATACAAAACCATCCTATAGTGGTGTGTGGACGATTTTAGGGCCATTCATTTGGGAAAATTTTGACCACCTACCATTGTCACCTCCTGTGCAGACTCTATACCTAAACTCATTCTAATAGGGTTTGAGTGATTAGAAACCTGGCTCAGAACAGCTTACTGCAAGGTGTCTCAAACTTTCATGAATCAGCTAAGCACCTAGGGATCTTGTTAAAGTGTAGGTTCTGCTTTAGTAGGTCTGGCATGGGACCCAGGTTTCTGCATTTCTAACAAACTCCCAGGCAATGTGGATGCTCCTGGACCACAAAACCACACTTTAAGTACAAGGTGCTTACTACAAGGATTTAGATAGACAACATTCAACATTCAGCAAATATTTACTGAGCGCCTACCACATGCGAAGCATTATGCTATTTGCTGATGACAGAGGCAAGACGCTGTTCCTCATTCTCAATGCATTAGCAGTGTAGTTTGATGTAAGTGACAATCGAAATACTGCATGAAATAGAAATCTGCCCCTAAAAATGTATGCCTTAAAATAACCCTTAACTCTAACATGGGTATAGTGCCTTACCACTTACAAAGCATTTTTTTAAATCATGTCCCACTTAATGCCTCAAACACAGGATCCCACCCTTCCCTCAGTTGTAACAGTTTTTAATGTTGGCATTGCTGCATACATACTCCCAGTGGTGAGAAGGATTTCCTCACTACCCCATTTCATAGATCGTTGAATACTAAAAATAGATTAAATAAAAGCTATTCAGTTATGCACCTATTGCATGCACACACATGTATGACCCAATAAATAAAGCAAATTTTGATTTTTCATAACCCATGTACAGTAGCAAAAAGCCCAAGAGGACACCTCTTTTTTTTCTAGTATGGGGTTCTCTGCTGACTAGCTGTGTAACCACATGCAAGTTAGTTAACCTCTGAGGACCTCAATTTCCTCATCTTTAAGTAAGGAGCTGGACCAGGCGACCTCTGAGAGCCCTTCCAGCTCTACAATCCTATGATTCTATGACCCGCCCACCTTGAATTTGCTATTATCTGTGTTTTAGATCCCAAAGACAGATCTTTTCAACAGCATCAGCACAACCACACCTCCCCTCGAGCCTTAGCTATGCTGGTTCACACAGCAAAGCTTTGAAATTCCCAAATACTGTAAGCTCAGGCCTGCCTGAGCTGCATGGAGTGCTACTCCACAATTCAAGTAGTCAGCTATTGACTGGTGGCAATCTATATCTGCATTAAAATAGGGAGTTTTGGATTAATGTGGAGCTGAAAGCCCGACTGAGGCTCTTTGCTGCCAGCCTGTCTCTGTAATTGCAGCATGGATTTCACCAACCACAAAGGGCAAAATGAATGTGATCATCCCCAGCAGTCGATAGCCCATCGATTTTTTCTTTTGACTCTGTGATTCACACAAATATTGAAGCTCATTTTTTAAGCAAGGAGCCTTATTAATCTACATTCTTCAAAATTAGTGGCCCCTTCAATGAGGTGAAGTCTGAAGGTTACTTAATATGCAAGACATGAGTAGATTAGTCACACTAAATTATTTTAAATTCTTTTTCACATACACATGCACACACACACACTCATGCCCTCATTTTTATTTAAAATTCGCATTCCATGTAGACAGTGGAACTTTGTGTTCATTATCATGCATCTGATTGTGTAGGAATGATGAGGAAGGAAATGTTGCAAAGCTCATTCTGGTCCATGGTCACTGTTTTCTTGGTTAGGTGTCGTTTTACACTCACCCCTAAGATTATAAACAGAATGTGTACAACAACACCTGTGGTTCCTAAAATGGAAGAGTGATCCAGGGTCATTTCTTCCCCAAACGGAGGCTATTAATCTGCAGTAACAAATACACTTTAAGGCGGAGAAACAAAGGCAGCTCCTGCAGAGTTCAATCGTGGTCGCTCCAAACCATACCAGTTCTTTTAATTTCTTGTGATGCATTTTCCATTTTATTTTGCTGCTGGTTGTTATGTTCTCTGATATTTCTTTAGTCTATTGCCTCCTGAATTTGGCTGGAAATTCAGACTCTGAATGGTTTGAAACCACACGCGTCAGATTTGTTTCTGTGTGGTTTGTTGTAAAAATGCAGTGGCCTCCTCTCTTCTAATACCTCTAGCTTTCGAGAATAATCAATAATGATAAAAATTGGTTATCAAATCCCATCAGCTTTTTTCCTTAAGAAAATTTCCTAAATTTTGTTCCTACTCTCAACCCCAATTTTAAATGAGCTTTCTCAGTTGCAAGCACCAGAATATAATTTGGTTTACTTCAGGCAAAGAGGATTTGGGGGATAACATGTAGAAATGAAGATGATGAGAATCTTGACCATGGAGATTTGGCTCAAAGCAAGGTTCAAAGTGGTCAGAACTTGCTTGGGGAATGTGAAGTTCATTCAGGATCCAATATGCTTCTAGAAACCAAGGTATCTAGCCATCAAGAATTTATTGATCACAGCCCTACTGTTCCACCACACAGTGATTCTGCTTCTCTCTATGTCCTCTCAACTTTCACTATGACTTCTATCTAATTCTTTCTCTATTTCTCAAGTTCCTCAAGTCACAAGGTCTAATTCTACTGCCACCATTGGTCATGGCTTTTGTGCCAGACTACCCCACTGACTACTAGCCAAGTCTATAGACAGGCTATTCTTAGATTAAGCACCCATTCTTTTTTTTAATCACTTGATTGAGGTATGATTAACATACAAAAAAGTACTTATTTAATTAATACCACTTGATGAGATCAGAAATATGTATACATCCATGAAACCATCACCACAATCTATGCCATAAACATACCCATCACCACCAAAAGTGTCCTCTCACCTTCTTTATTATTATTATTTGTGTATGTGATAAGAACATTTAACATAAGATCTACTCTCCTACCAAATGTTTAAGTATACAATACAATATTATTAACTACAGGCACTATGCTGTACAGTAGATCTCTAGGACCTTTTCATCTTGCATGACTGAAACTTTATACCCTTTGACTAATAACTCCCCATTTCCCACTTCCCCCAACACCTAATAACCACCATTCTACTCTGCTTCTCTCAGTTTGACTATTTTAGGTTCCTCTTATAAGCAGTATCATGTAGTGTTTGTCCTTCTATGTCTAGCCTATTTCACTCTGCATGTCCTCTAGGTTCATCCATGTTGTCACAAATGTTAAGCATCTATTCTTGATCTAACAGATAACTATCTGTATCAACTTGATGCTTTATGTGAAAGAGGGTTGTAGCCGGAATCCTATAAAAGGAAAATATAAGCAAGGTAGCATATTGAGGCTTGTCCTACCATCATGCTCATGGCCTCTGTTGAATTCAAAACCACACCATTACCTACCTACACCTTTGCAGTAATTTCCTTACTAGGAAATCAAGGCCTAAAGTCTATCCCATTTAATCCATTCTTAATAGTGGTGACCTTGGGAAAGTCTCTAACCTCTCTGAGCCTTAGTTTCCTTATATATCTCATCTATTAAATGGGTTTAATAGTTGAGAGGACTTGTAGAAGAATGCATATAAAGTACTTGGTCATTTTTATCACTGTCCTATGAATATCCTACCTTGGTTCTAAGAATTATATTTGTTTAAAAGAATCTTTCTCCCACAAGAATGTGGGCTTCTTAAGGTCAGGATCAAGTCTCTTCACCTCTTTAGCCCCTAGTCCCTGGCCCAGAGCCTAGCATGATCACCCACTCAAGATACATTAATAAATGAAAGCATCATTCAAGTCCCAGAGAATCCCATAGCAAGCCTAAGATGAAAAGATTAAACCCATGTTTCCTTTACAAATCAAATTTTCTTAATTTTCTTTATAACAAAATGAATTTTTACCTTTGTGTAAGACAGTCTAAACTGAGAAGATTGGTTATGCATCCCTCTGTGCTAGGAAAATGGAATGGGACCCCTCATAAAGAGAGTACTCAGCTACAAAACTGTCTCATGTCTCCTAACATCACAGAATCCCAAAACCAAAGGGACCCCAGAAATGATATCTCCCAACCCTTTATCTTAAAAATAAAAGCCTGAGGCTCAGACAGGGGACATGACACACATGACTTCACAGGTGTGCTAAGAACATGGGTAAAAACCAAAGTCATGTGTGTGGACTCCCACAGATGTGTTCTACCAATGACTGGGGCATTTCCCTGCACAGAGTGAGGTCATGCATCCTGTACAGAGTGACCACTTACTCAACGTGCTTTAAATGGGCCTAAAGAACAGTCTCTGGGTAGACAACTCTACTCACATCTAGTGAAGTAAAGATACCACATATTTCCTCTCAGAAAAAGTGAGTGTGGATTCAAGGCAGGTTTCTTCCTTCTATCACTGGCCTGGAAATATGAAATCCTAGGTTTGCACTGTGGCTCACTTGCCTTCTTTGGATTCTACTTTCTGCATCTGTAAAATGAGAAGGTTGGGCTTGGTCACTGGTTTTCAAACTAGGTTGCTCAGAGCCCTTGAGTTCCATAGGAATGCCCCACGGTCTGCCTCAGGAGTGAGAGGAAGGAGGCCCAATTAGGGCCCAAGTTTTTCCCATCCTTTTTTAGCATTTTGTTCATTTCTCAAAATTGGACATTTAAAAATTTCTAACTAATTTTCAGTCAAATATATCTCTACTGGTTTGGAAATGTTTTGATTATATAACTATTGACTATTGCTCAAATTTAATTTCTTGACAGAAATAGGGCAAATGAATGGTTCCAATGTTACCAACTACTAGATGGTATATTGGTAGTTTTACTGCACCCAAAAAGGACTGTAAGGCCATAACACAAAGTTATAAGGATTCTTCAAAGTTCACAAAACTGAACCACAACCCCTTAAAATTCCTGAATATGGATAATAATGCTTAAAAGTATGTATGATATTGTAATATCATCTACTTGGAGCACAAAATTTTGTCAAAATACAAAAATTCCAATGAAATGAAATTTTCATTTTGTTGTCCCCATGGTCAGTCTTAACCAATTAGTTACTTTGTCCAATACGTTTTCAACTAGTCCATTTTTTACCAAATTGTCTGCTTAGGGATAGCCACAGTCTTTTGCTTCTAGCCCTAGAGAAAAAATAACATGGAATTAATGGGAGTTTGTCCAGGACTCAAGGCTTCCTTCTCCCTTAACAATTCTCACTCCATCACTAAGAAGTCATCAAGATAGTCAGATATAGCTGGTGTATCACCTTAGTTCATTCATTTATTTATTCAGGGATTTAAATGGACCAGGTACAAAGTTGAAAAAGACAAGGTCTTTGCTCAATAAGCAGACAGGCACATAAGTCATTAAGATATCCTGGGATAAGTGATAGTATATATAGTCTACCAGGGACTAAGTGTGAAGGAAACAGTAGGATATAAGATGGTCAAAAAGAAAGATCAGAGGAGAGAGCTATCTAACACTTGCAGGTTGCAGAGGAATTCACAGAGTCAGGCAATACCCTAGTGGGATCAGGTAAGGAGGGAAGTTGTGTCTGCAGAAGAAAGTTCTTGAAGAAGGGGACCTAGAAGTTATTCCAGGCATATAGATTACCTGTTCAGAGTTATGTAAGGGTGTGGTGTTTCCAGGGAATCTCCAGTAATTCAGAATGGCAGTAAGCATGGTTCCCATTGAGAAAGGGAAGATGAGATGGATCAGGTAATAAGGTGGAAAGGTGATGAGCAGTCAGGGAAATGCAAAGGGTTCCTGAAAGCATCATGAGAGAGGCTCTATGAGAAGACTGAGTGGAGAGAGGGAAAGAAGTGGCCTGGACAATTACATTCCACAGAAGAGACAGGAACACTAGAGAAATTCTTTAAAGACAGATGATTCTATATAGCAAAATAAAAGATGTCACTGTAAAGCGTGCAAGAATAAAAGCCCAAACACAAGTAGGTCACTCTGGAATCAGAGTAATGAAGAGCTGGGAATGAGGAAAGGGCAGGGAAATGTCAAGTCAGCAAATAGAGATCGTGAACTCCCTCCAGAAGACAGAGCTCAGAGTAGGTAACAAAATAACTCAAACTCTAAAATAAATTTACTATGCTTAGGGTTCTATCTTAGACCTAATCAAGTGCTCTTCGACCTGCCCCAGGAAACATCATGATCCCATAAAGGACAAGGCAGCCAAAAGCTGAAGACAGCTGGCTAAGGAAGGGGATTGAATGGGAAACAAAGGGTGAAGCCTTTCTTTAGTATCCCAGGAAAGAAAAAATAATCACAGATACCAAAAGCAAAAACAACAACAACAAAAAAAAACTCTCCACCCCATATTTTCCATTCAGTTCCTTACTTAGCCAGGAAAAGGTCAAGAATTTTAATTGCAATGGATAAGAGTGCCATAGGAAAGCCAAAACATGATCCAAAAGGGAAACTCCTCTAGGTATCTTGTCCAAGAAAGTGGTCACCTACAGGTATAAATTCAGAAATTGCAGAAAGATCCCCTTCCCTAGCCACCCTCTGTAGCTGTCTCTCCCAAATTACACCCACACACCACCATCCCCAAAAGAAAAACATCACTGATACCTGAAATTCCCATAATTATCACTCCATTCGTTTGTCTGAATTTAACAGGGGCTTTTTCACAGTTAAACTGTGAACAACCTGTGGGTGGAGGAATTGGAGGAAGGTGCTCAAAATGTACAAATTTCCAGTTACAAGACAAGTAAGTACTAGATATGTAATGCACAACATGATGACGATAGTTAACATGCTGTATGATATATGGGGAAACGGTTAAGAGAGTAGGTCCTAAGAGTCCTCACCACAAGGAGAATTTTTTTTCTTTTTATTATATCTATATGAGATAATGGATGTTAACTAAACCTATTGTGATAATCATTTCACAACATATGTAAGTCAAATCATCATGCTGTACACCTTAAGCTCATACAGTGATGTATGTCAACTATTTCACAATAAAACTAGAAAAAAATGTTTTTAATGTGATCATCCTGAAGGATGGAGGGACACATAAAGAATTTTGTCTATTAATGTACATTATTGGAAATACTGTATTGTTTTTCAGGATCAGCAGAAGTGGATAGGAAGGACGTTGTACGTTTCCTCACCAGACAGAATGGTTGCCCCTGCAAAGGTGGGATAAAGACTTCTGTTCTACTGAGGAAGAGTTTTTCCAGGGGTAGCTGGTTATCAAAGTACAACACTGTCATGGTTCTGCCTTGAGGTGTCTTTGGTCCTGTCTCTGTGGCAAGGATGACCAAGAGTCCTGATCTAAGCCAAACCTCTGGGTAGTGAGCCCTAGTATATGCAAGACTTTGGGCCAGGCAATGCTGGTGAGGTTAGAAAGACAGGATCTGTGCTCTTCAATGGCTTGGAATTTAGTTGTGAAGACATGAATGTCTTGAGGGAAATCCACCAGGCCAGGCTGTCAACATTAAGTGAGGGATGAGACTTGAGCTCCAGATCAGGGGAGGGAGCAGTCATTTCCATCAGGGGTAGTGCTCTACTTCTCAAAACTAGGCCAGCCTCTGCTATAGGGTTTGTGGTCCTGGTTCAAGACCAGGGGCTGCAATGACCTAGAAAATAACTGGAAATGTAGTTGAGAACCAAAATGGCTGTTGCCCAGTCAGTAAACCTTAAAATTAACTAAGTTAATTAATTAATTAATTAAAATTTGAAAGTATGTGATTGACAGATGAGAGAGAGAACGAGAGAGAGAGAGAAGAAGGAGAAGAAGAAGAACAAAAAGAAGAAGAAAGAGGAGGAGGAGGAGGGGAGGGGGAAAGAGGGAGGAGGGAAGGATGGAGAGAGGGAGGAAAAGAAGGAAGGAAGGAGGGAGGGAAGAGAGGGAAGGAAGGGAAGGAGGGAGGGAAGGAGGAAGAAAGCCACAGAAGGAAATACTAGCAAAAATTCCTTACATTCTCTGACTGAGAAGCAATGATTTTCAAGTGTCCTTTCATCCCCTGTTGTGACAATTGTGGAATCACTACTGTAACCTGGAAGCTTTTCAGTGAAAGCCTACTGTGGAGGTATATATCATTTTTGGATCTTTATAGTGGTTCCCTTTTATTGTTACTTGCTCTCTCATTTGGAGGACTGGGCTAATTATATGTCTTTTGCTACTGTAGATACTCATTTGCTCCAGAAGAGAGGCTTACATAGGACAGAGGAGGTTTCCCACATCCCGAACAGCAGTGTTGAAGTCTTGCCACAGATGAGGCTGTGGGATGGTGAAGATTAGAGAAAGCACTAGACTAGGAGCCAGCAGACCTTGTTTATGGTTGCTAATTGTTATTCTGCCTCTACCTCAATGATCTCAATGGTTTCTCTAGGTTTTTATAGTATGTATTCAATGACCTGTTTCTGATAGTAACCTAGATAGCCACCGTTTACTGAGCACTTGCCAAAGGCTGAGTAAGTGAGTTAACCACTAATACACATTATCTCATTTAAGTTTCATAATGACCACATATGGTCAGATTACGTACCTAATACTCATGTAGTGATGTCCCAGACCACAGAACCATGAAGGGGTGAAGACAGAGACTGACCCAGAATTGTATGCTATAAGAGTCCTTATACTTAACCACCACATGATACTGCCTGCCTGGACAACTGACCAACTACCAGTGGTTGGGGTGAGATAAAGTGAGAGACTACAGGCAGAAAAAAGATCTGCAGCTCTGCCTAGCCCATGGTCCCAAATTTGACCTGACGTACTGCTAAGGAATATAATAGGTAAACTAAAGCCTCCTACAGCCTTTTTTTCTTTTTCATATCTTTATTGAGGTATGATTCCTTTACAAAGTTGTGTTAGATTCTGCTGTATAACAAGGTGAATCAGCTATACGTACACATATATCCCCATATCCCCTCCCTCGTGCGTCTCCCTCCCACCTTCGCTATCCCACCAATCAAGTTGGTCACAGAGAATGGAGCTGATCTCCCTGTGCTATATGGCTGCTTCACACTATCTATTTTACATTCGGTACTGTATATATATCCATGCCACTCTCTCACTTCATCCCATCTTCCCCTTCCCCTTCCCCATATCCTCAAGTCAATTCTCTATGTCTGTGTCTTTATTCAGTCCTGCCCCTAGGTTCTTCATAACCTTTTCTTTTTTTTTTCAGATTCCATACATATGTGTTAGCATACAGTATTTATTTTTCTGTTTCTGACTTACTTCACTCTGTATGACAGACTCCAGGCCCATCCACCTCACTACAAATAACTCAATTTCGTTTCCTTTTATGGCTGAGTAATATTCCATTGTATATATGTGTCACATCTTCTTTATCCATTCATCTGTTGATGGACACTTAGGTTGCTTCCATGTCCTAGCTATTGAAAATAGAGCTGCAATGAACACTGTGGTACATGACTCTTTAAATTATGGTTTACTCAGGGTATATGCCCAATAGTGGGATTGCTGGGTCGAATGGTAGTTCAATTTTTAGTTTTTTAAGGAACCTCCATACTGTTCTCCATAGTGGCCATATCAATTTACATTCCCACCAACAGTGCAAGAGGGTTCCCTTTTCTCCACACCCTCTCCAGCATTTACTGTTTCTAGATTTTTTGATGATGGCCATTCTGACTGGTGTGAGGGGATACCTCATTGTACTTTTGATTTGCATTTCTCTAATGATTAATGCTGTTGAGCATTCTTTCATATGTTTGTTGGCAATCTGTATATCTTCTTTGGAGAAATGCCTATTTAGGTCTTCTACCAATTTTTGGATTGGGTTGTTTTCTTGACATTGAGCTCCATGAGCTGCTTGTAAATTTTGGAGATTAATCCTTTGTCAGTTGCTTCATTTGCAAATATTTACTCCCATTCTGAGGGTTGTCTTTTCATCTTGTTTATGGTTTCCTTTGCTGTGCAAAAGCAATTAAGTTTCACTAGGTCCCATTTGTTTATTTTTGTTTTTATTTCCATTTCTCTAGGAGGTGGGTCAAAAAGGATCTTGCTGTGATTTATGTCATACAGTGGTCTGCCTATGTTTTCCTCTAAGAGTTTTATAGTGTCTGGCCTTACATTTAGGTCTTTAATCCATTATGAGTCTATTTTTGTGGATGGTGTTAGGGAGTGTTCTCATTTCATTCTTTATGTAGCTGTCCAGTTTTCCAGCACCATTACTGAACAGGCTGTCTTTTCTCCATTGTATATTCTTGCCTCCTTTTGCAAAAATAAGGTGACCATAGGTGTGTGGGTTTATCTCTGGGCCTTCTATTCTGTCCCATTGATCTATATTTCTGCTTTTGTGCCAGTACCATAGTCTTGATGACTGTAGCTTTGTAGTATAGTCTGAAGTCAGGGAGCCTGCTTCCTCCAGCTCCATTTTTCTTTTTCAAGATTGCTTTGGCTATGTGGGGTCTTTTGTGTTTCCGTACAAATTGTGAAATTTTTTGTTCTAGTTCTGTGAAAAATGCCAGTGGTAGTTTGATAGGGATTGCACTGAATCTGTAGATTGCTTTGGGTAGTATAGTCATTTTCACCATGTTGATTCTTCCAATCCAGGAACATGGTATATCTCTCCATCTATTCGTATCATCTTTAATTTCTTTCATCAGTGTCTTACAGTTTTCTGCATACAGGTCTTTTGTCTCCTACAGTAGGTTTATTCCTAGGTATTTTATTCTTTCTGTTGCAATGGTAAATGGGAGTGTTTCCTTAATTTCCCTTTCAGATCTTTCCTCACTAGTGTATAGGAAAGCAAGAGATTTCTGTGCATTAATTTTGTATCCTGCTACTTTACCAAATTCATTGATTAGCTGTAGTAGTTTTCTGGTAGTGTCTTTAGGACTCTCTATGTATAGTATCATGTCATATGCAAACACTGACAGCTTTACGTCTTCTTTTCCAATTTGGATTCCTTGTATTTCTTTTTCTTCTCTGATTGCTGTGGCTAAAACTTCCAAAACTATGTTGAATAATAGTGGTGAGAGTGAACAACCTTGTATTGTTCCTGATCTTAGAGGAAATGGTTTCAGTTTTTCACCACTGAGAATGATGTGGCTGTGGATTTGCCTTGTGTAGCCTTTATTATGCTGAGGTAAGCTCCCTCTATGTCTACTTTCTGGAGGGTTTTATCATAAATGGGTGCTGAATTTTGTTGAAAACTCTTTCTGCATCTATTGAGATGATCACATGGTTTTTATTTTTCAATTTGTGAATATGGTGTATCACATTAAGTGATTTGCATATATTGAAGAGTTCTTGCATTCCTGGGATAAACCTCATTTAGTCATCGTGTATGATCCTTTTAATGTGCTCTTGGATTCTGCTAGTATTTTGTGGAGGTTTTTTGCATCTCTGTTCATCAGTGATATTGGCCTCTAGTTTTCTTTCTTTGTGACATCTTTGTCTGGTTTTGGTATCAGGGTGATGGTGGCCTTGTAGAATGAGTTTGGGAGTGTTCCTCCCTCTGCTATATTTTGGAAGAGTTTGAGAAGGATGGATGTTAGCTCTTCTCTAAATGTTTGATAGAATTCACCTGTGAGCCATCTGGTCCTGGGCTTTTGTTTGTTTGAAGATTTTGAATCACAGTCTCAATTTCAGTGCTTGTGACTGGTCTGTTTATATTTTCTATTTCTTCCTGGTTCAGTCTCGGAAGGTTGTGCTTTTCTAAGAATTTGTCCATTTCTTCCAGGCTGTCCATTTTATTGGCATATAGTTGCTTGTAGTAATCCCTCATGATCCTTTGTATTTCTGCAGTGTCAGTTGTTACTTCTCCTTTTTCATTTCTAATTCTGTTGATTTGAGTCTTCTCCCTTTTTTTTTTGATGAGTCTGGCTAATGGTTTATCAATTTTGTTTATCTTCTCAAAGAACCATCTTTTAGATTTATTGATCTTTGCTGTTGTTTCCTTCATTTCTTTTTTCATTTATTTCTTATCTGATTCTTATGATTTCTTTCCTTCTGCTAACTTTGGGGTTTTTTTGTTCTTCTTTCTCTAATTGCTTTAGGTGTAAGGTTAGGTTGTTTATTTGACATGTTTCTTGTTTCTTCAGGTAGGATTGTAGTGTTATAAACTTCCCTCTTAGAACTGCTTTTGCTGAATCCCATAAGCTTTAGGGTCATCGTGTTTTCATTGTAATTTGTTTCCAGGTATTCTTTGATTTCTTCAGTGATCTCTTGGTTATTTAGTAGCATATAGTCTAGCCTCCATGGGTTTGTATTTTTTACACTTTTTTTTCCTGTAATTGATATCTAGTCTCATAGCATTGTGGTCAGAAAAGATACTTGATATCATTTCAATTTTCTTTAATTTACCAAGGCTTGATTTGTGACCCAGGATATGATCTATCCTGGTGAATGTTCCATGAGCACTTGAGAAGTGTATTCTGTTGCTTTTGGATGGAATGTCCTATAAATATCAATTAAGTCCATCTTGTTTAATGTGTCGTTTAAAGCTTGTGTTTCCTTATTTATTTTCATTTTGGATGATCTGTCCATTGGTGAAAGTGGGGTGTTAAAGTCCTCTACTATTATTGTGTTACTGTCTATTTCCCCTTTTATGGCTGTTAGCATTTGCCTTATGTATTGAGGTGCTCCTATGTCGGGTGCAGGTATATTTATAGTTGTTATATCTTCCTCTTGGATTGATCCCTTGATCATTATGGAGTGTCCTTCTTTGTCTCTTATAATAGTCTTTATTTTAAAGTCTATTTTGTCTGGTATGAGAATTGCTACTCCAGCTTTCTTTTGATTTCCATTTGCAAGGAATATCTTTTTCCATCCCATCACTTTCAGTCTGTATGTGTCCCTAGGTCTGAAGTGGGTTTCTTGTAGACAACATATATACAGGTCTTGTTTTTGAATCCATTCAGCCAGGCTATGTTTTTTGGTTGGAGCATTTAATCCATTTACATTTGAGGTAATTATCGATATGTATGTTCCTATTACCATTTTCTTAATCGTTTTGGGTTTGTTTTTGTAGGTCTTTTCCTCCTTTTGTGTTTCCTGCCTAGAGAAGTTCCTTTAGCATTTGTTGTAAAGCTGGCTTGGTGGTGCTGAATTTTCTTACCTTTTGCTTGTCTGTAAAGGTTTTAATTTCTCTGTTGAATCTGAATGAGATCCTTCTTATGTAGAGTACTCTTGGTTGTAGGTTTTTCCCTTCCATCACTTTAAATATGTCCTGCCTCTCCCTTCTGGCTTGCAGAGTTTCTGCTGAAAGATCAGCTGCTAACCTTATGGGGATTCCCTTGTATGTTATTTGTTGCCTTTCTATTGCAGCTTTTAATAATTTTTCTTTGTATTTAATTTTTGACAGTTTGATTAATATGTGTCTTAGAGTGTTTCTCCTTAAATTTATCCTGTATGGGACTCTGCGCTTCCTGGACTTGACTGACTATTTCCTTTCCCATATTAGGGAAGTTTTTCACTATAGTCTCTTCAAATATTCTCTCAGAACGTTTCTTTTTCTCTTCTTCTTCTAGGACCCCTATAATTCAAATGTTGATGGTTTAATGTTGTCCCAGAGATCTCTGAGACTGTCCTCAATTCTTTTCATTCTTTTTTCTTTATTCTGCTCTGTGGTAGTTATTTCCACTGTTTTATCTTCCAGGTCACTTATCCGTTCTTCTGCCTCAGTTATTCTGATATTGATTGCTTCTAGAGAATTTTTAATTTCCTTTATTGTGTTGTTCATCATTTTTTATTTGCTCTTTAGTTCTTCTAGGTCCTTGTTAAATGTGTCTTGTATTCTCTCCATTCTATTTCCAAGATTTTGGATCATGTTTATTATCATTACTCTGAATTCTTTTCCAGGTAGACTGCCTATTTCCTCTTCATTTGTTTGGTCTGGTGGGTTTTTACCTTGCTCCTTCATCTACTGTGTGTTTCTCTGTCTTCTCATTTTGCTTAACTTATTGTGTTGGGGTCTCCTTTTTGCAGGCTGCAGATTCGTAATTCTTGTTGTTTTTGGTGTCTGACCCAGTTGCTAAGGTTGGTTCAGTGGGTTGTGTAGGTTTCCTGGTGGATGGGACTGGTGCCTGTGTTCTGGTAGATAAGCCTGTATCTTTTCTTTCTGGTGGGCAGGACCGTGTCTGGTGGTGTGTTTTTGGGGTGTCTGTGACCTTATTATGATTTTAGGCAGCCTCTCTGCTAATGGGCGGGGTTGTGTTCCTGTCTTGCTAGTTGTTTGGCATAAGGTGTCCAGCACTGGAGCTTGCTGGTCGTTGAGTGAAGCTGGGTCTTAGTGTTGAGACAGAGATCTCTGGGAGAGCTCTCGCTGATTGATATTACGTGGCACCGGGAGGTCTCTGGTGGTACAATGTCCTTAACTCAGCTCTCCCTCCTCAGAGGCTCAGGCCTGACACCTGGCCGGAGCACCAAGACCCTGCCAGCCACATGGCTCAGAAGAAAAGGGAGAAAAAAAAGAAAAGAACAGAAAAATAAAATAAAATAAAGTTAATAAAATAAAAAAATTTAAATATTATCAAAATAAACAAATTTAAAAAGTAATTTAAAAAAAAGAAGAGAGAAACCAAACCAGTAAACAAATCCACCAATGATAAAAAGCACTAAAAACTTTAAAGATAAACATAAAAATCAGAAACTAGTCAGTTGCATACAGCAAACCCCAAGTCTACTGTTGCTCCCAAAGTCCACCGCCTCAATTTGGGATGATTCGTTGTCTATTCAGGTATTCCACAGATGCAGGGTACATCAAATTGATTGTGAAGATTTAATCCACTGCTCCTGAGGCTGCACGGATAAATTTCCCTTTCTCTTCTTTGTTCGCACAGCTCCTGGGGTTCAGTTTTGTATTTAGCCCCAACTCTGCATGTAGGTCACACTCTGGCGTCTGTTCTTTGCCCAGACAGGAGGGGGTTAAAGGAGTGGCTGATTAGGGGGCTCTGGCTCACTCAGGCCGGGGGGCAGGGTGGGGGAGGGAGGGGTACAGAATGCAGGGCGAGCCTGCGGCGGCAGAGGCCAGCATGACATTGCAACAGCCTGAGGCGCGCCATGTGTTCCCCCAGAGAAGTTGTCCCTGGATCACGGGACCCTGGCAGTGGCGGGCTGCACAGGCTCTCGGGAGGGGAGGTGTGGATAGTGTGCTTGCACACAGGCTTCTTGGTGGCTGCAGCAGCAGCAGCCTTAGCGTCTCATGCCCATCTCTGGTGTCCACGTTGATAGCAGCAGCTCACGCCCATCTCTGAAGCTCATTTAGGTGGTGTTCTGAATCTCCTCTCCTCGTGCACCCCGAAACAATGCTTGCAAACAATCTCTTGCCTCTTAGGTAGGTCCAGACTTTTTCCTGGACTCCCTCTCGGCTAGCTGTGGTGCACTAGCCCCCTTCAGGCTGTGTTCATGCAGCCAACCCCAGTCCTCTCTGGGATCTGACCTTCGAAGCCCGAGCCTCAGCTCCCAGCCCCCACCCACCCCAGCAGGTGAGCAGACAAGACTCATGTGGATGAGTGCTGGTCAGCACCGATCTTCTGTGCGGGAGTCTCTCCGCTTTGCCCTCTGCACCCCTGTTGCTGCGCTCTCCTCCGTGGCTCCGAAGCTTCCCCCCCCACCACCCACCCTCCTGTCTCCCCCACTGAAGGGGCTTCCTAGTGTGTGGAAACTTTTCCTCCTTCACAGCTCTTTCCCAGAGGTACAGGTCCCATCCTATTCTTTTGTCTCTGTTTTTTCTTTTTTCTTTTGCCCTAACCAGGTACGTGGGACACTTCTTGCCTTTTGGGAGGTCTGAGGTCTTCTGCCAGCGTTCAGTAGGTGTTCTGTATGAGTTGTTCCACATGTAGATGTATTTTTGATGTATTTGTGGGGAGGAAGGTGATCTCCACATTTTTCTCCTCTGCCATCTTGAAGGCCCTCTCCTTCAGCCTTTTGTATAACAATAAATCATAGTCCCAAACTCCCAATGCAACCCTCCCCTACTCCCCATCTTGGTAACCACAAGTCTGTTCTCTATGTCTGTGAGTCTGTTTCTGTTTCACAGATAAGTTCATTTGTGTCATATTTTAGATTCCACATATAAGTGATATCATATGGTATTTGTCTTTCTCTTTCTGACTTACTTCTCTTAGTATGATAACTTGGGAGTTTGGGACTAGCAGATGCAAACTATGATATATAGAATGCATAAACATCAAAGTCCTATTGTATAGCACAGGGAAATGTATTCAATATCCTGTAATAAACCATAATGGAAAAGAATAATAAAAGAATAAATTATAAAACTAAGATAAATGCTATTTTTAGAAAAGAAAGACAGTGGGTAGATGGTACAGCAATTCGAGTTATCTCCTTTGCAAGAGTCTTCTCTGATGTACATCAACTAGCGCTTCACAGAAGCCTAAGTAAATGAATGGGTGAGTGAATTAATAAATGAACCAATGAACCTGGGGGTGGGGGAACCTGGGTGTGATAGGGTAGAAGGAAAGAAATGTCACAAGTAGCAATAATATTACCACCAATTAGATGGTTGCATTAGATAGTAGAAGCAGCTAGTTTTTATTATTAATGTTCTCAACACTGCACTGTCTAGTATTTGTGCTCACAGTAATCTGGTCCCAACCCAACTTTCTGGTTTTCTCTATCCCTGAGGCGGTAGATAAGCTTTTCTTCAACTCCAGCCAAATAAACTCCTCACTATCCTTATACTGTATTTTCTCTGCATATCTGCTGAGTTCACACATTTCCCCTAAAGAGCTTGTCTTTCCTCTCTTCACCCCTAGTCAAAAACCCTACCTACCCTTCAGAATCTCACTGAAATTCTACTCTTTCCCTGCCACACCAAGAACAGGGCAGTAGAGCTTCTAAGAGCCTGCCAGTGGTTACAGCAGTCAATAGAGACATTTGGCAGGAATTGTTCCCAGATGTACATGAGTGGTTTCTGTTAATGGTTGATGCTGGGGCAAATGAGGACCACCCATGCAGGCTCAGTATGTCTCACCAACTCATCTGGATTTAAAAAAGCTTTTGCCTGTCCCTAGTGAGATGTTGGTGTCCTGGTCTCAGGCTAAGCATAATCCAAGAGAGAGGATGAACACATCATTACTGATAAAAATAAATCTTCCCTGCCACCAAGATGAGCTTACTTAACCCTATACATCTTATAAGCCTTGCTCCAAAAACACCTTACATTTGTTCTGTGCTGTTTTTGCCTTTTGGCCACTGCTTATGCTGTCTCCCCTGTCTGCAATGTCCTTACTTTCTCTCCCTGCTCCTTTCCCTTCCTTCCTCTGGATAACTGCTCCCATTAATTAAGACACACCACTCAAACATCACTCCCTCCAGTAAACCATTCATGACTATCTTTCAGGATTATGTGTGACTTCCATGTGTTTCCATAATTTATTATGTGCATCTCTATCACTGCCCTCACTATCTATCATTGATTTTTATTTATTTCCTTAGTCTACCTCCCCAATAACTGCCAGCTCCTGTGCAAACCTATGTCTCATTCATTGTTATATCTTTTGCTGCCAGGAGAGGGCCTGATACATAGTGGTATTTAATATTTTTGCTGAATATGAATGAATGAATGAGCAAACAAACTGGAGATCTGTCTGTCAGGCCAGGAGATGTGGCCTCTTTCTTCTAGGGTTGAACTTCAAAGTAATGAGAGTAATTCTCTGAAGACAAGTCCTTGTCCTGTACAGACGATAAGTCTAGCATAAAGCCTCTTTAAAGGATGAAGCTGCAGAGGAAATTGTCAGGAGACATGCATCTGGGAGCTGTCCAGGGTACCTGACTGTCTGTAGGGCTAGCCTAACCCAGCTGGGCTCTCTGCTCTGTCGCCTCAGCTCTACTCGAATTTTGGCCTCTGATAGTAATCCCCACCCTTGCACCAACTGCCGCTGCTCACTTGGCCTTCCTGGCATTGGCCATTCTGCAGTCACTGCCCTGATTTAACCGTCTTGAACTCACAGGCTCCCTGCTTTAGGTTTTGCCTAACCAGACCATTAACACCTGCTATATCCCTGGCTACTTCCTGATCTAAGAGCCAGTTCCCTACTATACTGAAGTTTTCCAAGTGCCTTCTTTAACCACCATGTGGAAGGTTCCCACTGACACAGACTTCCCAGGCTTGAATCTTCACCTGCACCCCCCCATCATTACCTCATGCCACATGGCTTGGGTATGGAGTAGTGAGGCCAACACCCCTGCTACCTCATCCACTGGACTTGAAGCTCCACAAATGCTTGGCCAGTGAATCCCCAGGAACTGAAACCCCCTTCAAAGTCAGATTTCAAGCTCCCTGCATTTTACAGCCTCCTTGCATTCACCCAGCCCTTAGGTCCAGCCATAACAAAAGTCCCTCACAGAAAATCCTCCCCAGCTCAATAGTCCTTACTCCCACTGTAAGCATACTTTGAACTAAGGCATTAGGCTTTCCCAGAAATGTCCTGCTGCCACTCTAGAAGCTCTTGGCATGTAAATGCCCTTCTCTTTCTCTGTCTCATGAATACACACACACACAAGTGTGAGCGCGTGTGTATAAGTCATCTGGGAGTAACTACTGGTTTGTAGGTCAGAGAAGATAAGAGAACCCTAAGTCCTTAGCCTAAGGCCTTAATGGCCTGATAACTGTCTACTCAGGGGCTAGCAAAATTTGCAGGTTGCTACCCTTCTCAGCTTAGCTTTGGAAGTGTAACAACCACTGAGTTCAAAGGAGACCCTGGCCTCAGAGGAATTAAGGGGTGCCATTAGGAAGCTGATGACCTCGGCAGCTGTCAGAGGTGAAAATTGGCTGCCTTGTGCCTCTTGGCCAGCCCCCTTCACATCTGTGAAAGAAACTAGTCACGCTTGAATCACTCCTCTTTTGTCTTCATGGATTTGAAGCTTTCCTCCAAGCCTAGGGGTGTTTATCAGGGTATCAGAGAAAGGAAAGGAAAATATGATCTGTACCTCCTCGCCCACGTATCTCACTCCTATATTCTACTAACAAATAAGGCAGCCAAAGCGGAAAGCTGAAATCAAGTATTTTCTATGTCTAGAGTCTGTCACTCTCAAAACATTGACTTACCAGTAAAAAGTTTTTGCTAGTGATAGCCAAGAATATTTCTAATCCAAAATTAAGAGGTGGTACAGCCATTTTAAAGAGAATGCTTTGCTTCACTGGGTAATTCTGAGCATCCTATCTTTTCTGACCAACTCTTTCTACAACCCCAGGGCCCTTGTTCTCCCATGTAACTTACCAAGTGCTCCCTTCACCTAAACGGCTCGAGCCTCTGTTGAGCATCTCCACACTACATCCACTTCCCTTCCAGTTCATAAAGACTCTAGAGCAGCTGCAGAACACTCACCTCCACCGTAAGCCTTACCAGGTGGATTAGAAGAGAGCCTGGTAGAGGACAAGGAGGCCCAGACTCAAATGTAGGTCCAGGAGTTTTCTCCGCATTTAACTATTTGTGCCTCTTCCACAAGTCTCTCTAATGCCGCCACCCATAAAATGAGAGGTTTGAACCCCAAAGACCTTTCCAGCCCTAAAAGCTCATGCTCTATGGCACCACTCTAAATATGTATTTCCCACTGACTATTCTACAAATTTTGAAAAATTATCTATCTGGTGCTCACACCTAGTTTACATACACTTTGCCTCATTTTAGGGTTTTATCTCTGTGGCCTTTTAAAACTCTATTGTTAATATATTTTTAATCAAATAAAAATATGACTAGAGCAGCTGCTTTCACTGGCATCTATATGACGTCCTGATGACTTCTGGACATTTTAGCCAAAGAGCATCTCTAAGGCTGAGCATGTGGATACACCTAAATATCTGGTTATTTTACCATGGGGAAGCAAAACATTCAGAGCATGACTCATTTGGAGGTTTTGCCATCAAGGAGGTCCCCTGAAGAAACTTTGAACATCTGCCCACCACAGTAGTTGCTGCTGCTGAAAAAAATCTGAATGGCAAATATTCTGGATTATGATGAATTGTCCCTTTGCCCTCAGAGAGGGCTCAATTTTGGAAAACCAGAGGGCTCAATTTTGGAAAACCTACTGAAATAGTAAACTATGTTGCTATCATCTTTGTCTTCCAGATCCTGAAACTGAAATATTCCAAGCTTTATTCTGTGATCTTAGCACATCCAAAAATTCACCGTTTTTTTCATAAAATGCAAAGCTTATCTTTGTATGGTAAAAATTAGACAAGATAATGATTAGCTAAGTCAAGAATGCAAACTGAATACCAAGTACAAAATGTTTAAAGGAAATATCTCTTTTTAGATATCTAAAGTTATATTTCTTTTTTTTAAGTTAATTCTTTTTTTTAACTGGGATATAGTTTTTCCTCTAAAGTTATATTTCTAATTTTTCTTTATGCTATCCTTTCTTACAGACAGATTTTAAGCAAATAAAAGAAAGCAAAGCTATGTACTAAATTAGCTATCAGGTTTGCTTGTGGAATTCAGAATCCATAACTCAGTTTTCTTTTTTTAAATACTGTTGGCTTTTTCCACTATCCTGCCTTGTATGCCTGTAGGATAGGAAAAACCTTGGCAAGCATCCTCAAATCGCCAGGGGGTAGGCAGCAGAACGTGCTTCCAACCACTGAAATACTCTCATTGTTCACACACTAGCCACACCAAAGAGAGTGACCTCTTTCCAACACTGACAAGTGAACATGAACAGCCCTGCTGACTTTGATTGGCGGGTCACTGGGTCTCTGACCTTGAATGACATTGCTGGCAGATTTTGACTGGCAGGCTGCAGCACAGCAGAGCACCTCCAGTACACATGCCCCCTCTCCAGAAATTAGTCCTTATCTTTTCAAAAACGCTCTTGTGTTCCCAAAACATGGACTAAACATGAACCAAAATGTGACTGAGGGCGTCAAACACATGAAAAAAAAATGCTCATTAATTTACAACCCTCAGATCCCACTGTAATTGACACATCCAGTGATGCAATTAGTCAGTCTTTGGCTGCATTTCCATGAGGCCAAATACCAAAATTAGGTGAGAGAAATTCAGGCAGTCATACAGATACGTTGTCAACAGCACACCAAATATTCAGATACTTAAGCATCTCCGGATGGTTCTTGACATGCAAACAAAACATCTGGGTGACTGAACAAAGGTTCCATTTTTCTCTGGATACTTAGGCATATTGAAGGGAAGTCTCAGTCTTGGCCAGCGGCCCTCATCCTGTGTATGCCTGGGTGACACTAGGGCTAATGAAGCCCTTCCCACTATTCTGGCGAATGAAAATATGGTGACTTTAACCCACTACTCCACATAGCATCCAAATCAAATTTTTCCCTTAATAAATAAAAATATTTTTTCAAATAAAAATGCCACAAATGTCTTAAGAAACCACTGCCTTACTTTTAAAATAAAATCAAGATGTTCCAAAACTGGCAAAAAACCATGAACCTCCCATACTCCTGGTTAAACAGGGCATGTTTTACACCTGTGCTCAACACTGGTTCCTCCAGAAGCTCCACTAAAATGAGAGTGAAAGAATGTAAAATTTTTAAAACTTTCAAGTATAAAGAAAATGAGAAGGAGACAACACAAGTGAGGGACAGGAAAAAATTGGGGGAAGTTGGAAACTAACTGGAGGAGTTAACAGAGGTGAACATTTTGACAACTAAATACCTACAGAGAATAAGAAATAAGCTGGTTCTCCCAACAGAACCTGGGAAGTTTCAGGAATTAGAGACCCCAGGTGCCATGGAATAAAGGGGGACTGAAAACAGGACAAGTAGATGAATGTTAGTATAGAGACATTCAGATTCCCAGGTTCCCTCCCAAACCACCAAGTTACCAGCCTTCTCTTACCCCACAGAGAAGTTTATTCTATGGAGAAAATGAACCAAAGAAAGTCCAATCTTGTGACACAGAGGCAGGGCAAGAGCACTGTAGTGAAAACAGAAGAATAAGAAAAAGCCCACATCCTAAACAGTAACCTCCCAACCTCCTGCTGCCACTCAGCTGAGATACTGCTGTCAGCCAGGTGTAGACCTCCTTGTCATAGGTCAGGGTCCCTGGGAAATAAATGCTGAAAGGAAGATTTGTGTGTGGAAAGTGTATTGGAAATGCTCTGAAGATCAGCACCTGTGGAGGAGGGCAGGAAGCATGACTAGACAGAGGAGAAAGTGTAAGAGCAATGCAGCAACAACAAACGACTCCATCAATCACATGAGGAGCTCTGGAGTTGGGATGGCCCTTCAGAGCTACCCCATATTGAAGCAAGGAACCAGACCTTCATAATGCCTATATTGGCCAGTCACTGGATGCAGGCTGCTCTCTTCAGCTAGAGGCAATTCAAGAAAAGAGACCCAGGGGCTTCCCTGGTGGTGCAGTGGTTGAGAGTCCACCTGCCAATGCAGGGTACACGGGTTCGTGCCCCGGTCCGGGAGGATCCCACATGCCGTGGAGCGGCTGGGCCCGTGGGTCATGGCCGCTGAGCCTGCGAGTCCGGAGCCTGTGCTCTGCGACAGGAGAGGCCACAGCAGTGAGAGGCCCGCGTACCGCAAAAAAAAAAAAAAGAAAAGAGACCCAGCTGAGAACTGTCAATCACAAACACCCCTAGCAAAGGGAGGAATGATTGATTTAGTCCTCAGGGGGAAAGGAAGAGATCTGGAGGTACAATTCATGGATGAGTAGGATGCCATCCCTGTCCTAATCAAATTCACATTTGCCAGCAATTCAGAATTAAAATTTTACACCATCAAGAAGACAAGCTGGTAACTACATATTAATACAATGAGTCAAATGCTCACTAAAGTTATGGGACAAACGTTTAGTTCTACGAGGGGAAAATAAAAGTGTGGAGGTTCTGGGCTGTTTTTCCAGGTTAAAAAATATATCAACTGGATGTGGAAGGATGCATTGAAATGAATCAGTGGGGTAGTCAGGTAGTTACAACTGCACCAGATGTAAGGAAGACCCTGAATCAAGGAATGGAAATATGTACAAAAAACTAAGTGCAATGGGGGTAAGTAGTGAAGCAGAAAGGGGTGAGAGATATGTCTGTTAGGGAGCCTTGACTGAAATTAATTTCTCTGTGCAATGTGGAGCCACTGAAGATTTTTGAGCAGGGAAAAAAACTGACAAATGTCATGTTTCTAGATTTTACTGTCAGTGATTATAGAAAATATTGGAACTGGGAATGATTCCAGGCAGAAACGTGAATTGAAAGAAATATTAGAAAGTGCAGAGAGGCACTATAAAAGAGTTTTTAAGAATGTATGCTGTGGTCAGAAAGAGAAATACAAATACCATATGATATCACTTATATGTGGAATCTAAATTACGGCACAAATGAACCTACCTACAAAACAGAAACAGACTTACAGACACAGAGATCAGACTTGTGGTTGTCAAGGGGGAGTGGGGGAGGGAGAAGGATGAACTAGGAGTTTGGGGCTGGTAGATGCAAAGTATTACATTTAGAATGGATAAACAACAAGGTCCTACTGTATAGCACAGGGAACAACATCCAATCTCCTGGGATAAACCATACTGGAAAAGAATATTAAAAAAAGAATGTCTATATGAGTATAACTAAGTCACTTTGCTGTGCAGCAGAGATTGGCACAACATTGTAAATCAACTGTACTTCAATTTTTTAAAAAAATGCATGCTGTGGACTCGGGTAGGCTACGGTTTCAATTCTCATTCTGCTACTTAAGCTAGGAAACCTCACACAGATCACTTAAACTCCCTAAACCTCAGCTTCTCAACTGTAAAATATGGGATAATAATACCTGCTTTAAAGGATTTGGGGAGACAAATAAATGAGATGATGTATGCAAACTGCTTAGTACAGCCCTAGCACAGAAGGAAGAGCTTATTACATAAAATCTGATTGGGAGCAGCAGCAATAGCACCATGCTATGGGATGGAATTATCATGTAGGCAGAAGGAAGGGAGCACTGTAAGAAAAACTTTTGAAGAAGAATCAAGGAGAGTTGGTTTTTTCTATGAAAAGGAAAACAAAGGGTGGATTCAATGATGCCTTCATGGTTTTGAGCCTGGGTTCCTGGACCAATGGTGACACCACTGCAAGAATCATGGACATCTAAAGGGTGGGAAATTTGGTACGATTTTGAGATTTTTTATTTTAATAGGGCTAAGTTTTACTTGCTCAGTGTCAGATTATGGATGGGGATGGAGCTGAAGATGTGTGAGGGAAAGAGCGTGTCAAGGAACTGTTTAGAGAGGAAGAATAGAGGCTCTGAAGGATTTCCACATTTAGGGATAAGAATAAAACTAAAGTTGTAGGGAAAATAAGCAGAAAAGCAGATAAGACAAATGTTATGGTTAATTTTATGTGTCAACTGGAGTAGGTTCTAACGTACCCAGATATTTAGTCAAACACTATTCTAGGTGGGTCTGTGAGAGTATTTCTGGATGAGATTAACATTTGAATTGGTAGACTGAATAAAGCAGATTGCCCATCCTAATGGTGGTGGCCCAATTTATTAAAGGCTTGAATAGAAAAAAAAAAAAAGACTGATCCTCTCGCAAGTAAGAGGGAACTCCTCTTGCCTGAATGCCTTAGCTAGGATGGGTTCTTTGCCACCCTCAAATGCAAACTGAAACATCAGCTCTTTCTGGGTCTGCCAGCATTCAGAATGGATTTATACCATCAGCTCACCTGGGTCCCCAGCTAGCCAACTCTAGGTCTTGGAAATTGTCAACCTCTACAATCACGTAAGCCAATTTCTTATAATAAACATACATATTTAAATCATATATACATAACTAAATTACATAGATAGATAGACAGATAGACAGATAATCCTTTAGTTCTGTTTCTCTAGAGAACCCTGACAAAGAATGCAGTTCCAAGGAAGGAGATAATTTCGAGAAGGAGCAGGTACGTGATATACTAAGTGTCCATGTAGTTAAATGATAATGAGAGTTAATAAGTAACCTCAGGGTGGGATGACCTTGATATTAAAAGTTTTAACAGTCCAAGGAAGCTGGATTGCTATGTAGCAGGTTTATAAATTCTTTCATTTTTAACCTAACAAACCTCATCAAGTATTTTCAAACAATATCTCAGATTAAGGTTGAAGGTCAAAAATCACATTCAAAATTAAACTTGAAAATATAAAAATAGACACATACATGAAGGATAGTATAGCTGCAGTCCATCTGCCTGCAAGGTACATTTCTCAGAACCAGGGATTTAGTCCTGGCAGGGATGGTCTTGTTTGATATATAAGTTTCCTATGGTTGCTGTAATAAATTACCTCAAATTTGATACAACAGAATTTATTCTTTCACTATTCTGGAGGCCAGAAGTCCAAAATCACTTTTACTGGTGCTGCCAGAGCCACAATCCCTTCCGAGGTTCTTGGGAAGAACCTGTTCCCTTGCCTTTTCTAGCTTCTTAAACTGTGTTCCTTGGTTCATGACCCCTTCCTCCATCTTCAAAGCCAGTGGCCTAACATCTGCTTTCTCAGGCTCTTCCCTCTGCTTCCTCTACCTGGCTTTCTGTGTGTGTCGGTATCAAATCTCTCTCTTAAAAGGATACATGTAATTTCATTTAGGGCCCACTTGGACAATCCAGGATAATCTCCACGTTTCAAGATCCTTAGGTTAATCACATCCTCAAAGTCTTTTTTTGCCATATAAGGTTCAAGAGATTAAAATGTGAATATCTGTGAGGGGCACCATGATTCAACCTGCCACAGTTGATAATCCCAACACTGCATCCAGATGTGCACCCTGGCAACCCAGCTTATTTCATTCAGCCTACGTCCTAACCCCAAACATCTGAACTCAAGTACTTAAAAGAGAAGCTCTCTAAAACCCAAGCCTAAGCATAACCAGAAAAAAATACAGGCATTTTAAAGGGAGAACAGGAGATAAGATCCCTTTAAGAAAGATAATCTACAGTTGTGGAAGGCCTGTCACTTAGCGAGAGCTGCAAGCCAATCAGATGCTCTGTCAGGAGGCGAAGCAACAGAAAACCTGCCTAATTGGATTGGCTGCCTTAATGGGCCAGAAGTCAACAAGTCAGAATGAAAAATATACTCAACTCAGCCACCTGGAATTGGTTGTAAAAAGGATGAAATAAAATAGGTCAATTTTCTGGAACTAGTAAGAAGGTCCATACCCAAATGGACTGAATGCTTCTGTCTTTATGCACCTGTTTGTCACTTTGTGACTATAGCTTTAAACCACTCAAGATGTGTGAATCTATCTTGTTTTTAAAGGGTTAAAAACAGTCAATGAATTTATTCATTTTGAGTTTCCTTCCCAACTACTGCCAGTCAACTAAATTTGTTATGAGTTTAACTAATTGTACCAGTTCTCCCCCTGCTCAATGACACAGCTCATCCTTTTTAATGCATTAACACTGTTTCAGTGCATGTCTTCACCAAGGTACATCTGGATGTTCCCTCTTCTCAGAACACTACCACACTGCATGCAATTCTGTTTTTATCTGCCTCCAACAGAGAAATTGTTTTTGTAGTGGATTAAATATTTGTGATCCAAATGGTTCACATAACCACAAAAGTCGACTCACAGTTTTGACTATTCATAGCACAGTAAAATGGCCATGAAAGAAGTGGAAATGGATATTTCTGAGAATAGCTTCAAACTCAAGGTCCTTCTCTTAGTCCTGACCTGCCATCTCTGGTTTACTCTTTCAGAAAATATTTACTAAACTGCCATGCAAGCCTCTCTACACAAGTCCCTGCTCTGAAGGCTCTCACAGTAGAATGAACAGAGGCAGGAAGAGAGCCTCACACTGCCCTGATTCTGGATTTTCAGCATATGTTAGAGCTGTATTAAGCCTGCTAGCCCTGTGTGCTATAAAGGGTTGGTTGAACAGTGTCCCCACAACATTCATGTCCACTCAGAACATCAGAATGTGACCTCATTGGGAAAAAGGGTCTTGGAAGATATAATTAGTTAAGGATCTTCACATGAAATCATTCTAGATTTAGGTTAGTCCCTAAATCCAATGACCTACTGAGAGTATCATCTCCCTTTCTAATATAATGTAAGAGCATATTGCTTTATCTACACCTTATAGTAAACATATTTCCAGGATATTTTTCTAGTTCTCCATTGGGTTCTTTGAAAGTTGACAGTTCATTCCTGGTTTAATGGTATTGACCTTATTCCTACAAGCCTTTGCTTTGTGTCTTGTGTTAGTGGCAGTCCCACATGGTACCTGCTTATAAGACCAGCATTCTTCTACTTTCCTTTGGCCAACAGGTCTTTAGGTCTATTAAAGCTAAAGACCATGTTTATAGAAAACTACCATTTGGACAGAACTGACCAAATAGATGATACGACACTTCCCTATACTCACAACTGATCACGTGCCTGAGTGAAGAGATCAAGGTGAACAACTATTTTGACATTAGTTTAATTCAATGCCTTCAGTTTCACATAAATCACAGCTTTGAGCATCTAGCCAGGTGTAGGTATTAAGAATAAAAAAATGTTGTTGGCCAATTACAAGCTGATATATCTGCTAACTTGAGCTGGTTAGCTGATTCGTCCTCTGTGGGTCAGGTCACGGGAGCACCTGGCTCTTAGTTACTGACGGGTGGATGGAACAGGCAAGAAATGCCAACATTAGGAACCAAATCACGGTTGAGGAAAGAGATGCTTTAGCTGCAGACAGAGGAGAGATATGGCTCCAGCATTACTAGATCCAAAGTCCTGCAGGCCAAGGAAAGGCAAAGGGAACTCAAGTCTGCAAAGCTGCCCAAAGACCCAGCCCAGATGTGGGAATGCCACTAAGATGTCGTTGAGGACAGATAACTAAAAGAAAGAGCCAACAGTTGTAGGAATAAGGTCAACCTTATCTAGACAGGAACGTTTTTACAAGGGGATAGTAAGAGCAGGTGCCATTCAGACAGGAAATCAAAAACAGGCATGACTGAGGAAGAAGTTAAGACAAATTAATTCCAAGAGTGTACAATTCTCTGGAGTCCAAGAGAGCAAATAGAACCAGGGAAGGGGATGGGAATTTTATCATTTACGTAGCACATCCTACATATCAGGCACTGTGCTAAATACTTTCAATATATTATTAGTTCACTGTGTATTTCACAGTTGAGGCTCAGAGACATTAAATGACTTGCCCACATAGCATAACTGATGAGCAAATTCAAACCCAAGTCTGTCCGTGTCCAGAGCCCAAGCTCTTTCTACTGTATCAACATTTCTCAAAGTGTAGACGGAGACCACCTGCATCCAAGTCACCTGAGACACTTGTTAAATACACAGGCCCAGCAGTCCTGGATCAGGTTCTCTGTAGGTGATTCTATATACATTGAAGTTCTAGAACCACTGTACTCACCACAGTGTTCCTCTCTGAGGGAGGCCTGTCCTCTGGGTGTTAAGTATTCTGGGCCTCAGGTTGAATGATGGTCCTAGGTTCTGAGTGGGACTGAGCCCTAAGTGAGGGTAAAGTGCCACTGCCACACAAAGGCAAGACCAAAAATACAAACTGATTTTGCACAGAGCAGGGTGAGTCCAGCAGCCCCACCTCAAGTTTCATCCAAGAGCCAATACAAGAAGGAACCGACCAAGTGGTTGAGGCCAAATGGTCAGAACTGTGGCAGCAATCAGGAAGTCAGCTGTGGCACTGGACCCCAAATCCCTGATTCTGAGAGTCGGTTTTTTCTTTCTTCCTCTGTGTGAACTTCTCTGTGTTTCTTAACCACCCACCCCCCGGCCCCGACACACACCAGTCTCAGCTTCCTTGTCAATAATCATAGCAATAGCTGACATTTACTGAAAACTTCCAGTGTACTAGGCCCTGTTCTAGGACTTTTATATATGTTTATTCATGTGAAGCTACAACCACTTGATGAAATAGATAAGAATTTCTATCCCATTTTACAGATGAAAAAAACTCAGGCACTAAGAGATTAGGTAACTTTCTCAGGGCCACCCAGCTGGCAAGCACTAAGCCTGGGATTCTAATAGAAAGAAGCCATAATCCCAGTCACAACACTGTTCTTCCTCTCCAACAATGTCTACGGCGTCACCTTCCACGCAACTGGTGTTCATTAAGAAGTTTTATGTGCCATTTTAGGACTCAGATTAGGAGTCAAACACTACCCTGAGCACGTGTGTCTGAGCAGCTGTGATGGGGAGATGGGAGACTTCAGAACATTTGATCCAGTCACATCGGATTCTGTTGTGACATTGTGAATGGACATGATCCAAGACTGTAAGCCAACTGGGCAGAGTGGCGAAACCCAGCAGACACATGAATCCTGTTTTGTTTACCATTGAGTTCAGAAAGCATGATGACATCACCAAGAGGCCTAATTTGGAACCCTAAAAAGAAAAAAAAAAAATACTCTGCCTTGGAAACAGAGAGATAAAATCAATAGGAAGGTGGATCATTCAGGAATTCCTGGGAACCAAAAAAAAAAAAAAAAAAAAAGACAGCTGCAGCAGGACATGCTAGAGTGTTGTCTTCAGTGGCTGAAGTGTCTACAACTGCCCAACAAGGTAAATCAAATCTGCTGCCAATACATTCTTCTGCTGTTCAGATAAAACGGCAGACTAAGCTGGTGAACTTTCACCCTTCACCCGTGCTCTTCAAGCCAAAGTACAGATTAAAAAAAATCAATAACCCCAATCGATGGGAAAATATTTTTAGTCTCTAACTGAACGATATGTTTTGACAAGGCCAAAGAGGAGCACAAAAGAATGGCAAAAGATAAAAGACAGAAAATTAGGAATTTGTTTTACTGGAGGAGGTGGAATCACCAATCACTTTCTTTTTCCCTTGCTGACATTCATCTAAATTACCTTACAGCAAGGAAATAAAGTGTAAGGAGATGAATTTATAAAATGGCATGATTCACTGCCAAGCAACTTAAAACCTATTATTGCTGCTATTTTCTGTTGCCATTTCCAAGAAAGCAATCTAGAGAAATGCCCGTGTTCAGAATAGAGTCAGAGGAAGGAGCATTTCCCCAAAGTGGATAGAGCAGTCAATGGGACACAGCCTCTGCCCCCACCCGACCTGGAGATCACATCCAATACTAAACAAGTTGGAAAGTGTTTAAAATCCACCCAATCTGGCTCCACTTTCTCTCAAAATAACCACTGTTTTTCATAACCTAATACCCTGCAGGTCCTTTCATAACTGAGCAAATTAACCACATAATATCACCTTGTCTTCTGGCCCTTTAAGCAGTCATTTATTTTTGTACATAGAGCCAAGCCTAGTAGAGTTCCAAAGTTTATTTCTTTTTTTTTCTATATTGAATAAAGATGATGAAGAAACATGAGACCCTGAATAAAATAAACAGAAATTATCCAGCATTTGTTTGCTTTTTTTGTCCAAGGAAATTCTGAACATAGAGAATCATCTTACCAACCAATTAACATTTTCAACTGTTTATAGCAATAACAATTGGTGAACAGATAGATTTATGGGATTCAAAAATCTGTATAAATCCAATAGACTGACAGTTGGAATAGCAGCAATCTTTTTTACTTATTAATGTATTTCCTTCTCTTCCCCCCCACCAATATCAATCCCTTGTCTTTTATTTGACAAGCATTTGGCATGAATTTAATAACTATTGTTTTGCTATAATTTCTTATTTGTCCCTCTACCATAAGTTAAATATACACATTTTTTATATATATGTATACCAGGCTGACGGCTACATCTATGTAATAGCAGCCAATTCAACCCACAAAAATCAGTCAATTAAGTTAAAAAATGGTTGCCAAACCAATGGCTTGGCATCATATATTTTGGCAGTCAAAGCATCTATTTAATAGTTGATTAGCCAACTTTTTACACTGTTAGTAAGTTGTTTTCTGTTGAGATTGACATAGACTCTATAATGGCAATCATTCTGGCAGGATGAAAAGATTTGGACAGTCCTGCTCCCTGGGACTCTTCCATACGATCAGGTGACCAGTCTTGAACACTTATGTTCTATTTATGCAAGTGATAGAAACATTCACAGACTGTTGCTACCCTCACTTTACAGACGCCCCAGCATACTTTGATCTACTCATACTTTCGTAATACGAACAATGTACTTCTCTGTCTCTAGTAATAAAGATCATATAACACTTGCTTCTCTTCCCTGAGCATTTACTACATGCCATGCTCTCTGTGCTTAGCATTTTTTACAAACCTGATCTCATTTATCTTCAGAATAAACCTACAACTTAGGTAATATTATCCCTACATTACAGAAGAGAAAAAAGTCTTAGGGAAATGAGATAATTGCACAAGGCTACAACAGCTAAGAGGTAGAGCCAGGGAATAAACCCATTTCTGTCTGATTCTGATATCTATACCTCTAGCTCATTCAGCTGACGGTACCACCACCTAGATGGAATGGAGCTGATAAGATTCATTAACAATAGTAGTTGGAATGATCAGAAAACTACACTTGATCAAGGCTTTAGTTCACAAACCATTCTGTCATATTCACATGGGCATGAAAATCCCTTTTATTTATTAAGTACTTAGTTATAATACATTTATTAAGCATCTTTAATTCTGGCTTATTTATGTAGATACAGTTCATTAATAAATTTCCAGTAGGTCACCTTGTTAAGGAATACTACACAGTGAAAGATCAATAAATCATAAGCACATTATAAATACATTATAAGTGCATTCTGTGTGTACTTCAAAGACAGGTGGTTTGCCAAAGAGTGTAAGGTATATTACCCATGAAGACTCATTTCCTTAGACTCTTCAAAGATAATTTTGCAATGTCGAATTCCCACATTTCACAGATTTCCCCCAAGTGGGTGTCAATAAAATGCCATGCTTTGGGTTGCCCATTTGTCCACTTCATTTTTCACACAATGCCCAGAGGGCTTAGGACCATGTGCTCCCTCTTTTAAAAATTCCCTTTAAGTAGTTACCATGGTGGTTGTTGAAGCACTAGAGATTAAAATGAGTGAGTAATTATGATGTTGAAAGCATTCAAAATGCCCAGGGAAGTGTGATGACTACTTGAATTAGCTGACAAAAACATGCCAAGTCACTACCAAAAGATCTGTCACAAAAATCCATTCTTTGCAGTTGGGAAGTTACCAACACTGTGAAAACCCAGAATGACCCTTTATAACTTTGACTAGATAATCTGTGACTCCATCATTTAAAAATAAAGTTGAGTGTACATGTGAATCCCAAAATTTTCAGAATGGGGAGACATGCAGGACTCAGTGATTCAAAACATTACAATGTTCAAAACATTCATTTCCAATGGGGCTGACATTTCCTTAGTGCAATTAATTTATTAGCTCTTTTTCTCTTTCCCATAAACCCCAATGCTCGTTTCAGATTAATAAATAACATTAATAATAATCAAGATGCTAACATTGTACAAGGCACTTTGTTAAGTGCTTTATATTTATTATATTAATTCACTTAATTCTCACCAAAATCTTATCAATTAGCTACTATTATTCTCCCCATTTTAAAGATGAGGACTGAGATTAAGTAATTTGCCCGAAGGCATAAAGCTAGTAAGCAATGTAGCCAGGGTTCATTTACTTATGCATCATCAGCCACATACCAGGCACTGGGGCAGGCCCTCCAGAAGAGCCAAAATGAACAAGGAAGACACAGCTCTATTCTTGTGAAGCTTACAAATTAAACCCAACACTAGATCGGACTTCAAAGTCCAAGTTGTTAATCACCATATCAACCCATCAGCAGGTGTATATTGATGGCTCTCTGTAGGGAAGGCAGTATAATGCATGCAGTGTTTCTTGGGCCTGGAGTACTTCCTTAGCAAGAGATAAGAAGCCACTCACAGCCTATGCTGGGCTTATCACGTTGTGTGGGAGCAGTATTCCCTGTTCAGCCTCCATGTGTGTTCCTTTGTTCTGCTTAAAGGTGTGTCTCGGGCTTCCCTGGTGGCGCAGTGGCTGAGAGTCCGCCTGCCAATGCAGGGGACACAGGTTCATGCCCCGGTCTGGGAAGATCCCACATGCTGCGGAGTGGCTGGGCCCGTGAGCCGTGGCTGCTGAGCCTGCGTGTCCGGAGCCCGTGCTCTGCAACGGGAGAGGCCACAACAGTGAGAGGCATGCGTAATGCCAAAAAACTAAAAATAAATTTAAAAAAAAAAAAAAAAGGTGTGTCTCATATGGCACCTGACCAGCCCACTCCTGCAGGGAAGGGATGGGGTTCTTTATATATATATATATATTTATAGATATAGATATAGATATAGATATATATTTATTTATTTATTTATTTAATGTTGGCTGTGTTGGGTCTTCGATGCTGTGTGCAGGCTTTCTCTAGTTGCGGTGAGTGGGGGCTACTCTTCGTTGCAGTGCACGGGCTTCTCATTGCGGTGGCTTCTCTTGTTGTGGAGCATGGGTTCTAAGTGTGCAGGCTTCCATAGTTGTGGCTCTCAGGCTCTAAAGCACAGGCTCAGTAGTTGCGGCGCACAGGTTTAGTTGCTCCACGGCATGTGGGATCTTCCCAGACCAGGGATCAAACCACTGTCCCCTGCACTGGCAGGCGGATTCTTAACCACTGCACAACCAGGGAAGTCCCTGGGATAGGGTTCTTTTACTACAGAACAGTAGGGGTGCATACAGGCCAATGGCCCTGCATCAGGTGCCAGGATGAACTTGCTGACTACAGGGGACTGACACCCACTACTGAAGTCGATCTTGTTCTGTCTTTTTTCTATGTGAGTAAAGCATTGTTCCATCCAGTGCTTAACTGTGTTGTGTTTTCCTTGGCGACTCTAATACCAAGATGCAGTGAGCAGAAGTGCTCAGACTTCTACCCCTGGTGATAAGTAATAGATGCCACCTGCTCAATAAACTTCGTTCAGACACTTTAAATATGTTCTTTCTCTCAATCCTCAAAACAGCCCAGTGAGTGGCAGAACTAGGATCTGCATCCACAGGTAAATCACACCAACATCCTCAGGGGCAGTGAAGGCTCCCTTTGGCGTGGGAGGCCATCCAATGCTCTGTCCCCTCTCTGTGCCTTCCCCTCCCATTCCCACCACTTCCCCTGAGAACTCATTACCTGAAGCCCAAATTGTGAAAAATCCCTCCTGGCTTCTCTCACACATACTGGCTTCTCTCTTTCGTTCTTGAGGTCCTCAAGGATCAGCTCAAGCTTCCTATGTGCTTCATCATCACTCAGAAATCCCCATTGGTTCTCCTTGCTGCCTACCCACTAAATTCCCACTCCATATCCCAGCATTCACAGCCCTCTGCCATATGGGCCCAGCTCCCTCTCCAGCCATATAACTTCTGCTCCTGGGCATGAACTGCCCCCTTGGGCACACTCTTACCCCACTGCCCTTCACCTGCCCCACTCACACACAACATGCTCAGTAGGGACAGGAGCCTCTGCTCACCTGGAGCTCCTACCTGGAGTGTTCCCCTCTCAACTCCAGGGGCAAACCCAAGTACCTTTGTCCATGAGGCTCTCCTCCACTCACCAGTCCATGTCCATGTTGCCTCCCATTCACAAGTCAGTGCCACACAGCTAGCATTCACTCATTCAACACACACAGGTTTGAATGCCCATTTTGTTCACCTAGGGCACGGGGGAGACAAAAGGATAGTCTCTGACACGGGAGCTCTTTAATTTAAAAACTCACACCATCAAATATGTGAAGAATTCATGCAGTAAAAATGTGTATGCAAGGTAGAGTGATATCTTGGGGTGGAGCTAGTGAATAGGGGTAAGGGCCAGACAGGAATGGCTTCCTGATGAATCAGTAGAAGTACCCAAGGCAATCATGTAGGAAGAAGAATAAGATGAGAATCAAGGACTGATTTGTATAAATAATGTATAGTTTCCTTATCTGTCCTGCTCAGTTCGGAGGATGTTTCGAGATTCAAATATGTTAGAAAAGAGAGTTCATCAAAAACTCTAAGGCAAACCTAACTGTATTATTATTGTGCACAGGTTTGACCTCTCCAGTTAAATCCTAAATTCTTGAGAGGTAGAGACTGATACCAGAAGTTGATGCTCCAAGTCTAGCTTTCAGTCTATTTTCCTTAAACCTTCCAATACTTCTAATGGGACTGGAATAAAATCTAGATTTCTTTCCATGGCCTGAGGGTCCTGGCACCTGTGTGGCTACTGCCTGGGATACTCATAGACATTTACATGGCCTGCTCTTATGGTCATCATGAAAGTTTCATGTTTCAGGTCTCAGCAGAAAGTCAACCCCTCAGAGACACACCTCTGTTTCACCATCCCTCACTTCCTCTTTATTATTTTGCTTTCTATCCTTCGTAGTATTTGTCATTATCAGAAGTTATCCTACTAGACCTCAAGTTTCATGTCCACCATTAGCTCTCCACTGTCTGGATCATAGCTTAACAAAGGGAAAGTATTTAGTATTTGTGGAATGAATGTCTCCAGTGCAATGATGGACAACTTGGACTGAATCAAATTTTGTATTAAGCCAGTTTGTCTGTGTTTAATCTATATACTCAGATCCCTTTACTCCAGGAACAATGTTTCCTCCTTAGAAATTCTTGCTTTAAGGACTTCTGCAAAATCCCAAAATGTGGGAAGACAATGGCTCTTCCCTTCTATGCCAAAATCCTCAACTCATCAAAGTGATAATGCACTGAGCCTTTGAGGGCAACCAAAGGTAGAGAGAAATATTTCCCTCCAGAAACAATGTTGGGAGGGGAGAATAGAGGTCCACACCCTGTAGGGGAGCATCCAAGGAAGGCAGCAAGATACCAGGGGTCTTGAAGGTACATTTAAGGAAGTGAAACCACAAAGATGGATACCTTAAAAGTGGCAGCAGGAAGAGACCTTCAAGACGGAGGAGGAGCAAGACATGGAGATCACCTTCCTTCCCACAAATACATCAGAAATACATCTACGTGTGAAACAACTCCTACAGAACACCTACTGAACGCTGGCAGAAGACCTCAGACTTCCCAAAAGATGCCCTCAGGTGGCCTACATGCAGAGGCGGGGCCCATGAAAGCTGAACCCCAGGAGCTGTGCAAACAAAGAAGAGAAAGGGAAATTTCTCCCAGCAGCCTCAGGAGCAGCGGAATAAACCTCCACAATCAACTTGATGTACGCTTCATCTGTGGAATACCTGAATAGACAACTAATCATCCCAAAATTGAAGCAGTGGACTTTGGGAGCAACTGTAGACTTGGGGTTGGCTGTATGTGACCAACTGGTTTCTGGTTTTATGTTGATCTTAGTTTAGTATTTAGAGTTTATGATCACTGGTAGATTTCTTTATTGACTTGGTTGCTCTCTTCCTTTTCTTTCTTTTCTTTTATATATAGTTTTTTTTCCTTTTTTTCTTTTTGTGAGTGCTATATGTGTATGCTCCTTTGTGTGATTTTGTCTGTATAGCTTTGCTTTTACCATTTGTCCTAGGGATCTGTCTGTCCTTTTTGTTGTTGTTGTTAGTATAGTATTTAGCACTTTTTATCATTGGGGGATTTGTTTTTCGGTCTGGTTGCTATCACCTTTCTTCCTTTTTTCTTTTTTTTTATTACTTTTTAATTTTTAATAATTTTTTTTATTTTAAAAATTTTATTTCCTACTTTTTTCTTTCTTTCTTTTTTCTTTTTATTTTATTTAATAACTTTATTTTAATAACTTTTTTCTTTCTATTTTCTTTTTATTTTCTTTCTCCCTTTTCCTCTGAGCCATGTGGCTGACAGGGTCTTGGTGCTCCGGCCAGGTGTCAGGCCTGTTCCTCTGAGGTGGGAGAGCCGAGTTCAGGCCATTGGTCCACCAGAGACCTCCTGGCTCCATGTAATATCAAATGGCAAAAGTACTCCCAGAGAGCTCCATCTGAACACTAAGACCCAGCTCCACTCAATGACCAGCAAGCTACAGTGCTAGACACCCTATGCCAAACAAGAAGCAAGACAGGAATACAACCCCACCCATTAGCTGCCTAAAATCATAATAAGGTCACAAACACCCCAAAACACAAAACCAGATGCAGACCTGCCCACCAAAAAGACAAGATCCAGGCTCATCCACCAGAACACAGGCACCAGTCCCCTCCACCAGGAAGCCTACACAATCCACTGAACAAACCTTAGCTACAGGGGTCAGACACAAAAAACAAATGGAACTACGAAACTGCAGCCTGTGAAAAGGAGACCCCAAACACAATAAGTTAATAAGCAAAATGAGAACACAGAGAAACACACAGCAGATGAAGGAGCAAGGTAAAAACCCACCAGACCAAACAAATGAAGAGGAAATAGGCAGTCTACCTGAAAAAGACTTCAGAGTAATTATAGTAAAGATGATCCAAAATCATGGAAATAGAATGGAGAAAATACAAGAAACATTTAACAAGGACCTAGAAGAACTAAAGAGCAAACAAACAATGATGAACAACACCATTAATAAAATTAAAAATTCTCTAGAAGGAATCAATATCAAAATAACTGAGACAGAAGAACTGATAAGTGACCTGGAAGATAAAATAGTGGAAATAACTACTGCAGAGAAGAATAAAGAAAAAAGAATGAAAAGAATTGAGGACAGTCTTACAGACCTCTGGGACAATATTAAACACACCAACATTCGAATTATAGGGGTTCCAGAAGAAGAAGAGGAAAGAAAAGGTTTGAGAAAATATTTGAAGAGATTATTGTAGAAAACTTCCCTAATACGGGAAAGGAAAAAGTCGATCAAGTGCAGGAAGCACAGAGAGTCCCATACAGGATAAATCCAAGGAGAAACACGCCAAGACACATATTAATAAAACTATCAAAAATTAAATACAAACAAAAAATATTAAAAGCAGCAAGGGAAAAACAACAAATAACATACAAGGGAATCCCCATAAGGTTAACAGCTGATCTTTCAGCAGAAACTCTGCAAGCCAGAAGGGATTGGCAGGACATACTTAAAGTGATGAAAGGGAAAAACCTACAACCAAGACTACCCAGAAAGGATTTCATTCAGATTGGACAGAGAAATTAAAACTTTTACAGACAAGCAAAAGCTAAGAGAATTCAGCACCACTGAATCAGCTTTACAACAAATGCTAAAGGAACTTCTCTAGGCAGGAAACACAAGAGAAGGAAAAGACTTATAATAACAAACCGAAAACAATTAAGGAAATGGTAATAGGAATATACATATCAATAATTACCTTTAATGTAAATGGATTAAATGCTCCAACCAAAAAAAAATAGACTGGCTGAATGGATACAACACAAGAACAGTATATATGCTCTCTGCAAGAGACCCACTTCAGACCTAAAGACACATACAGACTGAAAGTGAGGGGGTGGAAAAAGATATTCCATGCAAATGGAAATCAAAAGAAAGCTGGAGTAGCAATTCTCATATCAGACAAAATAGACTTTAAACAGAGTATTACAAGAGACAAAGAAGGACACTACATAATGATCAAGGGATCAATCCAAGAAGAAGATATAACAATAGTAAATATTTATGCATCCAACATAGAAGCACCTCAAAACATAAGGTAAATGCTAACAGCCATAAAAGGGGAAATCGACAGTAACACAATCATAGTAGGGGACTTCAACACCTCACTTTCACCAATGGACAGATCATCTAAAATGAAAATAAATAAGGAAACACAAGCTTTAAAAGATACATTAAACAAGATGGAATTAATTGATATTTATATGACATTACATCCAAAAACAACAGAATACACTTTCTTCTCAAGTACTCATGGAACATTCTCCAGGATAGATCATATCTTGGGTCACAAATCAAGCCTTGGCAAGTTTAAGAAATTTGAAATAGTATCAAGTATCTTTTCTGACCACAATGCTATGAGACTAGATATCAATTACAGGAAAAAATCTGTAACAAATACAAACACATGGAGGCTAAACAATACACTACTTAATAACCAAGAGATCACTGAAGAAATCAAAGAGGAAATCAAAAAATACCTAGAAACAAATGACAATGAAAACAAGACGACCCAAAACCTATGGGATGCAGCAAAAGCAGTTCTAAGAGGGAAGTTTATAGCAATACAACCCTACCTCAAGAAACAAGAAACACCTCAAATAAACAACCTAACCTTACACCTAAAGTAATTAGAGAAAGAAGAACAAAAAAACCTCAAAGTTAGCAGAAGGAAAGAAATCATAAAGATCAGATAAGAAATAAATGAAAAAAAAATGAAGGAAACGATAGCAAAGAGCAATAAAACTAAAAGGTGGTTCTTTGAGAAGGTAAACAAAATTGATAAATCATTAACCAGACTCACCAAGAAAAAAAGGGAGAAGACTCAAATCAATAGAATTAGAAGTGAAAAAGAAGTAACAACAGGCACTGCAGAAATACAAAGGATCATGAGAGATTACTACAAGCAACTATATGCCAATAAAATGGACAACCTGGAAGAAATGGACACATTCTTAGAAAAGCGCACCCTTCCAAGACTGAAGCAGGAAGAAATAGAAAATATAGACAGACCAATCACAAGCACTGAAATCAAGACTGTGATTAAAAATCATCCAACAAACAAAAGGCCAGGAACAGATGGTTTCACAGCCGAATTCTATCAAACACTTACAGAAGAGCTAACACCTATCCTCCTCAAATTCTTCCAAAATATAGCAGAGGAAGAAACATTCCCAAACTCATTCTACGAGACCACCAAAACCCTGATACCGAACCAGACAAAGATGTCACAAAGAAAGAAAACTACAGGCCAATATCACTGAAAAACATAGATGCAAAAATCCTCAACAAAATACTAACAAACAGAATCCAACAGCACATTAAAAGGATCATAAACCATGATTAAGTGGGGTTTATCCCAGGAATGCAAGGATTCTTTAATATATGCAAATCAATCAATGTGATAAACCATATTAACAAATTGAAGGAGAAATACCACAGGATCATCTCAATAGACACAGAAAAAGCTTTTGACAAAATTCTACACCCATTTATGATTAAAACCCTCCAGAAAGTAGGCGTAGAGGGAACCTACCTCAACATAATAAAGGCCATATATGACAAACCCATAGCCAACATTATTCTCAATGGTGAACAACTGAAACCATTTCCTCTATGATCAGGAACAATACAAGGTTGTCCACTCTCACCATTATTATCCAACATAGTTTTGGAAGTTTTAGACACAGCAGTCAGAGAAGAAAAAGAAATAAAAGGAATCCAAATAGGAAAAGAAGAAGTAAAGCTGTCACTGTTTGCAGATGACATGATACTATACGTAGAGAATCCTAAAGACACTACCAGAAAACTACTAGAGCTAATCAATGAATTTGGTGAAGTAGCAGGATACAAAATTAATGCACAGAAATCTCTTGCTTTCCTATACACTAGTGAGGAAAAATCTGAAAGAGAAATTAAGGAAACACTCCCATTCACCACTGCAACGGAAAGAATAAAATATCTAGGAATAAACCTACCTAGGGAGACAAAAGACCTGAATGCAGAAAACTATAAGAAACTGATGAAAGAAATTAAGGATGATACAAACAGATAGAGAGATGTACCATGTTCTTGGATTGGAAGAATCAACATTGTGAAAATGACTATACTACCCAAAGCAATCTACAGGTTCAGTGCAATCCCTAACAAACTACCAATGGCATTTTTCACAGAACTAGAACAAAAAATTTCACAATTTGTATGGAAACACAAAAGATCCCACATAGCCAAAACAATCTTGAAAAAGAAAAACGGAGATGGAGGAATCAGGCTCCCTGACTTCAAACTACACTATAAAGCTACAGTTATCCAGACTACAGTACTGGCACAAAAACAGAAATATAGTTAAATGGAACAGGATAGAAAGCCCACAGATAAACCCACGCCCCTATGGTCACCTTATTTTTGCAAAAGGAGGCAAGAATATACAATGAAGAAAAGACAGCCTCTTCAATAAGTGGTGCTGGGAGAACTGGACAGCCACATGTAAAAGAATGAAATGAGAACACTCCCTAACACCATACACAAAAATAAACTCACAATGGATTAAAGACCTAAATGTAAGGCCAGACACTATAAAACTCTTAGAGGAATACATAGGCAGAACACTCTTTGACATAAATCACATGGACACGCGGAGGGGAAGGGTAAGCTGGGACGAAGTGAGAGAGTGGCAAGGCCTCTATATACTACCAAATGTAAAACCGATAGCTAGTGGAAAGCAGCCGCATAGCACAGGGAGATCAGCTAGTTGCTTTGTGACCACCTAGAGGGGTGGGATAGGGAGGGTGGGAGGGAGGCGCAAGAGAGAGGAGATATGGGGATATATGTATATGTATAACTGATTCACTTTGTTATAAAGCAGGAACTAACACACCATTGTAAAGCAGTTATACTCCAATAAAGATGTTAGAAAAAAAAAAAAGTACAGTGAAGCAGACCCTCCTGGCTTCAAGGTTTATCCACTGAGGGGCTCAGTGACAATGAGGATGGGCTGGACGTAAAAGACCCTGGCAATGTTTCCCAGGTAACACATAGCCTTCTGGGTTACTTAGAGAGGGGAGAGTTCCAGGTAATGATTAAGGATGAATTTTCCAGCAGCCTATCCAGATGGATGTTCTGAGGCTGATTTCAAGAAAATTAAGATGTGGTCATTTTCTTTCATGCCAGAAGTATGGACTGAGGCTCTGACCTGCTGCAAAGGCCTCCACTGATCAGTGTGGCCTGAGCCAGGAATATACAGCCTTCCTTTTATCTTTGCAAGGGAGAAACTGGCTGATATAGGGTTCTTCAGCTTGCTTTTTCCTTATGGAAAAGCAGAGTTTATAGATACACACAGAGTGCCGCAAGTCTAGGATTTAGGGTTTGAATCCTGAAGTTATGTGGCCTTGGGCAACTCACTATATCTCTCTGAGCCCCAAGTCACTAAAATGCCATCACCTCACAGGGCTGTGCAGAAAATGAAATAATTTCAGGTGTAAGAAAATGCTATGTGAAATGAAAAGTCGTAACATTAACACTTTTTTCCCCATGAAATGGAGAAAAGAGTCAAAATTAATTTCAATTTTACTTTCTAGATCTGCCTATAAAACCAGTTTAGAGTGAGCCATAAAGATATCTGTTTATCAATGTATATGCTCAATATCATGCAGAGGATGGAAGGTCTCTCTGTTCATCCCTGTAGTTCTTGCAGTAATGAAGGCAACTTGATGCAAAGCACCTGGGGCAAACCAGCTCCAAACTACATCCCCATGCTCCCACTCCCACTACTTCTTTATATGGACTATATTATTTAAGGTAGGCCAACATCTGGGACATACAAATCCCAAAGTTCCAGTGGATTAACACTGCAGAAGCTTATTTCTTGATCACGTAGTCATTTAACATAGGTCCAGGTAGGAGGAGGATGGAGGGATGGGTGCTGTGCTCTATGCAGTCATTCACGAACGCAGGCTGCCAATGAGACTCTACCATCTTCAACATGTAGCTTCCAAGCTACATGACATTGACATCCAGTCGGTAGACAGGAAGAGACAGTGAGTGGATAAGATACATACTCAATTCTTAAACATCTCAACCTGGAAGTGATATATACATTACTTCTACTAACATTCTGTAGGTGAGAGCTAATCACATGGTCCCACATAGATGGCCAGGAGGGTGCAGGGACCAAGATATGTAGTCCTTGATTTCCCAGCCACTTCCCAGGAGCAATTTTATATTATGAAAGGAGATTAAGGAGCAAAAAGTTTCAGTGGGTAGCTAACCATCTCTGCCACATACTCAAAAATCTGATCTACTGACTTGACACTTCAGATTCTCCTTGACATTCTCCAAAGATACAATATTCTCCCTCCCATTTTCCCATTCTTGTACCTTTGATTTTACTACTTCATCTATGTGGAGTGCCTTTTCCTCCCTGTACCTATCAATATAAATCCTTCAAGCCCAGCTCAGTTCTGACCTCCTCCATGAAGTCCTCCCAATCCATTCTGTAGGAAGTAATTTCTCCCATCTCTGACTTTCATATCTTTCTGTACCTTCCATTATGGTACTGGTGGTCTACTTCACATTTTGTATCTATTTATCCAAATCAGCCCCTTTACTGAATCACAAGCTCTTAGAGAATGAGGTCTGTCTCCTTCATCTGTCTGTCCTTTGCAGGATTCAGTATCATGCATGGCATGTAGTGGGTGCTCCATATATGATGGCTAAAGTGATCCTTCATGGGCCTGAAGCCACTCTTATACTTCACTTGCTTGAGGGAAGATCCCTGCCTGTGAAAAAATGAGGGCAAGAATGGCTATGGCTATCCCTTCACCATTCAAAGGGAAAAAAAAAAAAAAAACCTTGTAAATTCCATCTCAGCTATTTCTACTTTGTCCACTCAAGGCAGCAGGTACTTCCTGCCATGCAATTCAAAGCTGCCTTTTATGCAGTATAATTAGAGCATTTTGAGTGATTGGGCTTCTATTTTACTCCATCACAGATACCCAGGTAACTAAAAGCCAACCTCAAGACCACCAAACAATCAGAACCAGGGTCAGCAGCCTGTGCAGGAAGAATGAATGAGTCATTCTCCAGAGCACAGCTCCCCACATGTTTGGCCAGGAAAATAAGATTTGTTTTATTTGTTCAGAAAAGTCATTTGGGAAGCCCTGACTAGTCATACTTTTAGCATTTAAATAAATGCTCTAAATCAAGAGAGAATTTGGTAAATAAATAATTGTGGTATATCCCCATGATAGAATTTTCTATTTTTATTTTAACAGATGATGTACTTACACCTCAAGGAACTAAAATAAGAAGAACAAACTAAACCCAAAGTTGGCAGATGGAAGGAAATAATAAAGATTAGAACAGAAAAAAATTAGATAGAAAATTAAAAAACAACAGAAAAAAAATCAACTTAAGAGATGGTTTTTTTGAAAAGTTCAGTAAAATTGACAAATCCTTAGCTAGACTACCTAAGAAAAAAGAGAAGAAACTCATAATAAAAATCAGAAATGAAAAAGAGACATTTTAACTGATGCCACAGAAATAAAAAGAATTATAAGAGACTTCTATAAACATTTATATACCAACAAATTGGACAACCTAAAAGAAATGGATAAATTCCTAGAAATATACAAGCTAACAAGAATGAATCATAAAGAAATAGAAAATCTGAACAGACCAAAAATGAGTAAAAAGACTGAATCAGTAATTAAACCCCACCCCCAAAATAATAAAAGTCCAAGACCAGACAGCTTCACTGGTGAATTCTACCAAACATCTAAAGAAGAATTAATACCATTCTTCTCAAGCTCTTCCAAAAAATTGAATAGAAGGGAACACTCCCAAACTAATTTTGTAAGACCAGCATTACCCTGATACCAAAGCCAGAAAAAGACACCACAAGAAAAAAAATTACAAGCCAGTATCCCTGATGAACACAGATGAAAAAATCCTCAATACTAGCAAGATGAATTCAGCAACACCCTCACACCCATTAGGATGGCTGCCATCAAAAAAACAAACAAAAAATCCAGAAAATAACAATTGTTGGCAAGAACGCAGAGAAATTGGAAAACTTGCATACTTGATGGGAATGAAAATGGTGTGGCTCCTATGGAAAACAATATAGCGGTTTCTCAAAAAATTAAAAATAGAGTTACCATATGATCTAGGAATCCCACTTCTTTTATATACCCAAAAGAATTGAAGACAAGATCTTGAAGAGATATTTGCACACCTATATTCATTGTAACACTATTCACAATACCCAAGAGGTGAAAGTAATCTAAATGTCCACTGACAGTTGACTGGATAAAGAAAATGTGGTGTACACCTACAGTGGAATATTATTCAGCCTTAAAAAAGAAGGAAATCCTGCCACAGGCTACAACATGGGTGAATCTTGAGGACATTATTCTAAGTAAAATAAACTAGTTGCAAAAAGTCCAAAACTGCATGATTCCTCTTAGGTGAGGTGTCTAAAATAGTCAAACTCTTAGAAATAGAAAGTAGAATGGTGGTTATTAGGGGCTTAGAGGAGGGAGAAAAGGGAATGTGTTATTCAATGGTTAATTCTTCAAGATGAAAAAGTTCTAAAGATCTGTTACACAACAAAGTGTATGTAGTTACCACTACTTTACTGTACATTTAAAAATGGTTAAGATGGTAAGAAAAAAAATAGTGATGTATATGTATATTTATTGAAATTGAGATATTGATGATACATTATTATGAAAAGAAAGTTACAAAATAGGATATGTAATACAATCCCACTTTTGTAAATATATGTATATATGATATATGTATACTTATATTTCATGCATATATATTTATAATACATATATTGTATGTATGCTTATATATTTTATACATATATGTACATATGTGTATTTTATATTTATATATTTTTATATATATGTATCTTTATATGTTATATACAATAGAATATCAGCACAATCTGACAGATTTCATGTGTATCTGATCTGTCATTTTATCCCTAGTGCTCAGCACTTAGATGGCTAGAAATATTTGATAAATGAATAAGAATATGTGCTATAAAAAAAAAAGACTGGAAAGTTATACATCAAAATATTAACAATGGTCATCTCTGTGTTGCAAGACATTTTGTATTTACCAATCTGTATTTCTAGAATCTTTTCTAATGAACAGTATTGTTTGTACTCAAAAAAAAAGTAAGGTAATGGATGGAGAGGAAATGGTCTGAGTCCAGATGCGTACATAGTGAAATGGTGAATTTTTAGTCTAAATATGTTTTACTTAAAATTCCCTGATAAAGTGCTTAAATTTCCTTTTTTTACTCAGAGGGAGAAGGAGAGCCCTAGAGACATAAAGTATGATGATAAGAGAGGGAGGTTATGTCTACATGGTAAGGTCAGGAGAGAGCTTGAAGAAGAGGTGTTGCCAGAGACAAGTCTAGAAGGACATGTGGACTTTCAATGAGTAAACAGTAAGGAAATTCATTTCAAAAGGGAGACAAGACCAATAATGGCATGAACACTGGGATGTATGAGGTGGGCTTTCAGTGACAGATAGTTGGGGTAGACTTGCGTCTTTAAAAGAAATGAGATTAGAAGAAGGGTACTGTCTGATTGTAGATAGTTCTGCCTTTGGAAAGTTAGATTTTTGGACTTTGTTCTGTGGGTGGTAGACAGCTATCCGTAATTTGTTAACAGAGGTGTGGCTTGGTCAGAGGGCTGTTTTGCAAAGATTTACCTGCCAGCTATTTACAAGTGGCCTAAAATTGGAGAGATTGGTTAGAAAGCTCAGGCAATATCCCAGGTTTCAGGTGATAGAGATCTGGACCAGGGGAAGAGGAGAGGAGCAGAAATAGACAGCAAAGACAGATGTAAAAGACTGTGAAGAAAGAATCAATCAGACTTAGAGATCATCTGTGGCAGCCCAGGAGGTTACAGGCCCAAAGAAAGCACTGTGTACCCTCGCCTCCCATCCCCCACCCCCCACCCTCACCTGAGGTAAAATTATGTTAAAACAAACATCCGGAGCATCTTTTAAGGTGGAAAACAATTTCAAAAGGAGGTCTGTGTAAGCAGAAAGGCCAGCCCAGGACTTTGGGTTTGTGGCGGGGGGTGGTTTGGAGAGGGGGGTGGGTAGGGAAGTTACTTTTTGTTTTCCAACTTTTTGGAGGGAGTGCTGTGGGGATCTGAAGGTAGAAAAGAATCAGACAATGGGGAGAGAAAGACTGAAGACTAAGAAGGGGCGGGATGCCTGAGATGGATCTCCCAGGCAGGAGCAGAGGAGGGGATCCAGAGTAAGGCAGAGAAAAGGGAAGACACCCCATCTCTTGAGTCCGAAAGAAAGATGAGAGGGTACAATTTTCTGAGACAGAAAAAAGTGGGTACTGTGAGCTCACATGCCATCAGATCATCTCCAGTTTTGCTGTAAAAGAGTTACAGAGGTTGCCCACCTTGCATGGAGGGGGTAAAAACTGAGCAGAAAAGAACGCATCTAAAGCACCAATGTGGAAAGGGCCTTGGAGAATCACAAGATGAATAGAGTCAGACAGCTAGGTTTGGCTGTAGAGTCAGGCTCACAGGACTCACCAACTTGAGTGGGTGCCATGGAGCCCAGGTCCCTTAGCAAGGATGGGCCAGGGCTGGGAAATGCTTGACAAGCCAGGAGAAAGTCATGGAAGGTTCAGGACACACAGATGGCTGTTTAGGCTGAGATGGACAGATAGGAGGGGACCCAAGACTCGGGTGAAGAGAGAGGCTGACCGATAGAAAGTTGATCTGTTTTCAAACCCCAATCATAACCTTTACTGATTTAGGATGACAATGCTTCTTGCACAAGTCCTTAAACAGGATCATGGGGGAAGACAGGTCTCTGCAAAAATGGTAAAAAGGCCCCTTTGGCTGGGCACACTGAGGAGAGCAATGGTCTCATCAGAAATAGGAAATAGCATTGCATTGCTTATTAGAGCTTATTCTCCTCTGCCTTCAAGGAGACTGAAGAAACACCAGTAAACATATATGACAGTGGGGCCCCAGAGGGGCAAAAAATGTGGTAATCAGAAATATGTTTAGGCAAAGCGTATACGAAGTGATGAAATAAAAGAAGGCATTGGATGACTTACTAGCAAAGAGCTGAGTGTCAAGCCAGAGATCTGAGCACACAGACTGACAGAGGCTCAGCACAAGAAGGAATCCCTATGTTTCACCCACAGTCCACGAGTGGTCTTAGGAGCGACATGTGAGGCATGTGCGATTCTCAGATTCATTCGATCTCAAATCTCATGATAGCTAAGACTAACTAGATACATTAAACTCAAGTTGATATTTTTAATAATAATAACAACATGTGTTAACATCTCTTGAGTGTTTTCTATTTGCCAGTATCTTTAAAGGCATTATCACATTAAATTCTCACAACAACCCATTTTCTGGGTAAGGAAATTGAGACTTAGAAAAATTAAAATTAACTTTCACAAGATCACAGAACTAATAAGTAGGAAGTCAGGATTTGAGCCCATGTCTTTGTAGAGCCAGAGCCCAAACTCTGAAACAGAAGGCTTTTCTGTGGTGACTGCAAGAAGGAAACACCGGCGAGGCCAAGAGGTGAGGGCTTTCCAGATAATTATGTGATAATTCAGGAGCCTCCTTGCCAGGGGCATCTGCAACACTCAGGTTACCCAGATATAGACCTAAAAGCAGTTTCTAAATCAGCTACAACTAAAAAGAAAAATTGATCGAAAAGCCTGTTTGGTAGAATAACTCTGGCAACATACCCAGCATCAAAGACAGCCCAGATTAAAAGAAGACAATGTTTAAAGAGCTTCCCAGACACACACCAGCAACCCTCAAAAAGCCAGTCAGGACACACTTCAAGGTGATTCCATTTATCACCCTTCTCAAGAGATCCCAGTGTAGACCTCCTAATATCATCATATCCTCAGGACTATAGGTTCCCAGGTCACCACCTTTAATATTGGTCGTGACTGCGAGTTATTTGGAGTGTATGACACCTTGTATCAGCTGGGACTGGAGGAAACCAGGAGAGACAGATATGGGTTCGAACAGCATTTTTCCAGCAGCTTCTTACATATGTGTATTCTCCACCTGTGTGGAGAATCTTCCTGCTCCCCCCACCAATGTAGAGGAACAGGCCCAATCCACAGACCTCTTTTTAGGATCAAGAGGCCAGGTTTTTAGGAATGGATGCAAGCCAACATTTCATAACCATCAACAGACTAAGAATACTATGTGCCAAGGTCTGAGCTTGAGCCAGTGTGTCTCCATCTATGTAAGTAAGGAGGTCAGTAGAGATGGGCAACGATAATGGGATGAAACAAGGCAACAAGGCTCTGACATCTTTATGTAAATTTTTTATGGATCAGTTCTGCATTTAGTGTACATTAATCAAATATGTCCAATAATTTCCATTTTCATATACAACATTTTTTTTCCTAAATTCAGCTAAATAGATCTGTGAAGACAGAATTCTGGTCTGATTCATCATTCCCTCCCTCACCTACTGAGCTCAATACCTGGCACACAAGTATTGATAAATGTTAGTGTTTCTAAATGTAGCCTATTGCCTACTTTTTTCTTTTTTTTTTTTTAACCAGAAATTGAAGTGTGGCAATCAAACCTCACATCTGAATCATACACAATCTAATCTACCTCAGTCTTTCTCCATGGTGCCATGAGTTGTTTGGACCAGGACCCAGGCCATCATTTTTAGGACCATAGTAAGAAGCCATGGTAAATAACACTATCTGTTTTAACATGACTGGCTCCACTGAGATTGTATACATTAAAAACTCTGAATTCTTTTGCAAATCATCTGAATCACACCTGAGAAAGCTATTTCTAACGGGCATAGGTTTCATGTAAATGGACCCTTTTAAAGAGTCATAATACTTCAGAGCCAAAAGCTTCATGTGAATTATCTAGTCCAGCCCCCTTATTCGGCAGATGGAGAAGCACAGGCCCAGGAAGACAGGGGTCTTGCCTGTGGTCACACATCTGGTTGGAGACAGGACCAGGATGAGAGGCCCTGCCCAGATCCGCATATTCTCCACTCTAACTCTTTTTCCTTCTTCAGGTCTCAACTTAAAGCCTTTACTGACATCCACCTCTATCTAAATTAGATACTCCTCCTACTCCCCTCATAGTGTTCTATATGTTTGTACATTTGTTTTTAAGATTCTGTGTTAAATGCCTGCCCTCTACCAGGACTATCCACTATCAGTAGCCTGCCAGGCACAGAATAGTCAATAAACATTTGTAGAATAAATGAATGAATGAATGAGTAAATAAATCCTCTCCAACGCTTTTCCCATTATACCATACAGCCTTCGTTTATTTATGTATCTAATGTATCCCTTTTACTTTTTCTGCCTATCCCCCAAAATTGCCTTTTCTGTCTATCCAGAAACATTGATAAGAAAACCTCAAAAATTAAAACAAAATAATTGAGAGCTTCTAGGCATACTTGAAACAGAAGTTTTATAAATCATTTTCATGAACCCCCTCATTTCTCAAGAACTCAGACCATACTTTCTTGATCTTTTGGCACGCTGCCTAGCACATTGGAATGGCAAGTAGTAGGAAATCAAAAGGCATTTACTGAATAAAAGAATGAAGAAATTAACAAGACATGTACATTGTACATATGACCAAATATTGGTAAATTATCTGAATGATAAGCTGAAATATCACCCAGAATTTTTTTATTTTACATATTCTCCAGGATGAGCCATCCGTGCCCTCCGGATGGAGCCACATTCTGAGAACTAGGCAGGAGGTTGATGGCACAGAGTTTGAACCGAAAGTGACTACTTGGTCTCTGTTACAAGAGGTTAGGGGCCCTGTGTCCTCAAAAGTGAGAATAAGTTGGGGGTCACAGAAAGGACAAGGAGTACAACATCCCCTGCCTACCGCAGTAGCAGGGACTCTGAAGCCAGGCTGCTCCCCTCTCTTTGTCGAAACCCAGCCAACGCTGCAGCCCGCTGGCCAAGCAGCAGCTGAAGAGAAGCCACCCACCGCTCCAACAGAGGCGCTGCACAGCCAATAGGGCAGCAGTGCGGCCCCCCACACAGCCCAGCAGGCCTGACCTCAATGCCCTCCAAACAGAAAGCACTTTTCTGAATTTGAGAGAGAACGACTGCAACCACCCCTGTGGTAGCTTTAGGTTAAGTCCACGAAAGCAAGGGTTAACATAAAGTGCTGTGCCGTGAAAGCACTGCCTGTATTATGTTAAATCCCCTTTATAAAAGGAAAATCCAACTGTTGTGCAGAAAATCCCTACCCTTTCCGATCGATGCTTCCTACCACTAGGGCATCTAGTAATTTCTGATTCAGACTCCTGTAGCCTTTACTTCAATGACAGGGCACAGCAGGCCAGGGGCAGACAGCAGCCAGGCTCCGAGGGGCAAACCCTCAGCCCTGCCAAGAGGTGTGAGTGTTGGGGGGTGATGCACAAAGCAGAGGGGATGTCACTGTGGGTCGCCCTGGGACTCTTTTAAGCCATGCCCAGGTCCTCAATCATAGACTCAAGAGTTCAAAGGGCTATTAGGCTCTTGGTCACTGATCTCATCTCAAGGTGATAGTCACCTCTGGCCTTTCGGCAGACAGCAAGCCCACTGTCCATCCATCTTGGAGCAGCTTGACACTGGATTCTCTACCCATTTTACAGCCAGTGAACATTCCCTATTGATTTATTGATCTGTGTCTGCCTGTGGAGGGAACTCGGAACAGACCCTGTGTGCACTCATAGCCTCCCGCATGGATTTTTTTCCCTCCTTTCTTTTCTCCTTTTTATCAAGGCATGTTAGCAGTCCAGGGTACAGCAGGAATTAGAGCGTGCAGGAGCACAATTTACCAGATGTGAATGTGCCCAGCTCCAGTAGGTTGGTCAAGTCTGCTTGTCTTTTCTTTCCTTTTCCCATTTTTTAAATTTTGTCTCTAACTCTGAAATACCCACCCCTCACTCATTCTTATTTTGTCCTGTGAGTCCCTCCTTTCCCTTACCTTTATTTGAAATAGTTCTTAAATCCAACACAGAACAAGCAGTGAGAAGGGGGTTAGGAGAACCAACAAATTCTTTTTCCCTATTGTCTGTTTTCTGTCACATCCCATTACAGGCGAGTACCTTATTTCCAAAAACGAAAGAGTTCCTCCTCACCCTTGGCTTTTGAATAAGCAATATTCAATTGCTTTGGATCATTTATAATTCAATTCTGAGTCATTCTGATTGTACCGGTTTCTCTTCTAGAAAAATTAAATTTTTCCAGCACACTCTTCCTTACTGGAATTTCATGAATGAGCACTGTGAAGTCATAAAATCTGTGTGGTCCTTAAGCTTTTTAATCAGCACAGCAAGGTTAAGAAATTGCCTATGAAGCAAATCTCTTTATTCAAAGGAGAAACAGAAAGTGCAAAATCCTTATAAACACCAAACATCTACAAGGTATAAGGTGCAACAACAGAAATCATTGGAACAACAGCTAGTGTGTCTTAAGCAGAGCACATGGCTATGCTTAGCAGTAATTACTTCCAAGCCATCTCAGATGGGATCTACAAATCACACCTCCAGATCCCACAGTTCTTACTGTCTTTGGAGTTTTCCATGAAAGGAATCATTTATCTCCTGATAGTAATTAGATGGGAAGATGACTATGGTATTTTATAAGCAAAATATTGCATTGATCAGGACACTGGTTATCCAGGTCACGTTTACTCACAAATATATTTTCTCAAAAAATAATAATTTGTTTTGCTTGAAATAAACAAATTGTTACTCACCAAAGCAAACTTTCCCAAATAGACACACTGGAGGGTAAGGCTCCTTTAAATGCCTGCTATCCAGCTTCAGAGTTCTAGAAATTTCTGAACATGTATTGACTGATTTCAGACCCAGTAGCCCCATTTTAATTCTCCTCCCCCCAAAAAACCTCCTCATTTCACTTACAGCTATCAATTGTCCAAGACACCTAATGTGACCAATATAAGCTAGTTTCCTGTTTCCATCTGCTTATTTAATCATATAGGTGTGTTACAAATTTTTGTCTTTTTTAATTACCTGTGTTTAATCTTTTTAAAATTTAATTGAATTCAAGATTCCAGTGACAAAGTAAGCAAAGACAATTAAAAACAAATCAAAAATGCAAATTAAAACAGGTTACAATTTTTTACCTATCAATTAGCAAAAAAATTTAATAATAATTCATAAGACTGGTAAAATATGGTAAATAAAAATCATGTAGGTAGTATAAGTTGGTAAAACCATTTTAAAAAATAATTCAACAGCATATATCAATAGTCTTTAGAATGAATACATCCTTTTGATCTAATCTAAGAGACAACTTTAAACAATGAAAAATATTTATGCTAGAAGAGGTTTAAGCAGTAGCACATGAAAATAGCATAAAAAAGAGGAAAAATTTTCAAAAATATGGAATGATTAAGTTGTGGTATGGTCACTCAATGTAATGAACCATTACAAAGCATGAATGGCTGTGAAGAATGTAATAAAGAAAACTTCCTCTACTTTAATAATAAGTGTAGAGGACTACCAAATATCATCAACAACATAATTATAACTAGATGAATGGAAGTGGGTACAGAAAAAAATACATTGGAAAGTAATTCCCTAAATGCCAGAAATAATGTTAGGTTGGAACTATAAGATAAATAATTATTTTCTCACCCCAATGTTCTTTCAACTTGCATATATAATATTTCTAATAAAAATAAGCATAAAGGGACTTCCCTGGTGGCTCAGTGGTTAAGTATCCCCCTGCCAATGCAGGGGACATGGGTTCGTGCCCTGGTCCAGGAAGATCCCACATGCCACGGAGCAACTAAGCCCGTGTGCCACAACTACTGAGCCCACGTGCCAAAACTACTGAAGCCCATGCACCTAGAGCCCATGCTCTGCAATGAAGACAAGCCACCACAATGAGAAGCCCGTGCACCACAACGAAGAGGAGCCCCTGCTCGCTGCAACTAGAGAACGAAGCAACGAAGACCCAACGCAGCCAAAAATGAATAAATAAATTTTAAAATAAATATATATATATATATATATATATATATATATATATATATGAGCATAAAAACTTGTAAAAAGTGTAATGACCACTTGCCTTTGAAATAATTTGGGATGGTTTTCAAACATGTAATGAAACTTTCACATTTTGATTTGCCTAACGTATGGAACAGAGGTAGGGAACTGGGCCATTTGCTTTGGTAAAATGGTTTTGAAAGTTACTGGACTTTTTTCCCATAAGCAGTAGAAAACTTTTCACCAGTGGGCAGCCAGCAAACCAACAATAACACAGGGCTGACTAGGTATCTTGAGATTGTGTGGTGCAGTAGGAAAAGGCTTGTGGTCAAATATTCTGGATTCTAGACCCAATACTGCTATCAACTAACTGAGGAAAATATCACTCAGCTTCACACTTCAGTATTTTTTTTCCATTCAAACAGATAAAATCACTTTTAGTACATAAACCTAAAAGGTTATGATTGATCATTGGATAAAATACCTGACATTGGGTAAAATACCTGACATCACTCAGTTCCAGCTCTCACTTCTCCCCTCTAGAATAATAATTATTGATTTTTTCCACTCTTATTCTTGTTGGACTGGCCACTTTAAGTAGTCCCTCAGTTTCGTCATCTAGAATGGTGCCAGTGTAGATGTCATTCACCCTTGTGGCAGGATGGTTGTCCAGATTTCCACTACACATACCCAGACTGATGGCAAGCCCACCTCCTTCAGAGCGAAGTGCTGACCAATGGCACAGGCCCTAAGGGGGGTGTGACAGGAGGACAGGCTGAGTCAGTCCACTGACCTGCATATATCTGGAAACTGGGCTGCAAGAACAAACAAAAGTGAACTGTAAGCCGAGATGTCCCAGCAAGAAAACAAAGGTTAAAGCTAGGCATATCTTTAACAAGATGAAGTCAACAGTTGGACAGAACTTTCTACCTGGGATTCTCTTATGAGGGAGAGTCACAGTCATCAGATCCAAGTATCACATGAACACATTGTCCACAAAAATGACCAGAAGTCTAAGTGAACATCCTCCTTGCCGAGAACAAATACCAATGCTTTTCCCTGAGCCCCCCTAAGAGTCCAGATGGTAAAGTAGCTTTTAAGAGCTACAGAGGCAAGTCTTAAACTGATTTCTTTATTCAACTAGCATTGATCAAACTCCACAAAGTGTTAAACAAAGAGGATGCAAAGAAGAATAGGCACAATCCTGGTCTCTAAAGGTCTGCGGTCCATGGAAATATCCAAATGTTACACACTTAGCATCCTGTACAGGATCTAGTGCTTTCAATGCAGCGCTGCATTTAAACTTCCAGCAGCCGTTTGAGGTTTTGATTGGCATAGGCTGCCAGACTGAGAAAAGGACACAATTAAGACTAAAAAAGCCTCCTCTGTTCATATTTGGGATAGGCAAATATTCAAAGAGCAAGAAGAAAATGGGCACAGAATGTGGCAAGTCCACAAAGTTGAAAGAGTATAAGAATTAGAGTGAATAAATCCCAGCATACTTTTCTCTTGTGCAAAGGAGGAAAGAAATGCATTTGCATGTTCCCCACCACAGTGTGTCCTGAGGGTCCCAAGTAAGAGTGCTAAGGAGAAGCAAAGTCCCTTGAGACTCTCAGTTCAGAGGGAGGGTGTTTGCAATTCCTATGAGTACTTCTTGTCCAATTCCTCTGGCTGCAGGGTTCCAGCACCATCAGTCCCAGCCTTGAGGTCCAAAGAACCTAGAGTTAATAAGAGGAAGCTCCAGGAAGAGTCCTGAAGTTGACCCACTCAGCTGCAAATTTAGCACTTTTTTTTTATCAAGTAGTCCAGCAATCACAAACCAGGAAACTTTTCCCAGGAGGCAGAGAGCCCTTTACCACCTCCATTCTGCTCAAACCAACTCCCTATCCTGCATCTTGTTGCCCTTGAGTAAAACCTATGGAAAAATAATCTTAAAATGTCAAAACTGGAATGGACTTTAGAAATCATTTTGTTCAGTCTCTCATTTTATAAGTAGAAAATGGAGGTCCACAAAGAGATCACACCTTGCCTAAAAGGCCACACTTTTTGTGACATGGGCCAAGGTAGACCTATCTACTCATACACATCCATGCATCCATTTGTACATGCTATCTCAGAGCAAGTGAGTGACACACTAAGTCACTTGTCTAGACTGTATGTTTGTCATTTTAAGGACCACCTGTACTAAATATAAGTATTGTTTGTGCTGCAAAGGAAATGCAGTTGGGCATGTACTTCTCTTCCTTATTTGTATTGCAAATAAGATCGTGAAGACAAAAAGCAAACACTAATGTTATCTTAAAATGATTTCACCAGTGTTGGTATTGGTATTCCTCATTGATTAGAACTTGCTTTTGACTTATTCATGGATTAATGTTGCTTGTTAAAGAAAATAAAGCAGACTCCTAACCATCCAACATACCTGAGGTGAAATACTTACAGCTTTCAACGTTGTACTGGTTAGACAAGCTGGCCATGATACAAAATCATTCAATCTTGCCACCTTTCTGCCAGACTCTTCCTGCACACACACACACACACACACACACACACACACACACACACACACACATATACAAACACACTTCTGGTCCCCTCTGTCCTGCCACTTGCTGATGCTATTTGCCAGGGAGTAAAGGTGTCAGTGAGCTCTGAAAATTGGATCACAGGGACAGCTCCACACTGGCCACAGTCATGCTGATGGCAAGACTGATCAATCAATACCCTGTGTGACACTTTCAGAATTCACTGGAAATGATGCCCTTTTCAAATGACACCCACATTTTATCCAGAGCAGCTCTAGTGGGGAAAAACACCATATCAATGTGTTTTTCTTAGATATATTTGGTTCCAGTAAACTTTGTTGGTTAGGACCAGTAAGTGTATCTTCAACCTCCCTGCTCCTATCCCAGAGCCTTTGAACCAGGAGGAGATAAAATGTTAGGCAGCACAGCACGCTGACATTTTTCTGAGCTGCTAAATCTCACATATAGCATAGAAGATGCCCACACTTTTTTCAGTGCAATAGGTCTTTAAAATTCTAGGTTTGTTTTGGACTTCCAGCACACCAGGCTCATAAAGAAAACATGGAAATTTCTTCCAGAATGAAAGCTTAAATTGCCAGGCTGCTGTTCTATATACTACTTTGAGGGAGCTGACCCTTACCTCTCCCCTACGATGCCAGGGGTGGGGGGCCAGGAGGGGTGGGGAGCACAAAGGCAATAGTTTGCTTTCTTTGCAGTAGGTGTGCAGCTAGCTAGGCCAGCCTAGAAAGTTAGCAATGCTGCCTAACCATACCAGATGGGAAGCTCTGGTTTAACTGCTAAGTTCTAGTGAGCTGACAGATCATGTTCCCAACACATCCTAACATCAAGCAGCCCATTCAGGCCCTCAAGAGGAGAGGTTCCAAAGGGCCTTGAGGAACTGAAGAATTAGACAAGTGACCCTTCTGACTCTGGAGGACTCGGGAGGAAAGGGTGAAAGAAGAGAACAGACAGAAATAGGATTCCAGCTGCCACCATTTCAATAAAACTCCAGATAATAAGAGTTAATAGCAGTTATTCTCAACTTGAGCATGCTCCAAGATGACCTGGAGGGCTTGTTCAAACACAGGTTGCTGGGCCCCTTCCCCAGAGGTCTAGATTTAGTAGGTCTGGGGTGGGGCCTCCAACTTCGCATTTTTAACAGCCTTCCATGTGATACTGCTGCTGTTGCTCTGAGGACCACATTTTGAGGACTACTGGTTTAGAGTACCTTTAAATTACCTACAAACCAAATAAACCCAGCTGTGTAAAGAGCACTTGCATTTTTTTATTTTATTGTGTTTATCAGGGTACATATGATAAAGCATCTCTTTAATGGAACAAATTTCTCAAAACGTTCTGGGAGTGTTTGGTTGGTTGGTTTTTATTTTTGTTTCTTGCTTTGTCTTTTCTACTCGGCACTATGGAAGAACAAATGTGGACTGAATTTTCTTCTCTGACCATGACAATTCTGCAAACAAAACAGGCATGTGACTAGTCCTTGGCAGTTCAAGTTCCCCTTAAGGTTCAGGGAACAATCACTGGGACCTTTGGTATCCAGGTCAACTGAGTTAACCAGACGCTAGTCAATCACAGGGCTTTGGACTGTCACAATGAATGGGCAATCAATGGGCCATCCTGTTCAGTTGTTGAAATGCAAAATCTAATGGCTGGTCATTTCAGGATCTGGTTATCATGAAATCTGAGTGAGCTTTCTTTAAATGGCCAAGTTCTCAAATATGAAGCAATTTGATTGGTCTCTCAGCCATTTTCTCCCTCAACCAATCAGGTTAATTATCAAGAACTACCAAAAAGTCCCTAAAATAAAACAATTAAGATAAATAATCCCCACCTTTCTAACAGGAGTTCAAAAATATTTATAAGGAACCACTATTTTCTTTTTTTAGGAAATCAAATCTATGAGCACACAAATATTAAAACTGAATATAGAGTAACCCTCTCTAGTCATGAGTGTCCCTTTATAAAGAATTCCAATATCTGTGGATTTGCTTCTGAGCAGCTCAGCAGCAACTAGGAGAATTCAGTTACAATGCATGAGATTTATGATTCCCTCCAAATGGGGATAATTAGAAGAAGAGAAAGTGTTGTAGGGAATAGGAAAAGGAGCACAAAAGACAGTAGAACATGGGCAGGAGTTTTTGCAATGTTTTTCTCTCTCTCTGAGGATATTGAGAGAAGGTAAAACCCATCTCAGAACTGCTCTCCTGTGCCCATTCAAAGGAAGGAAGCAAAGATATGAGTATGGGGGCTGAGCATAAAGCTAGCTGAGCAGAGGGACGCTCTAAGTCTCTGTGCCTCTATGTATTAGGGAGAGGAGGTGAGAAATAATTGGTTAATGAGAATGAGTTAAATAAAATTTTCCCTAAGGCTCAGAGTTTGTTTATTTGTTAGTTTCTCTCTCTCCTCCATTTTTAACAACCAAGTCACTATACATTCCTAAATATAAATAGGACCTGAGATGAGACAGGCAAGAACTCTAAGCCACTATATCAGAAAAGACACTAAATATCTGGATAGTGGGGAAGACACAAAGAAAAGCCCAAGAGGAAGGAGGTGATATCAATTTTTTAAAAGTGTTAAAACAATGGTAGAGGAAATCCTAAAATATTTTGCAGTAACCAAAGAGTGGCAAAAAAAATTAACTATGATGTAACTTTTATAACCAATTAATGATGAGTAGTATGTCATTGGTGTTCTCTTTACTTAATGGATTAATCTTACTATTTTATTTTCATCTCAAAATAGTTAAAATGATTTTGTGGGTGTCCACCCACTTTCTCAGTTCCCCGACTTTTTTTTCTTTTCCAGTATTATTAAATACACCTAAGAGTGATACTCCTCATTTATTTATGTTTTATTTCTTGATTAACACAGGTATATTTCTCACATTAGTGAGAAATTTTATGTGATTAAAATAATTAATAAGATGTTAAAAAGTTGATGCTTAAATTGCTTAAAACTAAATTTAAGATAATGTTTTAGACATGTATAAAATATTCAGCATTTCTAGAAGGACAAATATCTAATCTAAGATAAATAAGCTGGCATATTTCAAAATTTTAGTAGATGTACATTTTGGTCCATTCTAATGAATATTGACCAAACTCCCTTATTTTTTGTTTTATCATTTTTTTAATCATTTGATATTTTTATAGATTATACTCCATATAAAATGCAGCCCTTTTGCCTATAAGATCATCTGATTCTCAACCATGAATCCTCCTACCTGGGGGCCTTCAATAACCTAATCCTTATGAATTTGGAAGCAATTCCTATGTTGTATATGCAAGTCAACAAGGTCGATTACTGGAGCTTTGCACAGCACTGTATGAGGCAGGAGGTGGAGGAACAGGGAAGGACAGAAAAGACAGTAAGACATGTTCCTGGACCTTAAAGAGCTCACAGTCTAGTGGTGAAGACAGATTAACAAACACCAAACTGTAATTCCAGTACGAAGTAAAGAAAAAGTGTCCAAAGTATTTTAGGACCACTTTTTGTGTGAGATTGGCAAGGAGGAAGGTTCCAGAAGTTTTCACAATGGAAGACACACTTAAACTGAACCTTGAAAAACAAACAAGACTTCCCCATGCTAGAAATAGGAGTAAGAGAAGGGAATATTCTAGTCAAAGTTTGTGACCTATTCAAGAAACCCCGCTGTATCAATCAAGGTTCACAGCCACCATGAGCATTATGGACATAAGGGATTTGCTTTGAGAATCAGACCTTACACAAATGTGGGAGGAGCTGGGAACGTGAAGTCTGGTAGGGGCAGCCAGAAGATCAGAGAAAAAGTCATTAAACAGTCTACCTGAAGCACTGGCAAGGGAAGACAGCCAGAGCTTGCAGGGAAATGCAAGAAACCAATCCAGCCAGCCACCAAATTGAAATAACAAAGGAGGAGCTTGTGGGCAGTACCAGGGAAAGCTACTGCCTTTTAAAAAGCCAACATCTCTGTGCATCCACAGTCAGAAGTATGATAGTGGGCTTGAGGCCATTATGTGTCAGCAGGGCAGCAACTGGGAAAATGAGCTGGACATAGAGTGGAGGACCAGCAGAACCCATCAGGTTTTGCAACTGACCATGATCTGCTACTTTTCTCCTACCTCCCAAAGTTCATTCAAGTTCTTCTTTTGAACAACTGTAACCAGGAACCATACAGAGAGGGAGTTCTAGGAAATACAGTTCTTAGATTAACCAAGTTGATATAGCCTAATCCCAAAGTAGTTGTAAGAAGAAAAACTGGAAAGAGTGCTTTGAGACCAAATAACTTGTCCTCCGATTTGAAGAAACTGGGCAGTCCTTAAAAGTTTTAACAGTAGATTGCACATCCAATTTCTCTTTATAAAATATAACTTGAGCGGCTGTATGCCATATATCACAAATGGGGAATAGAGAGCGGATTCTTTCTTTTTCTTCCCAAAAAAGCAACCTATTAAAAGCAACAATGAAGCAACTTACTGCCACATTTCTTTGAGAGCAGGTTCTTTCACATCTCTCTGAGTTTACTCATTTCCTCTCCCTGAATTTCAGTTCTTCTTGCCCATCCAGTGAAAAATTCTTCCTCCTCACAGATTTCTCTCAAACATCACCACTTCTGTGAAGTCTTCTCTGACTCCCCACTCAGAATTCCTTATTTCCCCCTCTGGTTTCCCATAACATCCTGTATATACTTCTATTGAAGCACTTTTCAAATTACGCTATAAGTTTCTGTTTTCATATTTCTTTTTCTTCAGTTAAACATAAGGTCCTTGAGAAGAGGGACCATGTTTTATTAGTCATTGTATACCCAAGATCTGGTTCATAGCAAATGTTCAATAAACATGGAGTGAATAAATGAATGAATGTAACCCAGTGATGACATTAATGTAATAGTCTAGGTTAAAGGTCCAGAAGGTTTGGATTAGAAGCGTGGCAATGGGGAGGCAGAGAGTGAGGAGTATCCATATAACATTTTAAAAACAAAATGGCAAAAATTTGGTACCAAGATGTAGGAGACAGACTCTGATAAATGCTATAAATGAAATAAAGTGTAAGGTTGTAGAGGGGATCATGGTTAAGTTTCAGCAAAGGGATGGAACTGTTATAACATTAAGAAAACTATAAGTCCATAAAGTAAAAATAGTCAAAGCACTATCCAACAAATGGGTCCTACTTATCAGGTAGTCAGACAACTAAGAGAAGTAAATAATACTATATATTAGAATTTTCTATAGGAAACATGAATTTCTAAATTTCCACCTCTGTTCTCATTTTGTTTCACTTGGCAGCTATCACCAGGCAACTTTAATGGAATCAAAAGAACTATAAAAATACATAATAACTTTTGTTGAAATTTTAGCATGAAGCATCTGGCATTGTTGGTTCACTACAGGTTTCCAAAATGGCTCCACACTGAACTGAGCAAGACAGCGAGCTCCTATTCATTTACTTACTTGTTTATTTATTTATAGGCTGAATCTCTTTTCTCACAGGTTTGGGATTATACTCCAGCTCTGCTCCACATTAACTGAATGACAGATAATACCAAATTGCTTTCCAAAGTGATCATACCAATATACAATTTAGTGTATGTGAGTTCCATTGCTCCATATCTCAAATAACACTAGGCATGTGCCAGTCCTATTAATTTTAGCCATTCAGGTAGAAGGCTATTAGCATCTTATGGTCTTAATTTGCATTTCCCTGACTTTTAAGGAAATTGAGAAAACTTCATATATGTTTTGGCCATTTAAATTTTATATTTTATGGAATGCCTGTTCAAGTCTCCTACTTATATGTTTATTAGGTTGTTTTCCAGTTTCCTCTTCTTTTTCCTTTTCTTTTTTTTTTATATTTTGAATATAAGTCCTTCATCCATAATATTTGTTGCAACTACATCCTTATTTTTAACTCTCTTATGATGAAAAAAAGTTTTAAATTTTAAAACAGCCATATTTGTCTTTTTTCTTTTATAATTAACACTTTTCCTACCTAGACCATATTCTCCTACATTATCTTCTAGACTGTTACTGTTTTACCTCTTACATTTACATCTAAAATCTATCAGGAATGATGTTTTATATGGCATGATACAGGGGTCGTTTCCTTTGTTTCCATGACTTTTTTATCCATATATCCCAGCCTAATTTATTGATAAGACTGAGCTTCCCAAATATTTTGGAGCATCACCTTCATAATAAATTTAATGATCATAAATGTGTAGTCTATTCCTGAACTTTCTGTTATATTCCACTATTTTATGTGCTTATAGCACATTGGCTTCTAACTTGTTCTTCATCAAGAGTGTTCTAGACTATTCTTGACTCTTTGAGTTTTCATATAAATTTTTAAATCAGCTTGTTTATTTAAAAAAAAAAGGCTTTTTATTGAGTTTTTTGTTTTTTTTTTTTTTGTGGTACGTGGGCCTCTCACCGCCGTGGCCTCTTCCGTTGCAGAGCACAGGCTCCGGACGCGCAGGCTCAGCGGCCATGGCTCACGGGCCCAGCCGTTCCGCAGCATGTGGGATCTTCCCGGACTGGGGTACGAATCCGTGTCCCCTGCATTGGCAGGTGGACTCTCAACCACTGCGCCACCAGGGAAGCCCTCCTTTCATTTATTTGTATCTTCTTTTTAATTTTTGTCACTCATGTTTTGAAGTTTTCTGTATAGATGTATTACACATAATTTCTCAGATTTTTTCCTAGATAATTAACATTTTAATGCTATTGTAAATAATATATTTTTATTCATTTTCTGTTTATTGCAGGTATATACAGGTATAAAATTGATTTTTCAACTTTGACCTTACATCCAGTAGCCTTGCTAAGGTCATTTATTAATTATAATAATTTATGTAGATTTTTCTGGATTTTTTTACGTACAATCATATCATCTTTGAACAACACCTTTGTTTCTCCCTTTCCAAACTGTATACTCTTTTTTCCTTTGTTCTTCCTGACTTTTTGCACTGGAGAGCATTTCCAATACAATACTGAAAAGAAGTAGTGATATGAGGGATCTTTATATTATTCCTGATTTCAAAGGGAAAACTTCTAACCATAAAGAATAGATATTTTTATAGTTACCTTTGATAACATTAGGGAATTCTTCCTCTATTTCCTATTTGCTAAAATTTTTTGTTATCAACCAATATTAAATTTTATCAGGTGTAATTTCTGAATCTATTGAAATGGTCACTTTTTTATCACTTATTCTAAGTGAATGATTCTTATTTCAAATGCTAAACCAATCTTTCCTTCCTTTTATATATTTCTGGGTTTAGTTTGCTAATATTTTGATTGGGTCTTTTTTTAATTTCTATGAATCAGTGAGATAGGCCTTATGATCAACTTTAAAAATACGTCAGGAATATTCTCTCTTTTGTGTAAGATTGGAGTTATTTTGTGCCTAAATATTTGATATAATTTACTGACTAGCCATCTGGTTTGGAGTTTTCTTTGTGGGAAAAGTTTTAATTATGAATTTTATTTCTTAATAGTTAAAAGACTATCCAGATTTTTTTCTGTCTTCTGATATCTTTTTAAATAAATTATAGTTTTTTAACAATATGTCTACTGTGCCCAAAGTTTCAAAAATATTGCTATAAAGTTATTCATAATAGGTTCTTGTTATCATTTTATTATCTGTAGGATCTGAGATAATCACTTTTTTATACTTGACCTTGATATCCCCCCCTCCCTCCCACCCTCCCTCCCTTCCTCTCTGCCTCACCAGGGACTTCTCAGTTTTATTAACCTCTTCTAAAACCAACTTTTGCCCATGCTGATCCTCTCTATTGTATGTTTGTTTTTTTGTTGTCTTCCTCTTCATTACTTTCTATTCTTATCTTATTATGTCATTCCTACTGCTTTCTTTGGTTTAATTTGCTGTTATTTCCCAACTTCTTAAGATGGATGCTTAACTCATCGATTTCAGCCTCCCACCTTTTCTAACATATGCACTTAAAGCTATAAATTTCCCAATAAGCAAAGCATAGGCTAATATCCTAAGTTTGGGTGTGTAAAATTTTCAAAGTCATTCAGTTCAAAATATTTTCAAACTTCCATCATGATTTCTTCTTAAACCCGTGGGTTATTACTTAGAAGCATATGCCTTAACTTCCTAAATATTGGGGAATTTTCTAGTTTCATTTTTGTTATTGATTTCTAGCTCTGATTTTTTTTCTTGTTTCACTCAGTGAGTTGATTCCAGTCCAGAACAAGTTTTTGTACTTCCAAGCTTACTGTCCAAATAATTCATGAGTGGATCCAGGTCACAGGTGAAATTCAAGTTCACAAACACATTTCAAAGCTGACCCTGAAGCCAGTATATCTCCCTAGCTTGAAGTTGCCTTAATAAATGGTGACTCCCAATGTGCAGGATTCTGGTGCTGAGAAGAGAAACTATTTTCCCACTCTAACTCCACCCACAAATGATTTCCTCGGCCAAAACCCCCAACATATAGGTGCTAGAATAGTGTCCTAATACCAGGCCCCTAGTACAGGGCCTCTGTGTGGCACAACTCCACAGACAACCACCATAGGCATCATCTATATAGATGGTGCCCCCTGGAGTTGTGCAGGCACTCTCTATGCAGGCATCCACAGGAGCCTACTCCTTTACCATGCTGTGCCTCAGCCAGAGGTACTCATATTTCTTAGCCAGAATGTCAGCTGTTCTAGGTCAGAAACTATGTGTAGTCAGGGTTCCAGATCTACAGGTTCAGCATCCATGGATATGGAGGGCTGACTGTACTTCACAATTTTATATATGGGACTTGAAGTCTTTGGATTTTGGTATCCTCGGGGATCGTGGGACCAATCAATCCTCAGTGGGTACCAAGGGACAGCTGATATATATATTAGCCCTTGTGTCAGCTGTGATATTTAGCTCAGTGCCTAGCACCTGTGTTCATAAAGTCTGTTGATGGATGAAGTAAAGGATGAATATCTGGACAGAGAGATTAATGATAGAAAAAAACTGGGCAATTTTATTTTCTCCTACAAAGATTGGGGCAGAAATTCAGTGGAACTTAAGGACCAAGATAATTTTTAAATAGAGGTGGAATAAATACAAATTTAAACCAAGTTTCAAGTATCATAGAAAGCCAGCATCTATGAAAAGGACAATAACAGTATAGTCATTGTCTGAAATAATAGGGCTTAAACCTATAAAAGCAAACATGTAAGCAAAACTAAGCTTTGGTTGAAAAGGCAGTTGGATTCAAATGAATTTAAAATGATGACATTTGGGACTGCAACCCTGATTACACAAACAATCATTTGGGCAACTCAGTTGTATAAATATCAGCCTGCATGTTTAAATTAGACTGTTCCTAACCACTTTGACATGTTTCTTCATAGTAGGAAGTTTTGAAAAAAGAAAAAAAGTTAGGCATAACTGAATTCAAACTCAAGAAGATTGAGTTTGGTAAATTTGGGTAAGTAGCCTCACTTCTCTGAGTTTTTATCTTATCCTCGAAATATGAGGTTGTTTAGTCAATATTTCTTCTAGAATATTCTATAGAACCTCAGGCCAATAAAATGTTAACATGACAAAATAGGTTTGATGGCCCAATAAGTTTAGAAAATGCTAGCTTAAATAAAGTTAATTTGCTGCAACATTACTCAGTTATTAATACACTGTGAATCTCCAAAACTGGGATATGCTATACAGTGCTCTTTGGTTTTTTTTGTTTTGTTTTGTCTTGTTTTTCTCTATGGTATGACTTTGATTGATATAATAATAAATTTACAGATGAGGAAATGGAGGTAGAGAGAGGTCAAGGCCAACAGTTGGATAATACATTATCACATAGGATTTTTGCTATACACTATAATGCCTACTAAATTTTGTATTAGTTCAGCTATGTAACTCATTTTATTTTTTTTGCTAGACCACCATTTTATTTATTTATTTACTTTAATATCTTTATTGAAGTATAATTGCTTTACAACATTGCTTTAGCTTCTGCTGTATAACAAAGTGAATCACCTATATGTTTACATATATCCCCATATCCACTCGCTCTTGCATCTCCCTCCCACCCTCCCTATCCCACCCCTCTAGGTGGTCACAAAGCACCCAGCTGATCTCCCTGTGCTATGCAGCTTCTTAGCCTATCAGAACCTCAGAAATTATCTCCAGAAAAGAATGAGGGTCCTTTCTGAGGACATCTGAGGACTTTCCGAGTAGGGCATCAATGTTAATATTCCTTCCAAGGTTCCTCAAAGTGTGTGTGTGTATACATGCATACATGCATGTGCATATGCACACACATATGTGTATGTGCTATAAGAGATGTTAATAGGTTTAAAAAGTGATTCCCAAATAAGTCTGGGAAACACTGGGATCAAACACAGTTAAAGAATTTCTTTATCATTCTAAAGTGCATTGTAACTCTATAAGAGGCAAACATGCTATGTGGTATTTATGTGACCATTAGACTGTATAATATCTTGTAGAACTTGTGTTCCACAGAACACACTTTGGGAAATAGCAGTCCACTCCATAGAAGTTAGGGTTTCCGTTAAGTGTAAGTCCTGAGAATGGAAGAAGAAAATATTTCTGAATCTGAGGGTAAACAAACTAAAGATCCTAGAATAATGGTTAGCAGAAACCAAGGTTGGAACATTTAAAAGCAGATGTAGGGCTTCCCTGGTGGCGCAGTGGTTGAGAGTCCGCCTGCCGATGCAGGGGACACAGGTTCATGCCCCGGTCCGGGAAGATCCCACATGACGCAAAGCGGCTGGGCCCGTGAGCCATGGCCGCTGAGCCTGCGCATCCGGAGCCTGTGCTCTGCATCAGGAGAGGCCACAACAGTGAGAGGCCCGCGACAAAGCATATGTAAATTGTCATATATTACTGATGGGGGTATTCTATGAAGGGCAATTTGGCAAGTTATTCTACACATATACATGTACTTGTATTAAGTGATGTTTACACATGGTTATTAATTTCAGCATTGTTTGAAATAGCTAAAGATGAGAAAGTACCCATGTGTGTACATGATAGTTGTTAAACTGTGGTACATACTTAGAATGAATTCTATGCAGCTGAAATTGTCAGTTAAGATATAGGTTAATAAGCTAGTGGGAAGCAGCCACATAGCACAGGGAGAGCAGCTCGGTGCTTTGTGACCACCTAGAGGGGTGGGATAGGGAGGGTGGAAGGGAGGGAGATGCAAGAGGGAAGAGATATGGGGATATATGTATATGTATAGCTGATTCACTTTGTTATAAAGCAGAAACTAACACACCATTGTAAAGCAATTATGCTCCAATAAAGATGTTAAAAAAAAAGATATAGGTTAATAAATGTGACATCCTCAAAGACTGGTCATGTCTTGCTAATTTTTTTAACTCAAGGATCTAACACAGGTCCTAAAATATTACAGGTGTTTCATAAATATTTGATGAATTTAAAAGTAAATAAAATGACTGAATAGATGACACTTCTAAAATTACAGCCCTCCATACCAATGAACTTACTTTCCAAATTTTCTTTTCTTGGGACCCAAATAACTGATCATTCAAAAAATTTATTGAGTACCTCTTATGTAGTATACATTACACTGGATATACAGAGATAAATCGGATAAACAGATCCTGCCCTTCAAGAACCCAACTCTCTTGTAAAAGAAGTTAATAGAAATAATAAAAGATAATAGAAAATAAAGCACAATGACTGGAGAAAACCATAATTCAAAAAGATACATGCACCCCAATGTTCACTGCAGCACTATTTACAATAGCCGAAACATGGAAGGAACCTAAATGTCCATCAACAGAGGAATGGATAAAGAAGATGTGGTACATATATACAATGGAATATTACTCAGCCATAAAAAAGAAAATAATACCATTTGCAGCAATATGGATGGACCGAGAGATTGTCATACTGAGTGTAGTAGGACACAGAAAGACAAATATCATATGATACTGCTTATATGCGCAATCTAAAAAAAAAGGGGTACAAATGAACTAATTTACAAAACAGAATTAGAGTCATGGATGTAGAAAACTAACTTATGATTACCAAGGGATAAGGCAGGGAGGGATAAATTGGGAGATTGGGATTAACATATACACACTGTTATATATAAAATAGATAACTAATAAGAACCTGCTGTATATAGCACAGGGAACTCTACTCAGTACTCTGTAATGGCCTATAAAGGAAAAGAATCTTAAAAGAAAAAGATGTATAAACTGATTCACTTAGCTGTACACCAGAAACTAACACAACATTGTAAATCAACTGTAATCCAACAAAAAAAAATTTTTTTAATTTTATTTACTTTTGGCTGCGTTGGGTCTTCGTTGCTGAAGACCGCGGGCTTTCTCTAGTTGAAGTGAGCGGGGGCTACTCTTCGTTGCGGTGCACGGGCTTCTCATTGTGGTGGCTTCTCTTATTGCGGAGCACAGGACCTAGAGCTAGAGGGCTTCAGTAGTTGCGGCACGTGGGCTCAGTAGTTGTGGCTTGCAGGTTCTAGAGCACAGGCTCAGTAGTTGTGGCGCATGGGCTTAGCTGCTCTGCGGTATGTGGGACCTTCCCAGACCAGGGATCGAACCCAGGTGCCCTGCATTGGCAAGCGGATTCTTAACCACACTGCACCACCAGGGAAGTCCCTCCAACAAATTTTTTTTAAAAAAAAGAAAGCACGATGAGAATCTGAGAAAAGAAGCCATTACCTGATCTTTTGAATCATTACCAAATTTCTAAAATACAAATATACAATGAAAGAATTAGGGAAGTTTCTAAAGAAGCACTATCTTCTTGAAATACTTTTGTCTACTTCTAAGTGACTAACTATAGCCCCTACCATCCTGCACAAGAAGTAGTGTCCAGTTATCAGAATGCTGTCCAGGGATCCAGAAGTGGAAAAGGAAGTCTAACTTCCAGTAGTATTCTTTTGCGGTGTGACTACTTTTATGTTTTTTTTCTCCCTTATCCCATCAACCCCTCCACAAAAACAAGCAACTGAACTGTTTTATGTTTATTGTCTCAGAGTAAATTTTATAAAAAGGGGTTTTCCTAACTCTAAACTCTAAAAACCTAAACTTGTAGGGAGGTGGAGAGGACTCTGGGCATGAAAAACAATGTTGGAGAGAAGTGGGATCTGTGGAATGTGGGGGCTTCTGAGAGAGACCACAAAAGGTTTCCCCAGAGGAAGAGAAGGTAATGAAATTTAATGTTGGTCCCTGCTAGAGCCAGAGCCCTAACAGAGCTCAGGGAGCAGAGAGGGGAGGAATCATAATGAGTCCAAGTAGCCAACACTTTAGGAAGCCTCAAAGAGATCTCTGTGCTCCAGGACAGCAAAAATGAGTAGAATAGTAACAACACATAGGAGTAGCAGAGAGCCTCTAGGCTTGAAGGAGACATGAAAGAAAAAAAGAAAATCTCATGGGTGTCATGTGGTTCAATGTCAGTCAACCAGATGAAAAAATGGATATCTCAGCAGATAAATGTGTTGAACAGTATCGAAGTCCACAGGCAATCCTGCCATGCCCAGGTACCACATAACTATGCCCACAAAAATCTTAGACCCCACACAAAACAAGGGAGGGGGATTATATTTCTGCCAAACAGCAAAATGGAGTCTCGAAAAAGATATTAAGCTGAGTTACAAGGAAAAGAATGAACAAAGTTATGTGTCCACCTGGGTTGTGGACTGTCATAGAATCTGGCTACAGCTAGCCATACATGCCTGAGGATTCCTGCAGTGACCATGCCTCACATTCACACAAAGACTCCAAAAGTTCTGGTTTCAAACCAGTCCCAGAGATCCCTCTGTGAATAGTCTCAGACATCACCTGGGCCTCAATATTATGGCCTTACTAAAGCTGACCTGCTTTCAACCAGGGGGTTCTCCGCCTTCAGAACAGCTCAGACACAATGAGTTGAGAACCAAAGTCACTCCCTCTCCAAGAATGTGGTCATTAGAGCTGTAACATCTGTCACCTTTGGGTGGTAATTAGAAAGGGGAAGTCAGTAACAATAGTACATAACACTACTTTACCAAGATCTGAACAAGTTGCAGTATTGTTGAACATCTACTGATGAGTCCAAATGTGCCACAGGCTACTGAGCACAAGGAGGGCTTTGATGGGAGGCTTTTCATTATTAATTTGATGGGGTGAAGTTTATAGACATCACCGCATACATTTTCATCTGTTACACGAGACCCAGCCTCTCGCAGCCATCAAATCTAATCAGCATCTTGTGGTGTGACAACCAAGGCTGGGGAGGATCCCTCGGAGGTCTGGGTCTGGGACTTGTAACTCCATGAATGGAAAAGAGCCAAGCCTTGTTTACTTTGCATAGCTCTTTTCCAAGTGTAGGAAATATTCTAGAAAAGCAAAAAAAAAAAGAAAGAAAAAGAAATCTGTGATCTTTGGTAAAAAGAATCTCTGAGCTGGGAATCAAGAAGCCTAGGTTTTTGCTAAGCTCTGCTAGTAACTAGTTCTGTTCCTTGGGTACAGGCCTAATGTCACTTTACCTCTTTGGGCTGGAGTTTTTACATCTATAAATTGATAATCTCTTATGGTGAGCTTCAGGCACAATATTCTACGAATTTTCTCTCTTGGGGCATCTCTTCCAGTGTCAGTTTAAATAGCATCTATATGCTAGAATTTCCTATTTTATCTTCATCCCCAACCTCTCTCCTGAACTCCAAACTTATATGTACAACTGCCCCCTTGACAAATTCATTTGGATGATATCTCAAACTTCACATATGCAAAACCAAACTCTTGCCTTCTCCCTAAAGCCTGCTTCTTCCCACCTCATCCCAATTTTACCCCAGTCTTTCTCATCGCAGTAAATGGCAAGTGCATTCAGGAGCTTTCCTTTGAATCCCCTTCCTCTCACACTCCAAATCTAATCCTTTAGCGAATTTTGTTGGCTCTACCTTTGAAATAGGTCCATAATCTGACGCCCTCCACCACAATATCCTAGTCTAAGTGCCCATCTTCTCTCAACCTGACTGGTGTCTGCTCCTCCACTCGTGTCCCTCCCTGGACTGTTCTCCACACACCAGCAAGAATGGTCACTCCTCTGTTCTTCCTTCCAATATCCTTACAGTTTGCTCCTCACTTCCTTCAAGTCTTCAATCAATCAATCAAGCAAACTCACCTTATCAGAGAGACCTTTCCTAATCATCCCATTAAAAATAGTATTTGTATTAATTTTTTATGCTGTGTAACAATTACCACAAACTAGTGGCTTAAAACAACATGCATTAATTTTCTCACAGTTTCTGTGGGTCAGGAGTGTGGGCACAGCTTACTCTCTCAAGGCTGCAATCAAGTATGGCTGGGCTACATCCTCATCAGAAGGTTTAACTGGGAAAGAAATCACTTTCAATTCATTTCCTTGTGGCTCTATGGCTGAGATTCCTATTTTCTTACTTGCTGAAAGCTGGAGGCTGCTCTCAGCTCTAAGAGACTACCCTCAGTTCTTTGGCATGTGGTCCTTCCATAGGCAGTTCTTCTTCAAGGCCAGTCTGAGAATTTCTTCCTAACCTCTGGTAGGGCCAAGCTCCTCTTTTAAGGGTTTTTACCTGATTAAGTCAGTCCCGTACAGGATAATCTCCCTTCTGATAACTCAAAATCAACTGATTTGGGACCTTAATTACACCTTTAAAATGTGTCCTCCTTTGCCATAGAACATAATCTAATTATCCAAGTGGTACTCCATCATATTCATAGGTTCCATCACACCTAAGTTGGGGGTGTGGGTGAGGAGTTATTATACAGTGTAACCAGAGGCAGGAATCTTGGGGACCATCTTATAATTCTGCCTATCGCAGCATTTCACCATAACCTTTATCCTATCTCTTTTTGTATCCTTTGCCCCCAGTATGTGATTTGCTTGTTTAGCTATTATTCTATTTCCCCTGAATAAATGAAAGACTCCTGTGAGCAAGAACTTTATATTGCTCACTGTCATTTCTCTGGCAACTAGAACAATATCTGGCATATAAACTGAGCTCAGTGAATATTTGTTGAATGAAAACATGAATGAATTAATTTAAACATAAATCTCTTTGACCCCTTCTCATCCCCAGAAGTCCAGTATATTATCTCCAATAGCTCATTATTCCTCTAACAGACACTGGTCAAAGCAAGTCAGTTTTAGTGAATACTTATTGAGCACTTACTCTTTACCAGCCACTTGAACATGCTACAGTTAATCCTCACAATAATCCTCTCTAAATCACACAATCTCTTCTGAGCCTGGCTGGTGGGAAATTGAATTTTAGGCATACTTTTGGGAGTCCTATATTCCTGTAGTGGGTACTAAGTATTTATCTTTTCCCTCCTTCTTCTGTTTACTAAAAAAACTCCTCAGTTTTAGCTGGGTACATGGTGACCTGATTACAGACCCCCTAACAGTTTTTCTTGAAGCTAGGTATGGCTATAAACTAGGCTCAAGCCAGTGCAATGTGAGACTGATGAGCACAACTTCATCTCCATAAAGACAAGGTCCCTTGCCCTGGACTTCTCTTTTTCCTTTTTGTTAGGGCTGGATCATAGACATGGAGGTGAGCTAGCTTCAACACTCCAGGACAAGGTCCTTAACCTGGGGTTGACAGATCTTCAAAGGGCCCATGGAAGGAATTCAGAAGGTCCAAGAATTTGGATGGGAAGTTACATCTTTATTTTCAATAACCTCTAATTGAAATTCAGTATTTTCTTTAATTATGAATGTAGGTAACAAACTACAGTAGTATTCACAAAATCTGTGACCTTGTCACCATCAGAACCCATAGATATTTCCATATCACACGACATTTATTCAGATATCATGAAATAATATGTTCATCATATTATTGAGCATCAATTTATGCTCATCAATATTTTGAAACTAAAGTACTTACTGGACACCCCACTGGTTCTTGTTAATAATGAATAAGCATATGCATTAGTCTTTTCAAATTTGTCTTTTCTAATATCTTTATAATTGCATTTTATGATAATTTACTCCCTTTATAATCTTTCTACATATTTTTTATACACCTAAAACCATTTTTTTTGAGACAGAGCCCACACACTTCACCAGATTTCCCAAAAGGGCCATGGCATAAGATTTTAATATCCTGTTCTAAGAGATGGTAAGGTAATAAAATGGAAGGAATATGGACTTCTGAATGTCCTTGTAGTACAGATCTCCTTACCAGACTTGAACAACTCACTTACTTCCAGACTATTTATTATAACAGAGAAAAAAAATTTTCTAATTTGTTTGAGCCTCTGTATTTTGAGGTCTCTGCATTATAGCAGCTGAGCTTATACCTTAGTTAACATCTCTCTCCTAAAGTCAAGATAGAGTCCTGGGGTGCCCTATGCTATACAAAGCACTTAGAGAAGGTTTTTCCAGTCTTCAGAATGTCGTGTTATAACTGATAAGCTCACTGTCTAAGTCTGTATAGTTCCTAGAAGACAGCAATAATGGACACTGGGACATTTTAATGCCTGCTGGTCCTAGAGCAATAGCTTTTAAGGTGTGGCCCATCCATCACCCCAGCCTTACTCATCAGAGGCCCCAGCAACTCCACTGAAAGGGAACACAGTAGTGTTCTTGACTTCAAGGAACTCACCAAACTCCACATTCTTCTTTGTCTCAAAAGGAACTCTCTAAAAGCCCTCCCTCCTCTTTAGCTTGGCCCACTTCTACCTCCCATATTTAATCATTTACCTCTATCTCCCCTACCCTTCTGCAATAATCCAAAACAATTCTCCTCAATGAGCTTAGGCTTTTGCAAACAAAATCCTGGTTGGGTACTGCCTGGAAACTTCTCTTTTTGCTGTATCCATCCCCCTTCACAAAATTTCCAGAGGCAGAGAACATAAAAGCTAGGTTGCCATATTGTCATGGGGAAAGAAAAACTCCTAGAGCAGTGAGGAAAAGGTTATTATCTCATTATGTTACATGATAGCTACGGCAACAATCCAAATGCAAGGTCTTAAAAACTGATTCTGAGAAGTGATGAGAGTGGAAAGTGAAAGGAGGGTAGAGACTGGAGAGAATTTATGGAGGTCACTGGTTAGATATGGATAGATCATGGAAAAAGAGAAACCAGCGTTGGCTGCAGAGACTGAAGTTTAGGTGAGCAAAGAAGGATAAGTGAAAGAGAAACATAGGAAGGAAGACCAGTTTGAAGAAGACAACAGCTTTTAGATAAGTTGAGCTTGAAAATCCAAGTGAAAATTCCCAAGAGGTATGGAATAAGAGCCCTGAGATCAGTATCTAGAGATGGTGAAAGAGGCCAAGAGAATGAAGGAGCTCTCTGAGGCAGATAATTAAGAAGGGGAAAAGAAGGCAACCTCTGATTCTTGAGCAACACTCACATTTAGTGAACAGAAGAAACCATTCAAAGACACAGAAAAGAAACAATTAGAAAAGGAGGAATAAAGTTAGAATAGTGCAGTGTCACAGAGAGCATGGACTTCAAGCAAAATGCATAGAGAAACTAAGGAAAGAACTGAGCAAAGGCCAGCGGATTTTGCAATGAAAAGATGGTTGATTAGCAGATAGCTTACTAATAATAGGTATCCATATAAATAAGACACCCAACTCTTAGAGGAAAACATAGGCAGAACACTCTATGACATAAATCACAGCAAGATCCTTTTTGACCCACCTCCTAAAGAAATGGAAATAAAAACAAAAATAAACAAATGGGACCTAATGAAACTTAAAAGCTTTTGCACAGCAAAGGAAACCATAAACAAGATGAAAAGACAACCCTCAGAATGGGAGAAAATATTTGCAAATGAAACAACTGACGAAGGATTAATCTCCAAAATTTACAAGCAGCTCATGCAGCTCAATACCAAAACAATAAACAACCCAATCCAAAAATGGGCAGAAGACCTAAATAGACATTTCTCTAAAGAAGATATACAGATTGCCAACAAATACATGAAAGAATGCTCAACAACATTAATCATTAGAGAAATGCAAATCAAAACTACAATGAGGTATCATCTCACACCAGTAAAATGGCCCTCATCAAAAAATCTAGAAACAATAAATGCTGGAGAGGGTGTGGAGAAAAGGGAACCCTCTTGCACTGTTGGTGGCAATATAAATTGATACAGACACTATGGAGAACAGTATGGAGGTTCCTTAAAAAACTAAAAATAGAACTACCATACGACCCACCAATCCCATTACTGGGCATATGCCCTGAGAAAACCATAATTCAAAAAGAGTCATGTACCCCAATATTCATTGCAGCTCTATTTACAATATCCAGGACATAGAAGCAACCTCAGTGTCCATCAACAGATGAATGGATAAAGAAGATGTGGCACATATATACAATGGAATATTACTCAGCCATAAAAAGAAATGAAATTGAGTTATTTGTAGTGAGGTGGATGGAACTAGAGTCTGTTATACAGAGTGAAGTAAGTCAGAAAGAGAAAAACAAATACCGTATGCTAACACATATATATGGAATCTAAAAAAACAAAAAATGGTCATGCAGGATGAGAATAAGGACACAGACCTACTAGAGAATGGACATGAGGACACGAGAAGGGGGAAAAGGTAGGCTGGGACAAAGTGAGAGAGTGTCATGGACATATATACACTACCAAATGTAAAACCTATAGCTAGTGGGAAGCAGCCACATAGCACAGGGAGATCAGCTCGGTGCTTTGTGACCACCTAGAGGGGTCGGATCGGGAGGGTGGGAGGGAGATGCAAGAGGGAAGAGATATGGGGATATATCAGCATATGTATAGCTGATTCACTTTGTTATAAAGCAGAAACTAACACACCATTGTAAAGCAATTATGCTCCAATAAAGATGTTAAAACAAAAATAAGACATCCTGAGGTACAGATATTTCCAGGGACAGAGGCTGTCAAGATTCTTTTCAGAGATATAATGGAGCCACAATCTTCCTTTAACAACTTTTTCATTATTTCTGGCAAACTCACTACAAAAAATATGTCTACTTGCTATTTATAATCATAAAATGTCCCTGTTTTGAAAAATATCTGCATCCCACAAGGCATCATTCAAAGGCAAATGGGCTTAGAATTACTAAATGTATTCCATTGGATCAATATCATGGAGAAAACTTATTTTCATTTCACTTATCAGAAAACTGCACATATTACATATAGCAGCTCTTAATATACGAAACATTTTCCCCCAAGCTGTTCAGATGAAGATATTTCCCCCCATTTTCATCCTATATTGAAGGAATAATGTAAGTCCTATTTAGGACACTAGCTAGTGCTTGCCTAAACCCTGCAAATGTTCACCCGCGATGGAATCAATAGATGGAATACAGAATTCATCTCACAGATGAATGACGCCTATTGGACCCTAGATTTTAATTCTGAGACAAGAACCCAAACTGAAAAGCTAAAAGAAAAAGGGAAAAGGGGGGAAAAAGAGGAAAGAAAGAATTAAGTCCCTCTCTAGGTCAGAAACAAATAGAAGTATACATGTTTAGACAAAGGAAAAATTATGCAATTAACAATGCCCTCATAACCTTTCTGGTGAGCATGAATAAAACATTCACAGAAATTATACAGATTAAATATTGAGGTGCTGGATGCTGACACTCAGCACAAATAATGAAAGCTTTTATACTGATCCATTATTTCCTTATTAAAAGATTTACAAAACTCAGAAAGAACGATGATCAGAGAAATTGAAAAAGCCTCTTTTCCCTACCATTAGCTCTGAAAGAAAAGGAAAATGACAAATTTAGGTTATGCTCAACTTGTCTAACATCTGGTCACTCAAAGCATTCTTATGGTTGCATGAATTTTTCAATTTTCCTCCAGATATCTGGCAGCATTTGGATGCAGGCTTGTGTTCGGTCTCCACGTTCTGTTTTCATTAAAATCAATTGTGTTGTAGCTGGCTATGGGATCAGACCCTCAGCAGTAAATGGCACTGGGCAAGCTATGATCTGATACAAGTTTCTGGAAACTGAAATGAGGGAATCTTGTGATGTCCCTAATCACAGCGCCCATAGTGGTTATTGTACACTTTTCAACTTCCAGTCCCAAGATCTACTCTACCCTTTCAGCCATTGATATACATTGCTGAGATGGGAACTACCCAGCACTCACTTCCTCACCAACCCTTGACCTCCATATGTCTTTGCACCAATCCTTTCTTCCAGCCTCATGATAAAATGAGCCTCCCTTTCCCCTACCGCAAATCCTCCCACCACTCAGCTTCTAGTTTTTCCTTTATCCATTCCTAAGGGATGATCATCATAGAGTCATCAATCTTTTTCAAGCATCTTTACTGGCTCCTTACCCTCTACTGCAAACATCCACTGGCTTCTCCCATTTTGGTTTTGGGGAAGGAAAGACCCTCCTTAATTTGCAGGGAGGCCTCAGTTACCTACATATATTTCCAAATATTTCCACAGATCTCCTTTTCTTCTCTGTCAACACTTTCTAATAAGTAAACTACAATAGAAAGTAAGATAAATATCAGCATTAACAGTTAGAAAATAAAAAGAAAAAATCCCATTCATAAAATCAAGAAGAGCATTTAATATAAAGAAAAATTAACAAGAAAATATGCCTACAGGAAAAATATCACTTACTGACAGACATTTTTTTAATAAATGGACATGTATTCTGCGTGGGAAAAATGATTATCAAAAAATGTCCTCCAAATTGATGGAATTTAAATTGGAGAAGTTGTACTGGAGTGCATTTTGCTTATGCCCATCAAGAACCTTAAAAAGTTGACCATCTCTTTTTGACTCAGTAATACCATTTCTTGGAATCTATTTGACAGAATTACAGATCAAAATGTATGCACATTTTGTATGTTCATGTGTATGTTTATTTCAGTCTTATTTATGACAGTAAAAAGAAAACTGGACACATCCTAAAATTCCAACAAAAGATGAATGATTAAGAAAATTTATGGCACATCTAAGCAATAAAATATTTGCCACTATTAAAACTCAAGTTGACTAAGTATACAGGGAAACACAGATATGAACCAGAATAAATTCAACTACATGAAACACTGTACAAAGTAACAGATAAATGTAGGCTAACATCTTAATAGAAATGGCCTCTGAGGAAAGGATTTATGATAACAAACTTTTTCTGTTTCTTGATACTTTTCCAGACTTCCCAACTTGTCTAAAATGAGCATATCTTATTTTTAAAATATAAAGTTAAGAAATTGGAAGAAAAATAAAAAGGAGAGGGTGAGGAGCTCCCAAAACAGTAGAGCTTTGTGTTAGGTACATGGTTTTGGCATCAAGCAAACCTGGTGTCAAGTCCTATTTCTGCCCTTTTCAGTTTTGTGACTTCGGGTAAGATACGTCACCCTCTGGATCTCAGTTTCCTCCTTGGAAAAGGAAGGATAACAGTACTAACCCAAAGGTTATGATTAAATTTTACATCATTCATACCCTGGCTGTGTATAGTAAGTCCTCAAATTAGGCTGTTATTACTGCTAATTCCCTAATTCCCCTGCTGTTGGAACAGTCTCCTCCCTGCAAGGATCCATCCCCTTCCCCCACTGCCAAACCCCCACCATTCCTTTTCTGAAAAAAAAAAAAAAAAAAACTCTCATAAAGGGCAGGAGAGTAGATTATCTTTACAGAAGGAAAAAGACAGATGCACTTCCCATACTGACAGGAGGTAGGCTTCTGGGGTTTGAGTGGTGGGTATCAAAGGACTGAGAAGGCAAGCAAAGAGGACTGAACTGTAAAATTCACCATCATTTCACATGGCTGCATGGGCCTGACCCTTCAAGGGAGAGCGCAGAGACAGAATCTATAGTCGGCCTGGACGGGAATCCAGATTGACGGTTACTGAAACAGCCGTGGACCTACATTCTCATTTTTCGAAGGGAAAAGTGGTTCCTGTTCATATGACCTACCTTAGCCCTTCCACCCTCTGAGTGTTTATTCACAGACTTCCTCCTGCCCGGAGGAACCTCCCTTTACTCTCTACCTGATGCCATCATCCTTTAAGGACCAACTCCAAACCATCTTTGCCCAGCAATCCTTCCTAGTCACCCAGCTCACTGGACTCCAACTTCCTTCACCTCTGCTTCCCATTGTGGGGACTATGGCCCCACCCTCAGGCCCTGACTGGCTCCCTGCTCTTGCCTGTTAATAAGCTGTTCCTTATGGCCTGTATCATTTCCCTGCTGGATCACAAGAAGTGATCTTCACTGTCGTTGCAACAGTGGGACACACAAAACAGGTGTTCAGGAAGACTTTGAATGAATAAACTAGGTTCCTGTTCAGGCTGAGATTAATAAAACATGTTCCGTGGGTAACCTCCCTTTTCTTCAATTTCCCACTTACAAGAGAATACAGAAGTAAGCCACCTTCTCCTCCATTTTTCATTCCAACAAAGAATCAGGACGCTGGTGGAGGTAAAACGTTCCTTCTTTTTTGTGACCTACAGCCCTGCAGTAGCTGCCTTGAATCATAGCCGACTATATGGATTTTTAGTTTTGAATCTGCAGTACATACAAGTCTCCTCTCTCAGAAACCAGATATTGATCCCTGTCTCACTGGGTCTACACAAACTGGATAGCCTGAATCCAGGGATTGTCTCTTAAGGAACAAATTCAGTAAATTAAATAGAGTAGGTTGTTTTTTCCCCTACGCTATACCAAATAGCAAATTTGACTGTGTCTTTTGCTTTGTATCTAGTTTTTCTGGTGACGCAAAAATCAACAATACACAATGGTTGTAGGGAAGCCATTTTTTCATGGCTCATCAAAAAATGAGCCATAGGTGTAATTTTGCCAACTTTGCCGTAGGTGTAATTGTGCCCCAAGGAAGCCCTATAATTGGGAGTATATATATAAAGAGAAGAGATAAAGAGAAAGAAGGCCAATCCAGTGGCTGGTACACAGATCGGGAACAAACATCACAGATGTTGCCACCATGATAAGCAAGCCACAGTGCCTGCAAATATTTTTTGCACACCTCAGGATTTGCCAGATGCAGGGAACAAGACAGACATAGTACCTATCCTCAGAAGCTTTCAGTCTAGTGGGAAAGCTGAACCTTACATCTTCGTCACTATGACTATGATTTGGAGAGTCTAGGTGAAATAAAAAAAAACTGTAGATATTCAGCCAGACCTAGCCTAGCCTGGAGAGTAGTCTTTAAGGACTTACCATTTAAACATAACCCTGAAAGATGACTATAAGTCAGCTAGGTTAACTGGGACCAGAATGTGGGTGGGTGTTCAAAGGAAGAAAGAGCATTCCTAAACAAGGAGCAGCATACAGCAGGGTCCTGGGATAAAAGAAAGCATGACCTGTTTAAGAAACTGAGAGGTGTCCTCAGGGGTCAAATGATACAAAAGCAAGGGAGAATTATTTTTCATTAAACCTGGGGAAAGAGAGGGAAGTGAGCCATGAGAGTCAAAACTAGAAAGGTAAGTAATTTAGAGAGTACAGGATCAGGTAAAGAGTCTAAACTTTTTCCAAAATGCAAGGAGAAGGCATTTATGAGTTTTATGTTTGCTTGCTTTGGCTGCAATAAAGAGAACTGTTTAGAAAGGGAAAGGTATGGTTAAGGAGATGACTTAAGAGACTGTTGCTGTAGCCCAAGCAAGAGACAGTGGTGGCCTGGGTGGTATAGTGAGAGCAGACATGGAGAATGGACAGATTTGAGGAAGAGTTCTAAAACAGAGTCAATCCTCAGAATAACATTGCTCCCTCCTTTTACTGAGTTAACCTCCCAACTCGTTCCCACCCCCAGCCTTCTAAATCCCACTATTCACTAATACCCTGAGAATATGAAAATGGGGAGAAAAGGTGTCCTTCCCTTCAGCCATGAAGCATTTTTGAGAACTTATCTATCACATTTCCAATATCAACTGGAAAGAGGCCCTCTGACATGAAACATGCATATCCCCACTTCCATATCAAATTAACCAATGGAGACCCTCAGTCTTTTAAAAGGAAATAAGTCAGTACCAGAACAGCTACAAGGTACCAGAAGTGAGCCTGAAAATTGAGTCCTCATTCCTCCAAGCCCAGGGTTATGTCTGCTTGACTGTCCAAAGGGAACGTGGTTGCCAGTGTCAGGCTGCCCTGAGGAGGTGGGAGGCTAACTGCCCTTCCCCTCTGCTTCTATAAACCTCGGACCACTTCAGGACTAAAATAGACATTGATCATGGATTCTTAACAGGACTTTTAAAAGAAAACAAGTAAGATGCTCCCTCCTATATTGTGTATTTTCCCTAAAAACCCTCTATGAAAGATTTTTATTATCCAAGGTACCTTTTTAGATATCACTCCAGCCCTAAGTGTGTTTGTATTAAGATGCGGCTTATTTCTTGAGTCCCCCAGAACCTTGCCCTCTTGCTATTAGTACATTTACAACTCCTCACACTCACAAAAGAACAAGAGAAGTCAAAGTAGATGAAAGGGACCAGATCCATTTGCTCCTAACCAGGCCCCTTAAGAGCCTCTTAGAGGATCCCAGGTTACAAAAATGTTCATCTTTTTCATTCACGAATACCTTTTTGAAGGCAGAGATGGGTCTATAAAATGAGACAAGAATAAAGTCTGTTTTTTCCACTGCCCCTTCTAGAATCCCTTCTTCAAAATGTTTTTATCTGCCAGCCACGAGAATGTATACATTTGTTCCCTGATGTATTTTAAACAGAAACCCATATTCCCTGGAGAATATGGGTTTCTGTGGAAATCAACCTACTAAAAGGTGTGAACAGGGAAAGAACTTGATACTCTTGTTTTGAGGGACAGAGAGAAAAACAAGAGCTTTATGATCACATCTCTACCAGCAGAATTGCATGTACTTTCTCAGAAACTTTGTATTGACTTCAAAGCCTTTTCAGGGACAATTGCTGGTTTCCATGACAACCACATCTATGCATCTAGCTCTCCCCCTGCACATTGGTGACACAGGACAGAGGAAGGCCACATGTGATGGATTGAGTTATGCATCAGTTACAATTATGGTTATTCAAGAAAGACCACAATTTACCCCATATCTTAAGAGTTTAAGATGTTATGTAGTTGACATGATGCTATGGACAAAGCAGGAAGGCATGTAAAAATACAGATCTACTATAAGCTTGACTGTGAGCCTTATGTGACTTGATCTGTTTCTCACATCAAAATGCATTTTTTAGTGAGCCCCAGTGCCTGAATGCAAAATACATGAGTGTTTAATTTCCCTTGATTTTTTTCCTTCTTTTTCTCAAAGGACTTTTTTCATTTTTAGAATGAAGCAATAATGAAAAATACATGAAACATGAGGATGAGAGTCCTAATTCTGAGCTATTCTTCCAGTCATTCTAATGGAAATACTCTCTGAATTAGAGGATTCCTCATGAAAAACAGCTTTATGAGAAACACAAAATAGATTCTGGGAAAATTATTCTCTCCCAGGAATTTGACTGTTGATTTTTGTCCTGGTCATACAGAAAGAGCTACACAGTGGTGAAGCGTAGACACTCTTGTGTAGGGCAGAAGAGCTGGGCTCCATCCAGCTCTGTCATTTATGACTGTGAGATCTTTGCAAGTTACTTAACATTTAAGTTCCAATTTCTCTTCTGTAAACTGGGAATAACAACTACTTCATAGGATTGCTGGGCTTAATCTAGTGTGCATAAAGAGCTTAGCATTGTGCCTCACAGATGTATTATTCATATTCATATTAACTATTATCTTACTTATTATACTTCAGTGCAAGGAAGAATCTTCATGTTCTTTTAGACTAGTATGATGAAATGCTGAAAGTTTTAATTATTATACCCATAATCCAGTTTTAAAGGATCCAGTTTTTCAGGATACCCTGTTAGTAAGTGAATGAAATACTTTTTAAAATTCAATTCAAAAATATTATTTCAATTAAATTCTCAGAATAACTCCTCAAAATCATATTAAATTACCCAAATAATGGCTTCAGTTATCCACATTCCATTGCAAGAGACTTTAGATCTGTCAATGACATCTTAAAGTGTTGCTCTAAATTAGCATTTTAAAAATTTGTCTACTTGGACAAACTTTAGCAGAGCAATACCAGGACTTTTGCTAATCCTGGGGAAATTTTGACTATCCAGCCCTTAAAGTCCCTTTATATTTCCTTTATGAATTTAAAAATATTTTAAAATGCCATAGAAGTAAAATAAGAGTCTGATTTAACAGTTTATTTTCTTAAAATCTAAACTCGTTATTGAAAGAGAATTCCATCATCCCTCCCAAACACCCTAAACCATATTTTGCTAAATTCAATTACTGAGGAAATTTCACTAGACTAAATCTGAATGCAAACTAAACAGAATTAACTATGGCCTATTCTCCCTGGCTAGAGTTAAGACTGAACAACTGGGCAGATTTATCACTAGATCTCAACCCTTGTTTAATGCAGTACCCACCACCAAACCAATTGCCTGTGTTTGTTTGTTTAGAATTATCTGGGCTTCAGTTGATTTGCTTTGACCACCAAAGCTGCCTTTTAATGCCTGCCAAGTTTCATCTGATAGACATCATGCAAGCTGTACCTCAACTCTGTCTTTTCGTTGTCCTGGAATATCCTGAAGTCCCTTGTGCCCTGTGTCTGGAGCACTTGGGTGCTCTGACCTTGTTGAGAGACTCACCACTTCTTTATCAGTCAAAATGGGATAACTGGAAAAATTCAATAAAGGGACTATTTACATGGGTGTGTACAGCATAAGGGAAACCATCAGGGATTGGTAAAGCATCCAAGGGATTGACCATAGACCAAGGCCTGATGGAACAAGGAGAGGGGGCCATTTCCAGAACAGAAATTGTATCTGTAGCTTTGGAATGCCTCCCTGATCGAAGATATGGATTTCAATAAAAACAAGGACTGTCAACCCATGGTCTCGACAGAGATAGCAGAGTAATACCCCGACCTTTCCCTTTCTCTTCCCACTCTCTCCTCTCCAGCCAGTGTCTTTATTAGCCAAATCCAGCCAGAAGCCACAGCACAAGAGAATCAGATCCATGCAGCCCATGGAGGTCAACATTTCGGAGCAAAATCCGGGGTTAAGAAAGGTCAAGAGTTGATCTGGAAGGGCAAATGGAAATACTCAGCACAAAATTTTAGGATCCTCTCTGGTTGTCCACTTTCCCATGAGAACATCATTTGCAAGTAAGCCACTTTTTCAGAATCCAAACCAATTTTGCAAGCATCTATAAGGCAGATGTAATAGGGCATGGTTACCTTGCCTCCACATTTGTGAAGATGACCTTCTCCAATTTAGTGCTTGAAACAAGGTACAGAGACACTGAAAGTTAATTATTTCTTTAGTCAACCTACCTTCCTATTCTTTACATTAATTAGACACATGAGCACATACAAATGCATCAATGCAGGAGAAATGATCTCATCTGGTAAGAGTTTAAGCAGCTTTCTGCAGAGATCTTTCTACTTTCTGCCTCCCTAAGAAGTGTGCAGAGAATATTGACATCTCCCTAGAAATTCTGAGTCAGTAGCCCAAAGCTTTACCCCATTTCCTATGAAAGTTTAGAAAGTACTTAGGAAAGCAATGCACATATGCTACTAGACCTGGGGAACATATATTGTGATCCAGAATTAAATGCAGTGAAAGATTTAGGACAAAATGCAAAAAAAAAAAGGAAACTAGAATAAAACCTTTGTATATGAATCCCCCAAGGAACACTCAGGCCTGCTCTGAAGAGGACTGAGATCACTACACATAAGCAAAAAGGTTTCTAAGAGAACACAGGTATTTTTCCTATTGAGAGAGCCAAACTGATGTGACCTTTTATTTTTTCCTTGGAACTAAGATTTAAATGGCTTTAATTTAGACCTAACCCACTGGATATGTGTAATATGATTGACAGACAGGACCAATCATGCCCCAACAGCCCCTTGTAGAGAGAAGCAATGGCTGCTCAAAAGTAGTTCAAATTTTAGAGCTTCCCTGGTGGCGCAGTGGTTGAGAGTCCGCCTGCCGATGGAGGGGACACGGGTTAGTGCCTGGGTCCGGGAAGATTCCACATGCCGCAGAGCGGCTGGGCCTGTGAGCCATGGCCGCTGAGCCTGTGCGTCCAGAGCCTGTGCTCCGCAACGGGAGAGGGCACAACAGTGAGAGGCCCGCGTACCGGGAAAAAAAAAAAAAAAAAAAAAAAGTAGCTCAAATTTTATTTGTATCTAGCTCCAAGCTCAGAACTCTTTTTCTCCATCCCACTCCCACTCCACCCCAGATAGCTTCTTGGGATATCATTGCTTAATTCAGGGCCCTGGAAAGTATGAGACCTAAGTTAAAATATTTGCAGGTATCTTCCCCAATTTAAAAAACTGTATTTGTCCCTGAAAAGGCAGCCCCATAAGATGAGGCCCAAAGAAAGTCTTTGGTTAAAAGGAGAGAGTATATGTGTCAATGCACGCTCAACATGGGAGGCCATATATAATTTATTTTTTTCTTTCATTCAGAATCATGGTTAAATCATCATCACACCACTACCATGTAGAATTAGAGGACTTACCAGTCATGTGAGCATTTTGTTCATGGAAAAAAGATCTACCATCTGCTCAGATGATCTTTAAGCATATGAATTGTTCTTAGTCAGCAACTCATAATACATGCACACCTGGCTCCTGCCAAAGCAACTAACTGTGAACTTCTAACCACTAGACTTTTACAACAAGCCCAATTATGAGACGTTACACTTACTTCTCTTTTAGCATTGTGTCACTTCCACTGAATTATAATCCATCTGACCATCTAGCTGTTCAGTATTGCATCCCTGGGTAAATCACACAATTTAAAAGTTACCTTTCTTATCTTCTTAACCTCTCACAGAATAGTTTTCACTGAATTATGCCTTTGTCTTTTGCTTAAATAAAGACACTCTGTAGGTGAGGATGTGGAGAAAAGGGAACACTTGTGCACTGCTGGTGGGAATATAAATTGGTGCAGCCGCTATGGAAAACAGTATGAAAGTTCCTCAAAAAATTAAAAATACAACTACCATATGATCCAGCAATTCTACTTCTGTGTGTTTATTCAGAGAAAATGAAAATGGTAATGTGAAAAGACATATGCACCCCCATGTTCACTGCAGCATCATTTACAATAGCCAAGATATGCAAACAACCTAAGAATCCATCAATGGATGGATGGATAAAGAAAATGTGCTGTGTATATATATAATGGAATGTTATTCAGCCATTAAAAAAAGATTGAAATCTTGCCATCTGTGACACTATGGATGGACCTTGAGGGCATTATGCCTAGTGAAATGAGTCAGACAGAGAAAGACATACTGTATGATCTCACTTATATATGGAATCTTAAGAGAGAGAGCAAGAGAGAGAGAGAGAGCCGACTGGAGATTGCTAGAGGTGAGAGGGTGGGGTAGGGAGGTGAAATGGGTGAAGTAGGCCAAAAGGTAGAAACTTTCAGTTATAAAATAAATAAGTTGTGGGTAGCATGATAACTATGGTTAATAATACTACATTGTATATCTGAAAGTTGCTAATAGATCTTAAAGGTTCTCATCACAAGAAAAAAATTTTTGTAACTGTGTCATAATGGTTGTTAACTAGACTCACTGTGGTGATCATTTTATAATATATACAAATATCAAATCATTATGTTGTACACCTGAAACTAATATAATGTTATGTGTCAATTATACTTCAATTTAAAAAGACACAGTATCAAAAGCAAGTTTATGAAATCTATTACTTTTTTTCCAGAAAGTCATTAAGGACATTACCTAATCACTCTGTGACTCCTATATGTAGACAAGGATGAGAACTATCTTTGAGACATAAAGTAAGAAAAAGTTTTGTTTCCCCTAAAGAACAAGTATGCTCCATCCTCCCCAGTCTCAATACTTTCTCTCCATGTGCAATGAGAGCATGTAACTGATGAGGAATCATTTGGCTGCCAGGAAGCTTAGCACCAACTTCAGTGAACAAGTATAATATTTATATAGAACTCTAAGATCTGCATGTTTGTGCCCTAACTTTTACTCAGTCTTTATTTTCTATTATATTTATATATGGGGTAATTCTAATTTTAATTAAATTTTGTTGTATATATATTTTATAAGCCAATAAAATCTCTGAAAAGTGAGCTTCCCTGGTGGCGCAGTGGTTGAGAGTCCGCCTGCTGATGCGGGGGACATGGGTTCGTGCCGCGGTCTGGGAAGATCCCACATTACGCGGAGCAGCTGGGCCCGTGAGCCATGGCCGCTGAGCCTGCGCATCCAGAACCTGTGCTCCACAATGGGAGAGGCCACAACAGTGAGGCCCGCGTACCGCAAAAAAAAAACAAAACTCTCTGAGAAGTGAAGTAAAAGGTAAGAAAGTCAGGAAAAAATGGAAAATTAACCAAGCTTTATCAAACACATTTAGTGTAAAGGCAGGTGTTATGAGCTTATACCAACAGAAGACTTGTCATTCTTGTTCTCCACAGCCTGTTCACATAACCCTAAGAGTGAGACACTGTGATTCTGAACATCAGACTACTCAACTCTTCCTATTCCTTAATCTTTATAGTTGTAAAGGCATAGGCCAAGGTTTGCTGGCAGACACCTTCATTCAGCAACATTTACTGAGCAAATACTATTAGCAGGTGCAAGTACTGCAAAGAATAAGAAAGTAGCATATTTCAGAACACAAACTCTGGAGCTGGTCTGCCTGGATACAAATCTTGTATCCACCACTAACAAGCTCTGAGAGTGTGAGCAAGTTATTCAATCTCTCTGCGCTTCATGTTCTTCATCTGTATGATAGGCTTAACAACAGTACACATCTAATAGGGTTGTTGGGAGAGTCAAGAGAGTTGATGCTACAGAATGATGCCTAGCGGTAGCAGGTACTCTGTTAGCTCCTATTATTATCAAGAACAAAAAAATAAGACACATCTTGGTCCCAAGAATCTCAGTGTCTAGTAGGAAGACAGACACATAAACAGGATTTTTTTTTGTAAAAAGCAGTAAGTGCTTCACAAAGACAAGGACAAACTGTCAAGGTGCAAAAGACAGTGTCATTGTTACTATGTCTGACAACCAGCTCATTCAAAAACTGTGCACAGCCCTTTTATTTACATTCTTGTCATTTTCTATATGCAATGTACATCCAAGAGAATTCTCTCCCTCAAATTCCAATCTAACAACATGTGGTAGTTAATATTTCATTGACATTTAATCTAATTGCCCATATGTAATAGCAACAATTATAGTATTTTGCCCCTGACAGTTATGTTACCTGAATGTTATATAGCTTAAATTGGCCCACAAGCTATAACTGTCTTCAATTGCTGTCTATCTTCAATTTTCCTGAGTTGAGCACAAAATTTCAGCACCAGACTCCACATTCTTTCACATGCAGACAAACCCACATGCACAAGGACATGTGTACACACAAAGTGGGTATCTGGGTGCCATAACTGAATCCACCCCTGCCCAGTAAATCTGCTATTATCATTTTTCATCATTTCAATCAACTGTGCAGCAATCAATTGGACTGCTCATGTGACAGCCCAACCTGGTCATTAAGACAGATGTGATAATCAGATCAACTGGGAGATATTCAGTTATTTTGCTCATTTAGAGATGACAGGAATCTCCAATGTCAAAAACTTTGCATCCCCCAGATAGACTTTACTCTTTTAAACCAGTATTCATTTTTCAGGCCATTCACATAATTGGGATCTAATTATCAAGTTCACTTAAAGCATCACTTTTTGAATTGAGCATACAGGATGTGCAATCAAAACTTGGAATGTGCGTGCTACATCTGCAGAGGCTCTCCTGTTAAATAATGCATTTGGAAAGAGGCGCCACTGAGACAAGGCTTTTTGGCTCCTGCATAAAGGGCTGAATTCTTATGGTGTTTAATTTCCCAATTCATGATTCCAAAGTCTGTGCAGCAGCAATGTCTAGTTAGCTGCATCTTCATGTCTTGCAGGGTAGTGGGTGCAGCTGGACAGCAGCAGGCTGCTGGTTCAGTTTGATTGTGTGGCCCAGCCTGAAGAGCCTCCTGGGACCAGCAGTGTTCTGCAAATTAAAGTCGGCCTGGCCTGAAGGTCAGCAGCCATCCCCCAGTAGTCACTCATTGTCCCAGCCCACTGCCCTTGAGAAATTGGTGCGCTGCAAAACATATTTGCTCAGATACAGAGAGAAAGCAATTCTTCACCTAATTACATCCATTTGGCTCTGAACAGATAGATCAGGTCTCTTTGTGGGGGGAACAAAGCAAAAAGAAAAGGGATGTTTATGTTTATTTGTTTGCTAAATCTCTCCAAAATTTTTGTAAGGAAGCTGTGTAGCTAAAATTAAATAATAAATGTTTATGCTTTGTGAATTGTACACACTACATAAACAAAGGAAAGGGAGAGTGAGAGAAGGATGGGGAAGGGAGAGGTGCCTAGAGAGTATGCACCCTGCTGTAGGACTGCCTTACAGAAATGGCCACAGTGAATCCCCATTTACAAATAGCTCCCAAACACAAATGCCTTTCTCTAGTCTCTGCCAAAATAACAGTGCTTCTCTATCATTCAAGGGCCTTTTGAGTGCTGCTATCCAATCTTTCTCAGCTCTTTACAATGTCTTTAATCATTTGCAAAGAAAACTGAGTTTAAGCCAGGCATTTCACATCTAAATCACTTTGCCAACTAAGGGTTAAATCAGTGGACAAAGGAGCCCAAAGGAATGTTCTGAAAGGATTCATGCAGCAGCTTGAGAAACACACAACAGTGCTATGCCAGCCAATGAAGGTAGGGCCAATTGACCTCAGGTCTATTTGGGCAAAATTCCAAAGTAGGTAACATTCTCTTTCACCAAAAAGGTTTCCAAAGTCTTTCCACTATCTTTTCTTTCAGCTAGTGTCCAGAATGAGTTCCCTCATTCTTTGTCTATTCCTTCCCCACCACATTCCTCACTGTCCTTACTCCCTCAATTTTGTCCTCTTAGACCATTCATTCACACTGAAATATTTGACAGTTCTCCTGGGTTTGGTTATATTTTAATTGGGGTCAACACCAAAGAGATGAAATGGATGGAATTTCAGGCCTTGATCAGGGAAGGATTTAGGGTCATAAGAGTCTTTCTAACATTCCTAAACATCTCACCCTGTTGGAAATCACCACTTTCTCTGCTCTGTGCTGTGCCCCCAGAATCACCCCCTCATGACTGCCTGCATGCACAGCCATGCAAGAGGGGTGACTTGGAAATTATCCTGAGCATAATATTTGGTCTAGGAGTGCTGTGAAAATATGGCTTTGATGAAATAAGGCAGATAAAACAGCTGGGAGTGAGAGACAACTTTCATCCCCAACTCAGCCAAATGCATCTGAGAAATGAGGATCTTCATTACCATCTCTCTACCACACTGTACCCTGTAGAAGGCAGTGGAAGCCTGTCTCATAAAGGCTTTGAAACGCTCAGATTAAAGGGATTGTACAGTTTAAGAACAAAGGGATACAAAGCCCTAATGTACAGTTTAAAATATTATTACTGTCCTGGTTTCTGGTCTTTAAGAGAAAGCCACAGCTTTTCTAGTTATTTTATCTTAATTTGCAAGCAGTCCTAGATGAATTGTTCAGTTATTTCCAAGATCATACCATTAGTTACAAGGTTAAGATTCAAATGGGCAGCGGAGAAGAAAAGAAGCAAACTGGTGGTAAGAAATACGGACTGCTTGATCTTTAGTAAGTACTTTGTTTGCAGAGCACACATTTCATTCCAGCTAATGGTGAAAACAAACAGATGTGGGGAATGGTCTCTTCACTTTCAGCTCTGCAGCACTCCAAGATTTAGGCTCTGTCCAATTCTCCCATCCTGGGTTGGGCTGAACATCTTTGAGGCCCCTTTTTTGGAAGCACTGTCTCTGTTAGACTGACTATGTGGAATGCACTGTTCTTGGTGAGTCCATAGTAAACCCTGAAAATGAGGTTTGTTTTGGTAATGCATGAATTTGGCATTAAGAAAAAAAAAATTTTGTTCAAATAACAAAACACAGTTATATTCAGTGCAGAAAACTCCATGATAAAAAAGAAGTAAAAATGATAAACAACATGAAGATGTGTTATGCACATCAACGCTTAATACATTTAGTTGAAGCATATTAACCAATCTTCTCTGCTAAGTTCTATTGGTGGATCCATTCCCAACTCTATCCAAAACTATATTAAATTTTTAAAAAGAAAGAAAAGAACAAGACTGACTTCTTTGATTCTGTCATTAACTATGATGCAGGGATGGTTTTTCAGCCCCTAGACAGCTAAGGGCACTTCATAATAGAATCCAGCGCCTTTCACCCCTAAATCACTGATTTGAATCCAACCCAGGTCACTACTGACAGGATGTTATTACCTCTAGGTGCTGTCTGGTGGCCCATGTGGAATGAGTTGATGGTCTCTGTCCTGTTCCATGTGGACAGTTGCCCATGTCACCTCGTTGTCAGTTTCAAACGAGAAGCCAAGGAGTTAATGGATGTGGAGCCTGAGCCCCCCTCGCTCTACAAGGTGGTGCCCTCCGGGTCAGAGTGGAGGGTGCTGACTGCAATGTGTGAAGCTGGGCGTCGATCTCCCTCAACACTTCCCAGGACATCAATCCTTCTAGTTGTTCTACAACCACCTTTGCTGGGGGGCAAAGAATAAAACACATGGCTGGGGTTTTAGCCAGGATTTGTTTCCATTTTCCTGGCATAGGAGGTTCCTAGCAATGAATGCTGCTTATATCAACTTTCAGTTCACCATCCTAATTAGAAAAACAGGAATTTGTAACACCAAAGCAAAACCCTATGAATATTCAGTCTGAAAATCAAATATTATTGGATTGTGTTTTCTACTTCCTTTGATGTAATAGATTTTGCTGCAGAATAAATGATCTGAATTTAACCAGAGCCACAGGCACAATACTAGGATTTCTATTCTCGAAGACAAGACACATATGCTTGAGAAAGAATGGCCATTTAAGTATACCCCATACTCTGTATATATTCCTACCTGCATAAAACTTTAGAGGTCATGTCATCCAACCGCCCTTTTACTTCAATGAAAAAACTGATGCCCACATAGGCAAAGTGTCTTGTTTAAGGTCACACACTGTAAAAATTAACATGACTAAAACCGATGAGGAAGTCCCCGAACTTGTACTCCAGTGCTATTTTACAGAGGCATTTCATTTTGTTTCATTTAACAGGTGCTATTGAGCACTTCCTGTGAGCCAGGCACTCTGCTTGGTCCTGTGGTGGTAGCAGTAGTAGCAGTGGTGCGGAAGTCTGGGGTAGGGACAAGAAGAAAGAAACTCTCCCAGCTCAGCATCTAGCACAGAGTCTGGCATAGTGAGATGTCATTAACAAAAATGTATGTACAAACAAAAGTTTACACTAAAGGGCCATTTTCTGTTAGGTTTTGCTAGAAACTTCCTGAGACAAAGATTTGAGTGTACGTAGTTTATTTTGGAGGTAATGCCAGGAAGCAGTGGTAGAGGAGAGGGGAAGTGAGAGAGGGCAGGGAAAGAATGGCACACAGAGTGTGTTAGTGAGCAGGCTGCTACTGGGGGCAGCTGGGGCTTTACCCCCCCAGGGACTCGTGAGAAGTAACGATAACACGCCTCAGAGTGGCCCACTAAGAGGTGAGGAAGCTGGGCTATCCATCCACTAACTCCCTTCCATCATTAGTTGAGGACCATGCATGCAGAGTGTTCACTCCTTCACACCTCTAGCCTGCCTGTACGGCAACCAAGCACACTCCTGCAGCCACAGATAGCTCGCAGATGTAGAGGGTCACGGGTCCTGACAGCAGGAAGCCATCAGCCTTTCCAGAAACTGTAAGTGTGGAGGGTGTGTGAGTGCGGCATCAACAGCTTCTGCTATAAGGATTTATGATTTATGATTGTTAAGACAATATCTAACATTTAGAAGAGAGTCAGTGCTACAGAACAAAGATGGCGAGTTCAGAGAAGAAATACAACATGGGAAGTGGCTGCTCTGTGTGCTCAGTACAGAGGCAGGTACAGAAGAAGGTGCTGCTCCCTGTGGTGCAAGGCCTGTCTCTACCTCCGCTTCCCATTCACAACCAGCAATTCAACACCCTCCACCCGCCCGCCTCTTCACCTCTCTGCTCTGCCATAATGGCTCCTCTACAGAATTTCTCCCTTCTAAAGCCCCTGCCTGGTCCTTAACACCCACCTTCCAGCTCCCACCAAAGCAGCTCCCTCCATCTTATTGTCTCAGTCTCAGAGCCTCCTAGCAAGAGGAGTTTCTCCCTCACATCTCATCCTTCAGATATCTTTCTATATTTCCATTTCCTCCTCAACATTCATGGAAATAAGTTATAATTTGTTTCTGAATAATAAACCACAGTTGCTCAAGAAATGCAATAAATAAATGAATCACCAGATTACTAAGTCAAGCTGCCAGAAGCACTCATAGGACAGAAAACCAGACACTGAACTGAGAAGTTCATAGCAACTTTCAGTCCAATTCCTGAAGAAAATTACACAGATCCCCACAGTCCTCAGGAATCATCAAAGTTCCAATGATGTTTGCTGTTAAAACCAGAAGAAAAAAAAAAAGCCCCTTGGAATTCTTGTGTCCAAGCACTGTGCAATTCCCAGAACCTTCCTCCAGCTGCAATTTCCCTCCAAGAAACTAGCTCAGTTATGTACACAGTGTAGCAAGATTGCTCAAGTGCACAGCTGCGCAGCCAGTGAAATAAGGTGGAGGGAGGGAAATCTGTCTCAGAAGATGTCAGGGGAAATGAGGAATCATCTTCTGTTTCCCTCTTGGGCAAACCATAAGGATTTTGGAAAGGAAAGGTCATACAGAAATGGTTACAAAATTTTTTTAAATTATCTTTTCTTGGTGGGGATGTGGAGTCTGCATACTAGTTAAGATGTGCCTATTGTGTGTGAGAAGCTATACCAGGTGCTCTCAACAGTATCTCATTTAATTCTAATAAAACTTTATGAATAATAATAATAAGTGGCAATATTTATTAAGGCAGTATTCTGAGCACTATGCTAACAACTTTAATATATTATCTTGCTCAATCCTCACAATACCCTATGAGGTAGGTACAATTACTATCCTCATTTTACTTATGCATAGACTGAGGCTTTCAAATGTTCTATAATCTGCCCCAAACCATAAAGCTCACCTGGAACCACTAGTTCTTGGATCTACACACCAGCTATCTGACCCTTTGAGGCATTCTCTTTCTACTGCACCATATTTTCATGGTGCAGGAATCTTCCTCATATGGTGGCTCCACTGTCATGAGTTAAGGCGACATATGATTACCTTCAGGGATGTCAGCTTCAAAAAGTTTGGGACACCTATCCCAAAGAACTTGCTCCTATATTAATCCATGGATCTGGCAACCATGAATACCCCAGGCTTTGAGACTGTACACACAGGAAGGTCACTTCTGGTCTTCACTGTCACTCTTGCAATCCCACTAGGGCCAAGAATCAGTGAGAAGAAATAATGTCCTCCACTTCTTCAAACCAAGCTGAGGTCTGCAGAATCAGAAGTGACTTTATGCCTAGTTCCCAACACTGGGCCCAAGTCGGCAGGGCCTGGGAAATAAGAGCAACACAAGAAGGTCCAAGATGCACATCCATCTCAGGAGAGACATGCTCATCTGAGGGACAGATGGCTAAGACTGTTTTGTGTTGACCCCTAAGAAAGTCCTGACTATAATCTCTAGAACCCACAAATGACAGAAGGTAAAAAGGTAAGCAAACAATTTAAGAAAGAATGATCCAAAAGGGCATTTGGGGGTCAAAAATTCAAACACAAAGCTTTCTGGTTCCTTACTAGATTCAACCAGAGTGGTCATTACCAGCACACAACCCTAGCCACTTGAACCATTCTCTGGTTCGTAATTTAATGCAGACTCCAAGTTATAATCTGGCTGAATCCTCAAGGAGCTTAAGAAGTGGTTCAGAACTTACATTTCCCTGGAACACAAAATTTCTAAGAGTAAGAGTTTCCAAGGCAGTCCATGAAAGCCACCTTAACCCATCATGTATTGTGCTTCCATTGGGATGTTGAGAACATGCCTTCTGCTGATCTCTCCCTTAGAGCAGAGATGCACTGAACAGATGCAGAGGAAGAGGAGTGGGATGGGACTTGGGCACTGTGGTTAGGAGCCTTGTGGGATACCACTCTGAGGAGACCAGCCCTGGACTGAGGGTTCACATTTGGCTCTGTCAGCAGCACCTCCTGCAAGAGCAGATGCTGGAAGCGAAGCAGTGCATGCGGAGCAACTGTCCTTGGCATGTGGTGAGGAGACACCTTGAGGAGCCATAGAAAGAGTTCTGAACAGGGAAACGAATGCTGGGAGCTGGGTGACGTCAGATCTCATCCACAAATTGTAGGCAACGACTAATACCTTACACACAGGCTGCTGTGAGGATTCAATGCGAAAATGGAGCTCAAAGTGGCATAGCATGTGGCACTTGGTAGATGGTAAACATGTTTGTTAAGAGCATTTTTGCATTATAAAAAGAAAATTTTATGTTATAATCATAATCACACTACTTTAGATTTGCACAGTATTTCTCATTTCATAAAGCAGTTTAGAATATCTGAACTCCAAACCTTGCAACAGTCTTAAGGGTGAGCATTAATATGGTTCTCAGTTTGCAAATGAGGAAACAGAGACTCAAGACGATTCAAGGACCTGCCCACAGTCACACACAGAGAAAGTGGTAGAATGCAGGCCCAAGTTCTTCTGACTCTACTCTGAGGGGAGTGGGTCCTAGACTTCTTGGCTCACTACTCTTAGGGCCTAGGAACAGTGACATGTGACATCTCAGCATCAAAGTGAGGATAGGGTGGGCAATCTTCTGGAAAAAAGTAGATTAAGTAAGAACAATGATAAAGTGGAAGAAAGACATCTGCTAGAACCTGGCCCTCTGACTTCTATTTTGCGTCTAACCCAGTTCCCTACATAGGGGTAAAACAACTGGCTCAGACACTCCGCTCACTGGCCTCCTGTTTGTTCCAGGGACCACCCACTCACTATCTGAGCACCTACACCCCTTCCTTTCATTTTTCAGCAAACTAAATCTTCAGAAAAGGGGCCGTTTGTGAGTCCAACCCCTCCCGGCTTTCTGAGTCAGCAAAGTCTGCCAAAGTTCTTCAAGAGCAGACTCCCATTTTTACTTTTACCAGTGCTTTCCTGGTCATGCCACAAGACAAACGTGGTTATGGCAGGTGTCAGGGATAAGCAGGGTCTGCAGTCATTATTCCAGTCCAGACTACACAGCATGGTCATTTCCTCTAGTCATGCACACATCTTAAAGCCAAGGCTCTTCTTTATCTGTTGACCTTTCCTTTCCCATCAGCCTCTGACCATTACCACGCCTAGCCACACGTTTACAGAAGAGGGAAGCAGGAACCTCTTTTGTCTATTTGCTTTATCAAACTGCAGTCACAAAAAGTCCACTCAGAACAAAGATGTTCTCTGTATCCTTCGCCTGGCACATGGCCCTGGCACGAAAAAGTGTATTTAATGGTGAGATAGGAAGAAACAGAACTGAAAAGTGTAGCCCCCACATGAACACCTTGCCACTTCCCCTTCCAGCTCCTTCCCACAGCCTCCCTGTAACAATTGACAACATGTACAAAGGGGAAAAATTATTTCTGGGGCTAAACATTAAAACAAAGGCAGCCCAGAGCTAGTTAATTCTTCGAATGAGACAAACATAAATGGTGCATGGATGTGCAATAAGGTGTAAAAGAGGAAGTAAGATGCATTAGAACCAAGAGTGCATAATGTATTATCAACAGCTCTGCGGCTTTGATGGGTGAAGGCTTTTATACAGACGCTGTGTTGATAGGTATTTCAACCAGCAGTAAAAAACCATTCTTGACATTCATCTATAGGGAAAAATACTCATGTACTCTTGGCCGTAGGACCAATTAGTCTGTGAAAGCAGCAGGGAGGGGGGACAGAATATAAATGCAGGATGCATCCGCACTTGATTACTCTAATGAAATGTCCATTGATTCCTATAGATTAATGTGAGAAGAACAGCAGCTGCAGAGTGGCTAACACCTCTAGGTCAGCAGCTGTGTGGAGGGGTGGGGTGTGCGTGCGTGTATGAACACCACCACGAGTCTTATGCACGGAGAAGAGAGAAATCAGAAGAGAGGACTCGTGTGTGTGTGTGTGTGTGTGTGTGTGTGTGTGTGTGTGTGTGTGTGTTTGTGTCGGGGTGAGACTGATTATGCTGGACAGAATCAAGGAAAGGAAGAGTCTGGCTCCTTTAGTAATTGAGGACTGGCTGTGTACAGTAGTGGACAATAGGAATACTGCTCAGCCACTTGCAGGGGCCAGGACTGAGCGCTCCACTTCCCTTTCCTTTCCCCTCTCTCCACCCACATTTGACTTTGCTGTGAGGGGGACAGAGACCTCACAGGTCACCTAGTTTGGTTCAATTAATTTCATACAGGCTTTAGCCGCCCAGAGCAAATGTGGAGTGCACAGATGGCTCTCTGACTCTTCACTGGTGCCCATCCTCCCCCACTCCCACCCAAAGCTGACATTGACTTGCCCACGCTAGTACTGTGCCTTGGGGTCAATGTGCCAAACTAAGCGAAACACTTGCCAAACTTAAAAGATGTGCCCCAGCTCATGTAATTACTGTGGAACTATTCTCTCCCTCCTGGACCTGGCATCAACTTAAATTCTCCATCTCAAGAACAAGAATGTTTAAAGGATGTTCCCTTCACTGCCAAGGAAACAGCTCTCTTATTGCTACAAGGTCTTCCTTTAGAAAATGCTATCTACATAGCCCTGTAACAGAAGGCCTGGGATCTGCTCGGGTTTCACCTGAAGTCTTTCCTGGTAGCACAGACAAAATCATTCACATAAAAATTCCAGTTAGCTAGTATTACATTTGGTCCACCCAGTTCACAATAATTTCTACTTACAGAAAAGGAAGTGGCGGGAAATCTGGGAACCAGCAGAACCCCATGCATGCAAGCATCCAGTGGCTGCAGAGGTATGCTGAGAAAGAGCGAGTCCACCACTTCTGCCCCAGAAAGAACTCAGAGGTTCCCGTGGATGTTGGCAGCATGGTCTGCAGAAGCACAAAGACAGAAAAGCTAGCAAGAAGCAGCCAGGCCTGGAAATCTTTTCATACTCAGAAAAGAACTTCTGTTTCAGCAGGAGAATTCAGCACCCAACAAACACGAACCCCACCTGAGCTCAAAAAGAAAGGAAATGTCAGCCTCGGTGTTCAAATTCACTTCCCTCTTACTTCCTCTGAGGACCCTAATGGCTAATCAAAACATGCTGATCACTCCTAGTTCTGTTGCTCTGAATCACTGTTTGTTACAGGCCAGCTAGAAAGGGACCCTTCACTGGATAGTCAAGAAAATGGATAAGGATAGAATGCATTTTTAATGCTGCTAGTTAGGTACTTAGTATGGAGAAAGAACCCTGTGCACTTTTATTGCAAAATACGTTCAGCATCCATGTGTTTGCTCAGCTCATTATCATTAACCTGGTTTTAGATATGGTTAGAGACAGAACCCTGAACTAGAATTTTATGGACCGATATATAGATATAGATACAGATTAGATATAGATATAGATAGGTAGGTGCTAAAATTCTGTGTGTGTCAAATCATAGATAGATAGACAGACAGTTGCCTAATTTTAAATGTAATAGGCCAGATTCTCCTGATTGCTCTCCAGCTAAGACAAGGCTTTCCAGTTCTCCAACTCTCTTTCACCTGCCGGCACCATATGAATCTGTGATTTAAAGACTATCGGCCCAACACTCTTTTTTTATTGAGAAGCTGCAGAACTCTAACCAGTGGTTCAATAAATTGTATTACATCCCCTTCGCACTGAATGCCCTACACACTTTGGCTTTCCATGTGTAATTGCAAGCTGTTATTAGCCCTGAGCTGTGTCCGTTACTGGCCACACTCTTGCTGAGCGGTCAATTTTTTCCCCTGCCATTTCCTTTGCTCACACCATGCTGACCACGTTGGCCAGAGGCGGCCCAAGGTTTATAGTGCCGCATTGATTTTTCTTTTCTCTCAATACTGACAGAATCATAGATCCAAAGCAAATAAAGAAATGCATTCTGGGGTGATGAAATGTCTTTCATTCAGGCTGGATTGAATCAAAGCCCATCACAGAAATGTAGGGCTCCGAAATGCTAGGGAGGCTCATACCTCAAATTGTGGAAAAATAAATTTTATGTTTTCTCCACTTTCCTTGGGATTTGTAAATCACGGGGGACTTGGACAAGCCAGCCAGTAACCAACTTGGGCAACGGGGCCATTGTAAACCAAGAGCAGCTGTTACCATGTTTATTAATTGAGGCATTGCTTGTAATTCTGCTTGAAGGATAGTCATTTATTAGCTTAAGCAACACCCAGAGTCTTCCAAAGAACTGTTCTACTGTAAAAATATTGACTGAATCTCAGCCTTTGCTAAGAAATGCAAGATAGCAACTCACGCAGACTAGTGGAATTCAAGCACACTGCCTATTACCAAGGGGCAGCAGTGACTGACTGCAATAAATTGAGGAAATCTTCACTCAAACAAATAACTCAAGTTGACACCTAGTGAAATGTAAATATGACCTTCACTAATTAATTTGGTGATATTCATACCTTGTTTATAGACATTAATCCAAGTTTGATCTTTGGCACACACAAGAGTACATGTTCACAGATACAGTGGGATATTCGATGGAAAAACTCTTGGAGTGGGAAGTCAGGATTTTCATCCTCACTCTTCCATTAACAATAAACCATAAGCCCCAAACACGTTACCATACCGCTCTGGCTTTGATTGTTCAGTGGGATGATATATGTGAAGTGTCTGACACAGAGCCCAGCACATGTCATTTCTTTGTGCATAACGAATGGTTGAGCACTAACCTACTATGTTCAGGCACCCAGTTAGGCACTAAGGACACAGCAGGAATCAAATATCTGGTCCCTGCCTTTGTGGAGACTACAGCCTGGTGCACATCACACAAGTAGCAAATGCTCAAGATGACTGATATATTATGATTATTATTAGTTATAGTAGTATGGAAGGGTTGGGCTTTAGAAATGGAAGGGTTGGGCAGCATGAATTTAGGTCCTTTCCAGCTCTCAGACTCTTTAATCCATGATCAATAATAACTATCTGTGTGTGTATGTTTTATGTGTATCTGATTATATGTGTAATTAGTATGCAGTAGAGGTTTGCACTTAAGCAGATCTGTCTGCCAAACAGCTCATCTGTATCAAAGTTGGGGACCATTCAAAACTCATATGTATGTTTATTTGTTTTCAATTTAGTCTAATTCCAAAAAAATAATTTGAAATAGTGTATCGTTTTAAATGTATATTTAAGTCCCTTGGAATGCACAAAAAATAACTCACATTGTTTTTTGGCTGAAACATCAAATTCAGGTCCCCAAAACCTGAAAATATTACAAGTACATCCAATAAGTGTGACTTTTTATAGGTATACAAAGATACCAAGTAGTACAAGGGCATCTCTTGGATTTCTGATGATCTTAAAGACTAGACACCTCTCTAGCTCTATGATATTTAAGTTTCTGGAAAAGAGAAACCTTCTCTTATTTTTCATTCATCCCAAGTGCTTGACACATAATAGGTGCTTAACGAATGTCGGTTAACCAATTAGCACCCCAATCAGTCAGACAGACAGCTCTGCTCCAGGTCCTTCCATAAGCAATCTGCAAAGGCATCTGTTTTCCTCTGTGAATGACCATAGCTAAAAGCCAGGTAGTCATGACACATTTTGGTTTACAGTACCCAAGTGTATCTATAATTTGAAATTCAAAGGAACTTTGAAAGACATGATTGCAGAAACCTATGGGAGAGGAGTAACTCCATAAGTCAGAAATGCGTGGTATCTTCTCCCTGTACCAACTGGGAGTGGAGAAGGAAGGGAGACTTTTCTTGCTTCTCACTGATCCTCTGTCCCAAATCGTCCTCCAGGAAGGATGGCCTCTTCATCTTGTTTGCTTGACTTTTTTAAAATCTCAGAAGAATACTTCTTTCAATGTTTATTGACACTTAAGTTGGTTTTGAATGGCCCTTTCCATTTTTCTGCATTTGGGCAGCAGCAACAAGTCACCTTTTTGAACTTCTGTTTGACTTTCAGCATATGACATAATTCCAATGGCTGAGCCAGAAGTATAAGCTTAAATGGCAATACTTATAAAATGCTAATATGTATAAAATGCACTCCTGCTGCTTTTTAGAAAAGGGTCTAGTCAATTTGTAAAAGCCATTACTCACATAAGGAACATATGCCAGTTTATTCTTTTTTTTTTTTTTAAAAGAGTGTTGCCTGGATAATCCAGTGAACATAAGAGGAAAGTGAGTAAGCCATTAGGGGTCTGGAACTTCTTTTTTTTTCTTTGCGGTACACAGGCCTCTCACTGTCGCAGCCTCTCCCATTGCGGAGCACAGGCTCCGGACGCGCAGGCCCAGCGGCCATGGCTCACGGGCCCAGCCGCTCCGCAGCACGTGGGATCCTCCCGGATCAGGGCAGGAACCTGTGTCCCCTGCATCGGCAGGTGGGCTCCCAACCACTGCGCCACCAGGGAAGCCCTAGATTATTCTTAATTCCAGAGCCTACTAATCTTAGATTTACGTAAAATGGGTATTATAACTACTTGGCATGAAATATTTTGCTCAGTTCTACCTTTGCCCTGAGGAACTGCATTCAACAAGCATTTTCTAAGCATCCACAACATATCAGGTATAGGGTCTCTACCTTCCTGGAGATCCTTGTGAAAACAAATGCAAGCAAATAGTCAAGATTCAGCAGACAGGGGCCATGATAGAGGATGCACCTGATGCTAGAGAATGGGGCTAGAGGATGGTTTGCATTTCAGGTATGAGGCACAGGCCAGAAAATGCTTCGCAGACATTTCTGGGCTTAGTTTTGAAAGACGCAGAAGACTAAGGGCAAAGGAAGTTGAAGCCAAGAAAGCAGCATATGCAAAGTCTCCGGGAATCAAGGAAATTTGTTCCTAAATTTCCAGAGGGGCATTCTCTTGGATTCACTCCCTAGGTTATCCTTGAGCTATTCAGAGGAACATCCAAAAATGTTACAGTGCTGGGAGGAGGACTCTTGCAGGCCCAGGCAAAAGGGGCAGAGAGTGGAGGGGAGGGAGGAGAAAGGCCACACACCTTGTGTTTTCTCCCCAGCTCAACACAGCTTGCACGTGGGGTGTCACACACCCACGGGTCAGAATCTCAGGATTTTAAATCCCTATAAATTTTTCACATAGACTTAGCCTTGCTCAGCAGGCTCCTGGGATTTTGACCATGGCCTAATGGGATATCTGAAAAGACAAGGCCCACCAGTGACTGCTCATGCTGACCTGGACTCAAGGTTGGCATGGCAAAGCTCAGCCTCTGCCTCATTGACTAGAGGTGGGAATGCGGTGGGAAATGAGGCAGAGGGAGAGCAAGTCAGCTCTGGTGAGGAGAGAAAGGCAGCCCCAGAGACAGCCTGAAGCCAAGAGGACAAAGAAAACCACCCTGAGAACTCACCCAGCCCTCTCCCAGGAGGCGGTCTGACAGTGCACGTTTATCATTCACTTTAATTCAAATCAATTCTGATTTGCAGGAACATCAGCTGTTTGAAGAGATAGGTGACTTTGCCAATACATTCTTGCTTATCTTTCTCGCTGACTAAATTAGTAAATTTAACAAAACAAAAAAAACTTCAGGGATTTGGTGAGGAAAAATGTTTGGGTGGAATCATTTGAGTTGATTGAAATATTCCTCGTGTGTGTAGGGCCACACACATACAGCATTTTCTGACTTCACAGGAAACTTCATGTCATTTAATGAACAAACTGTGCCAGGCATATTAGGTGCCAAAATGTGATACATTAAATGTGAATAAAATAATATTATTAATATTACTACAACGTAAATATTTTGGAGCAAGATCTAAATTTTTTAATTGTACAGCATTACTCTTGTACAGGTTACTTCTAGAAAACATCAGAGGTAAAAACTGCCCAGATGCTACCCAGCATCTGGAAGGGTAAACATACCCAGGTTTGGGTGGATTTTATATGAATCCTAAGCCTCGATTATCTCCTCAAGCTCTAAGGGGCTCTTTTAAGAAAAGAGCCTCTGATGCCTTCCTCTGGAATGGAGAATTCCACATACAGGTGAAAACAAGCTTTGAGAGACAGACCAGTGTGGAAATGATGTGTCCCCAACACCTAGAACAGTGCCTGGCACATCAGAGCTACTCAACAAATGTCTGTTGAATGAATAAGTGAGTGAGTGAATGAAAGAAAGAACAAAAGCCTTGTTTCTGGTAAACTCATACATCGCCAACGTAGCACCCTGGACAGAGCCCTGCAAACCATGTGATGTTTCCTCTGCCTAGAACACTCTTTTCCCAGATTTCCACTTGGCTGGCTCCTCATCATTTAGGTTTCTGCCAATTGTCACCTCCTCAGAGTGGCCCTTCCTGACCATGGTATTTGGGGGAAATAAAATACCATCCCACTAGCAGTCACCAGCTATCTCATTCTCCTGTATTATTTTCTCTGGAGTAATTATTACTCTCATAAAATACATTAGCATAAGGTATTAGTTTTCTATGGCTGCTGTAACCACGGTCTTAAGTGACTTAAAACAACACAAATTTATTATCATATAATTCTGTAGTTCAGAAGTCTGACACAGGTCTCATTGGCTAAAATCAAGATGTCGTCAGAGCTGTGTTCCTTTCTGGGGACTCTAAGGGAGAATCTGTTTCCTCGCAATTTACAGCTTCTAGAGCTCAGCCACGGTTCCTTGGAGCATAGCCCCTTCCCCCAACTTAAAAGCCAGCAACATTGCAAGTCTCTGACCATTCTCCCAAAATCACATCTCCTGACCTCAACCGGGAAACATTTTCCACTTTTAAGAACTTCTGTGATGAAATTGGGCTCACCCGAATAATAGAGGATAATCTCCCCATATCAAGGTCCTTAATTTAATCACATTTGTAACGCCTCTGCTACGTAAGGCAACATATTCTCAGGTTCCTGGAATTAGGATGCAGACATCTTCAGAGGGCCATTATTCTGCCTACCACATGAGACATTCATTTATTTTTTTCTTGTTTGTTATCTGATTCCCAGAGGCTGTAAGCATCATGGTTGCCAGGACTTTATATTGTTTGCTACTGTATCTGCAGCACCTAGAACAGTGCCCTATACATGTTGGGTACTTAGTATATATTTATCAAATGAATGAATAAATGCATGTTCCCCTGTGTATGGAATAAGTTGTTTGTTCTGATCTTCTACTGCCCCACAGTTTTCATCCCGCTGTTAAGTATTTATGACCCACCTAAGTCATCCTTTATACACTTGTAATGCTGTAATTACTCAGAATTCTCCAACAGCTAAAATAGGACATGAGTGTTCTTGTTAATGTTTGAATATCTCACATCCACTATTCACTCTCAGTGAAAAAGCAATTGTAGAATTTACTGGAATCAAGCTTTATTAGTATACCCCTTCCTTTAGCAATTTCTTGCTACATGGACTGAAACTGGCTTAAGCAAAATTGCATGTACATTGTGAGAGATGGAAAGATTTACATCTGTATTTCCAATTAAGGACTTTATGCAGTTTGGTCCAAAGAGAGAAGGGTTAACAAATTGCAATGCTTCCAACTCACTGATGGCAGCATAGTATCATATAAATGATACCAGAATCAAAAAGACTTCGGTTTGAGTCCTGGCTCCACCACCTTCTAATTGTATACATCTGGGCCATCTCTTTAATTACGAACCTCAGCATTCTCACCCACAAAAACAGGGGAACAGTACCTCTCAAAGTGCAGTTATCAGGGACTAGATGAGAAGACAGATGTCAAACACATGTATGGCACACATAGGGTACTGGGTAATTATCAGTTCCTTTACCCTCCTCAATGCTCTCACATACTAAAAGTTCAGAGGATGAGAGAAAGGAAGCTGAGAACAAGCAAAAAGGGGAATAACGACAACTGGGCAAAACTGAGGAATGAGAGACTGCTGGCAGAAGAAGTTGCTGTTTTAGGACTTCCCTGGTGGCGCAGTGTTTAAGAACCCTCCTGCCAATCCAGGGGACATGGGTTCGAGCCCTGGTCTGGGAAGATCTCACATGCCGTGGAGCAGCTGAGCCCATGCAATCACAACTACTGAGCCTGCGCTCTAGAGCCCAAGCCCACGAGTCAGAACTACTGAAGCCCACATGCCTAGAGCCTGTGCTCCGCAACAAGAGAAGCCACCACAATGAGAGACCCATGCACCACAACGAAGAGTAGCCCCCACTCGCCACGTGCAGCAATGAAGACCCAACACAGCCAAAAATAAATAAATAAACTTAAAAAAAGAAGAGGTTGCTGTTTTAGATGGAAAAAAAAACTGGATATAAATATCCCAGGAAAACATTGGGGTTTTTTCTCAATGTAGCAGAGGAGGATAACTTTAGCCTGACATTCACGTCTTCCAACAGCTAATCTTCCCTAATTCCATTGAAACTGATGCACTTACGGAATTCTCTCTGCAAGAGAATTCAGGACAATTGTCCATCAGAATAAATGAAGCACTGAAATGATTCAACGTTTGTTGAAAGATTCATTGCATGACACTGCACATGGATTATTATTCCAGTCTGTCCAACAAGAAAATTAATATTTGGCAATAGAGAGTTGAAGCATCTGTCCTTTAAGCACATTATAAAGAGAAATATTAATTCATTTTTAAGATAAAAGAAAATTAAATGAACTATTGTTTGGGTGTGATTCCTTCCCTATCATTTGTGACATCTCTCCCATGCAGAATGTCCTAATTACAATGCCCTATCCCAATCTTATCCATCTTTCAAGGCCCAGTTCAAAATCTTCTAATAAGATTTTCCTGATCACCCCAGCCCTAGATGATCTTTTCATTCCCCAATTCTTTAGCACTGATAATCTCTACTACTGATTTCAAAACCAGGTTGATCATCACAATCCCCTGGTTAAGGATAGGCTAAATTATGCTACAGTAAAAAACGCTCCAACATCTCAATGGTTTAACACAACAAATGTTTATTTATTGTTGATGCAAAGCTCACTGCAGGTGTGGGTAAATTTCTAGTGTCATTTTGTTCCATGCAGTAACTCGAAGATCCAAGCTAATGAGGACTTTATCATCCTGTGTCTGAACTGTCTGGAATGTATGGCCCCCTTGACTGGCACAGCAGTGGAAGAGAATGCTAGAGTTTCTAATACTGGCAATTAAATGTTTTAACCCAGTAGCGATATTTGCAACTTCTACTGTCAACTCACTGGCCAGAATTAGTCATATGGTACAACCAAATGGAAGGAGCTGGGGAAGTGTAATCTTCTCAAGTGGCAAGAAGAAGAAGAAAATAGGATACAGATGAGTCTCTTTCACACCTAAAGTCCTTTTTAAAAATACAGAGTCCCAGGAATACATCACAGACTTATCCAATCCAAACCTCTGGGAGTGGGTCCCAAAAATCTCACTTTTAGACCCCATTTGAAGAATCTTTTACTCATACCACCCATTCTGACCTACCATTTATTTCCCAGTATTTTATCTTTTCATGCTTATATAAGCAAGGTCCTTGAAGACCTTTCATTTAATTCAGGAAATGTTTGTTATCGTGACAGAATCTGAACATTTGTCTGGCATTCAAAAAACATGGGTACTTGCCACATTTCTGCCACTGGGTAAGACACTGGTAAAAACTCTTCTATTTTTAATTAAGGTATAATTCACCATACGATTCATTTTTAAAGTGTACACTTTCATGTTTTTTAACATATTCACATTTGTATCTGTACATATTTAGTACTACAACCAACACCGCTATTTAATTCCAGAACATTCTCACCACCCCAAAATGAAACTCCATACCTATTAGTAGTCATTCCCAAGTCCCCACCTCTACCCCAGCCCCTGGTAATCACCAATCTATCTACTTTCTATCTCTATGGATTTGCCTATTCTGGATATTTCACATAAAATTGAATCATACAATGACTGGCCTTTTGTATCTATATTCATTCACATAGAATAATGTTGTCAAAGTTCATCCATGTTAAAGCATGTATCAGTAATTCTTTCCTTTTTATTGCTCAATATTATTCCATTGTATAGGTATACCACATTTTGTTTATCCATTCACCCACTGATGGTCATTTGGGTTGTTTCCACTTTTAGGCTATTATGTATAATGCTGCTATGAACATGCATTTACCAATTTTTTTGTAGTTACATATTCAATTATTTTGGGTATATGCCTAGAAGTGGAATTGCTGAGTCATATGGCAACTCTGTTTCACAGAATTTTGTTAAGTTTATTTATCTGTAAAATGTGGTGAATAGTCCCGTGAATTCCAGGAAGATGTTATGAGGATCAAACATAAAAGTATTTTATAAACACTAAAATACTAAAAAGCTCGAGGTATTATCATATTTCAAAAGCACTATGCACAACACCTTATACATAGTAGATGCTTTATAAAGATGTGTGTGCTGACTGATTTGTGTAATTAACAAATGAGGAAAAAAATAGATCATTAATCCTGGGTATTGTCCCAATCAAGCAGAAGAAAGTTACTCAGTGAATACCATAAGTCTTCATTTGATTTGTCTTCCTAAAGCAGTAAAAGTGAATAAATGTGTTCTTGAAATAAAATAAAATTTCCCTGATGTCTTTAAAGGGTTTCCATCTATTCTGGCAATCTATTTTTCCAGACAGGCTCTGGAATGAACTGCTTGTGCTTACAACAGTGGTGTCCACTAAGGATGTGCAGTATTTGGGAAACCTGCTCCACCTCAGCTCTTTTGAAGAGACTATGCCAAGTCTCATTTTTTTTTCAGGAGTTAAAAGTGGAATCACACTCCTCCCCAATAACTCTAAGGATGAAGCAGCATTTTTTTTTTTAATAAACTGCACATTGGCATCCATCACAGCTGACACATTGCTACCATTTCAACTGTGTGTTCATTCAGGTGTCCTGTCTAAATTGAGACTTTTAGGCACTAATAATAATTAACTACTTTCTTAGCAATGAAAAAAGTCTTAAATGCCTATTTACTTAATGGTCCCCTAGGGTGTCTTTGTTTTGAATAGGATAAAAAAAAAATCTTAGCTGCAAAATAAGCAGGTGATTCTAATCAATAAAGCCAGAGGACTATATTGATTACAAGAACTCCATTCTTTAGTCATTAACCCTGTGAATTCTCTACCAAAGCCAGGTAGGACTATTTCTACCCGTTAGAACATAGAAAGACTCACTGAGAAACTGGAATCTCATTTCACTTTCAGGTCTTCCACTTAGCCTACAGGGTCAGTTTAAAGGAGTCAATTCTACAGGCTGCACATGTGGGAAGATTACTTTCATGACTGTCTCTCAGAAGGGTTATGTTCAAAGATATTTGGGTTTTTTCCCCCATTGGTAGTGATGGATTTGATGACAAAGCATTAAGCCTTGCCTGGGAATTTCTTCTGCAGGGGCAGGAAGTTTCTTCTCCTCCTGATGATTGCCAACATTTCTGTATTTCAAAGAGAGTATAGAGATGAGACACAGCATTGATTTTATTAGTGACAAACAGTTAATGTGATCCATGGAATGTACAACAGGCTAAACCACGCTGGAACCCCTGACCTGACTTGTGCTGCAAAGTTTAGGTTCATTGGTATATGTTGTAAATGAGCTCAGTGTAGTTTCCAATCATTGCTTTTCTTTGGAGTCCCGTAGCACCTCATGACAACGGAGAACACATTGTAGAGATATCACACCAAAAATCAGGGGCTGTAGGTTCAAGTCCTGACTCTCCCACTAAACCAGCCAAGTTATTTCATCCTTCAGGGCCTGTTTGTTCATCTGTAAAATGATGGCTATGGAGTGCTTACGTTTCACCTGGGGATCTGGTTAAAATGCAGATTCTGGTTCAGTGGGTCTAAAGTAAGGCTCAAAATTGTACACAGGTAAAGCTGAAGCTGATGGCTCATGGACATACTTTGAGAAGCAGAGACCAAATGATACCTGAGGTTTCCTTATTCTAAGGAAATGGCTTATTTCCTATGGCTCTTATTTCCTATGGCTCTATGATCTGTGGGTTTCTGGTAGCATCAAGACATCTCTACCTTGTTTATGTAAATCCCTAGTTAAACTTCAGGCTCTGTAATGGCAGAATAATTGTTTCTTAAACTCTGCGTCTTTTCTGCATCCCATAGGTTGCACAGTGTTTGGCATACAATAGGTGCTCAGTAAATATTTGCTAATGAATGAATGAAAAAGGAGACCTGGTATTTTTGCTTATTCTAAGAACATTTCATTTAGATTCAGAGAGCTGGAAGGATGGTTTGAGATAATCCAGTCTAACACATTTTATCCAGAAGTCTTAAGACGCAAATTACTCAGGATTATGTGGCTAGTTATTCCAGAGAATATGAAAAAAAATAATTCCAGTTGAACTATAATATGTAAACCTATCTTGCTTCTACCCAGAAGAAGGTGACAGAATGTTTTACGGAGGAAATGAGGTTGGTAGGGAGCCATTTATGCTCTCAGTTCTCTCCTGGTTTTTTTTTTTTTTAAAGATCTTTATTGGAGTATAATTGCTTTACAATGGTGTGTTAGTTTCTGCTTTATAACAAAGTGAATCAACTATACACATATATATATATATCCCCATATCTCCTCCCTCTTGCGTCTCCCTCTCCCCCTCCCCCTATCCCACCCCTCTAGGTGGTCAAAAAGCACAGAGCTGATCTCCCTGTACTATGCAGCTACTTCCCACTAGCTATCTGTTTTACATTTGGTAGTGTATATATGTCCATGCTACTCTCTCACTTCGTCCCAGCTTACCCTTCCCCCTCACCGTGTCATCATGTTCATTCTCTACGTCTTCGTATTTATTTCTATACTGTCCCTAGGTTCTTCATAACCTTTTTTTTTTTAGATTCCATGTAAATGTGTTAACATACAGTATTTGTTTTTCTCTTTCTGACTTACTTCACTCTGTATGAAAGACTCTAGGTCCATCCACCTCACTACAAATAACTCAATTTCGTTTCTTTTTATGGCTGAGTAATATTCCATTGCATATATGTGCCACATTTTCTTTATCCATTCATTTGTCAATGGGCACTGAGGTTGCTTCCATGTACTGGCTATTATAAATAGAGCTGCAGTGAACATTGTGGTACATGACTCTTTTTGAATTATGGTTTTCTCAGGGTATATGCCCAGTAGTGGGATTGCTGGGTCATATAGTAGTTCTATTTTTAGTTTTTTAAGGAACCTCCATACTGTTCTCCATAGTGGCTGTATCAATTTACATTCCCTCCAACAGGTTCCCTCTTCACACCCTCTCCAGCATTTGTTGTTTGTAGATTTTTGATTATGGTCATTCTGACTGGTGTAAGGTGATACCTCATTGTAGTTCTGCTTTTCATTTCTCTAATGATCAGTGATGTTGAGCATTCTTTCATGTACTTGTTGGCAAACTGTATATCTTCTTTGGAGAAATGTCGATTTAGGTCTTCGGCCCGTTTTTGGATTGTGTTGCTTGTTTTTTGATATTAAGCTGCATAAGCTGCTTGTAAATTTTGGAGATTAATCCTTTGTCAGTTGTTTCATTTGCAAATATTTTCTCCCATTCTGAGGGTTGTCTTTTCATCTTGTTTATGGTTTCCTTTGCTGTGCAAAAGCTTTTAAGTTTCATTAGGTCCCATTTGTTTATTTTTGTTTTTATTTCCATTTCTTTAGGAGGTGGGTCAAAAAGGATCTTGCTGTGATTTATGTCATAGAGTGTTCTACCTATGTTTTCCTCTAGGAGTTTTATAGTGTCTGGCCTTACATTTAGTTCTTCAATCCATTTTGAGTTTATTTTTGTGGATGGTGTTCGGGAGTGTTCTAATTTCATTCTTTTACATGTGGCTGTCCAGTTTTCCCAGCACCATTTATTGAAGAAGCTGTCTTTTCTTCATTGTATATTCTTGCCTCCTTTTGCAAAAATAAGGTGACTATAGGTGTGTGGGTTTACCTCTGAGCTTTCTACCCTGTTCCATTGATCTATATTTGTTTTTGTGCCAGTACCATACTGTCTTGATTACAGTAGCTTTGTAGTATAGTCTGAAGTCAGGGAGCCTGATTCCTCCAGCTCTATTTTCTTTCTCAAGATTGCTTTGGCTATTCGAGGTCTTTTGTGTTTCCACACAAATTGTGAAATTTTTTGTTCTAGTTCTTTGAAAAATGCCATTAGTAGTTTGATAGGGATTGCACTGAATATGTAGATTGCTTTGGGTCGTATAGTCATTTTCACAATGTTGATTCTTCCAATCCTAGAACATGGTATATCTCTCCATCTGTTTGTATCTTCTTTAATTTCTTTCATCAGTGTCTTATAGTTTTCTGCATACAGGTCTTTTGTCTCCTTAGTAGGTTTATTCCTAGGTATTTTATTCTTTCTGTTGCTATGGTAAATGGAAGTGTTTCCTTAATTTCTCTTTCAGATTTTTCATCACTAGTGTATAGGAATGCAAGAGATTTCTGTGCATTAAGTTTGTATCCTGCTACTTTACCAAATTCATTGATTAGCTCTAGTAGTTTTCTGGTAGCGTCTTTAGGATTCTCTATGTATAGTATCATGTCATCTGCAAACAGTGACAGCTTTACTTCTTCTTTTCCTATTTGGATTCCTTTTATTTCTTTTTCTTCTCTGATTGCTGTGGCTAAAACTTCCAAAATTGTGTTGAATAACTGTGGTTAAGAGTGGGCAACCTTGTCTTGTTCCTGGTCTTAGCAGAAATGGTTTCAGTTTTTCACAGTTGAGAACGATGTTGGCTGTGGGTTTGTCATATATGGCCTTTATGATGTTGAGGAAAGTTCCCTCTATGCCTACTTTCTGGAGGGATTTTATCATAAATGGTGTTGAATTTTGTTGAAAGCTTTTTCTGCATCTATTGAGATGATCATATGGTTTTTCTCCTTCAATTTGTTAGTGTGGTGTATCACATTGATTGATTTGTGTATAGTTAAGAATCCTTGCATTCCTGGGATAAACCCCACTTGATCATGGTGTATGATCCTTTTAATGTGCTGTTGGATTCTGTTTGCTAGTATTTTGTTGAGGATTTTTGCGTCTATGTTCATCAGTGATATTGGCCTGTAGTTTTCTTCCTTTGTGACATCTTTGTCTGGTTTTTGTGTCAGGGTGATGGTGGCCTCGTAGAATGAGTTTGGGAGTGTTCCTCCCTCTGCTATATTTTGGAAGAGTTTGAGAAGGATAGGTGTTAGCTCTTCTCTAAATGTTTGATAGAATTCGCCTGTGAAGCCATCTGGTCCTGGGCTGTAGTTTGTTGGAAGATTTTTAATCACATTCTCAATTTCAGTGCTTGTGACTCGTCTGTTTATATTTTCTATTTCTTCCTGGTTCAGTCTCAGAAGGTTGTGCTTTTCTAAGAATTTGTTCATTTCTTCCAGGTTGTCCATTTTATTGGCATATAGTTGCTTGTAGTAATCTCTCATGATCCTTTGTATTTCTGCAGTGTCAGTTGTTACTTCTCCTTTTTCATTTCTAATTCTATTGATTTGAGTCTTCTCCCCTTTTTTCTTGATAAGTCTGGCTAGTGATTTATCAATTTTGTTTCTATCTTCTCAAAGAAACAGCTTTAGCTTTAATGATCTTTGCTATTGTTTCCTTCATTTCTGTTTCATTTATTTGTGATCTGATGTTGATGATTTCTTTCCTTCTGCTAACTTTGGGGGTTTTCTGTTCTTCTTTCTCTAATTGCTTTAGGTGTAACGTTACATTGTTTACTTGAGATGTTTCTTGTTTCTTGAGGTAGGATTGTATTGCTATAAACTTCCCTCTTAGAACTGCTTTTGCTGCATCCCATAGGTTTTGGGTCATCGTGTTTTCATTGTCATTTGTTTCTAGGTATTTTTTGATTTCCTCTTTGATTTCTTCACTGATCTCTTGGTTATTAAGTAGTGTATTGTTTAGCCTCCATGTGTGTGTGTTGTTGTTTTTTTTACAGATTTTTTCCTGTAATTGACATCTAGTCTCATAGAGCTTCAGTGCTTTGTGACCACCTAGAGGGGTGGGATAGGGATGGTGGGAGGGAGATGCAAGAGGGAGGAGATATGGTGATATATGTATGTGTATAGCTGATTCACTTTGTTATAAAGCAGAAACTGACACACCATTGTAAAGCAATTATACTCCAAAAACATATGTAAAAAAAAAGAAAAAGAGAGAGCTTGAGGGAAGAGTCTAGAAAATATTTAGAAGCAAATTTGCAGAACAGTAAATTAGTTTCTGGAGATCACTAAATTGCCAGACTGTTACCATGTAGTCTCAGCAGACCAACAATCTTCCCATCCTTCAATCCTTTGTTTATCCCTTTTTACCTCAGGTTGATGGATGTGGTACTCATCTACTATTTGAAAAAGGATTTGCTAAATTATCACACTACCCTGTGCAAAAATTACAGCTACAGCTATAGTGAAAATTATAATAATTATGTTATTACCATTTAGCAAAATTTATAGAAGTATGGCTATTTACAGAGCAACTATTGAATGACAAAGACCCGAGTACTAGTAGAAAGGGTCTTCTAAACTAAAGATATAAAGAAGGAACCACAACAAGACAGGTAGGAGGGGCGAAGACATGGTACATCAGGATCCCCAGCATGGGAGCTTATATTAAGAAGAGCCATAAGTAAGGGTAGATCATAGATAGCTTGGTCTGCCCACAGAGAGAGGGTAGTTTTAAGAATTGGAGCATCATGCTTAGCTCTGAGCTCTCTGGAGAGAAATCTAGCGGAGCGGATAGAGGAGAAACAAGGCAAGAGGATGTGAGCTGAAATGGGAGTCTGCTGCAGAAACTCTGCTGAGAGATATGAGAACCTGAGTTCAGCTAATGCTAATTTGGATAGAAAAACAGAAATTTCACAAAGGATTTGAGGCTATGCCCTATGAAATTATAGCAACTTGATACAGTGTATGTGTGGGAAGGGTAAAAAAAATCCAGACCAGAAATAAAATATAAATAAGAGTAGGAAGCAAGACCAAGGATGGCGGGTGGATACCAACATGCAAGCCATAAGGATATACATAGGTGTTAGAGGTTGAATCTCAAGTTTTTCCCTGTGCATCCAGGAAACTAAAGGGAAATATAGGCATAGGTTATTTATTTATTTATGGCTGCATTGGGTCTTTGTTACTGCTGCATTGGGTCTCTGTTACTGCATGTGGGCTTTCTCTACTTGTGGCAAGAGGGGGCTACTCTTCATTGTGGTGTGTGGGCTTCTCATTGCAGTGGCTTCTCTTTTTGTGGAGCACAGGCTCTAGGCATGTAGGCTTCAGTAGTTGTGGCACACGGGATCAGTCGTTGTGGCATGCAGGCTCTAGAGGGCAGGCTCAGTAGTTGTGGCTCACGGGCTCAGTAATTGTGGCACATGGGCTTAGTTGCTCCATGGCATGTGGGATCTTCACGGACCAGGGCTCGAACCCATGTCCCCTGCATTGGTAGGTGGATTCTTAACCACTGCATCAGCAGGGAAGTCCAGCATAGTAATTCTTATTGTCCAAAGAGACCAAAACTGTAAGCCATCTGAAAACGGCTCTTTAAAAGAAAAAAAGCCTTGGGGACTCAGCCAAGAGTGGACAAGATAGCGGAGCAGGAAGACCCTGAGCTTACTTCCTCCAACAGACACAGCAAAATTACAGCTATTTACAGAGCAACTATTGAATGACAAAGACCTGAGTACTAGTAGAAAGGGTCTTCTAAACTAAAAATATAAAGAAGGAACCACAACAAGACAGGTAGGAGGGGCGAAGACGTGGTACATCAAGAACCATACCGCAGGGGGGCAACCCACAAATGGGAAGACAATTACAATTGCAGAGGTTCTCTCCAAGAAGTAAGGGGTCTGAGCCCCACATCAGGATCCCCAGCATGGGAGTCCTACACCAGGAAGATGAGTCTCCAGAACATTTGATTTGGAAGCTAGCAGGGCTTACTTTGGGGAGAACCAGAGTACTGTATGAAACAGAGATTTTACTCATAAAGGGCACACACAAAATCTCACCCACTCTGAGACCCAGGGTAGAAGCAGTAATTTGATAGGAGCCTGGATCAGACCAGCCTGCTGATTTTGGAGAGCCTCCCAGAGAGGCAAGAAGCAACTGGAGCTCACCCTGGGAACATAGACACCGGCTGCAGCCATTTGGGGAACAGTCTACCATAGGACACTGGTACTGGCAAGCATCATTTTTGGAATCCTCCCTCTAGTTTATTAGCACCAGGACCTAGCCCATCCACCAGCCTGTCAGCACCAGTACTGGGACACCTCAAGCCAAGCAGCAGGCCAGCTTCCTTGCGACCCCCTAAGCATTCAACTACCTGGAACCCAGCCTTGTCCACTAGAGGGACCAGAACCTGGCCCCACCTACAAAAGGGCCTACAAGTCTGGAATCCCCAGGGCCCTGCAGCCAGAGACTCTGTGACCTGGCTCTGCCCACCAGTGAGCCAGCACTAGTCCCAGGACTCCCTGGGCCCTGGCCTCACCCACCAAGAGGCCAACATGAGCTCCAAGACCCCCAGATCACCACAGCCAGACATCCCAGGACCTCACTCCACCCACCAATGAATGGACAACAGTCCTAGGACTCTCCTGGCCCCAGCCCCACCCACCAGCAGGCCAACACCAACTCTGGGACCCCCAGGGACCAGCACCTAGAGACCTCAGAACCCAACTCCACCCACTAGTGAGCCGGCACCAGTAGCGGAAGCCCCTGGGTCCCTGGCCCACCCACAAGCAGGCTTATACCAGCTCTAAGACACTGTGAGCCCCCCAGCCAGCGCCCCAGGATCTGACCCTACTCACCAGCAAACGAAAACCAGCTCTGGGACATAACCAGGCACCACAGCCAGCATGTCATGAACCAGCCCTGCCCACCAACAGGCCAGCCCCACAACCAACCACCCCAAACCCAGCTCTGACCATCAGTGGGCCAGCACTAGCACTGGGACTTCCTGGGGCTCCACAGCCAATGGTCTCATGACCCAGCCCCACCCACCTGTGGCTGGCTGCCTCCCCACAAAGAAGGGCCTAGCAACCAACAAGACTGGGGGCCAGCTTTGCCTACCAGTCTGCCAAGAGTAGTCCCCTACTCCACAGAAAGGCTCAGGAAGTCTACATAGGAGGTACCCTTGGCCATATTGCTCTGGTGACCAGAGGGAGTGTGCTGCTGGGATGCATAGGATGTTTCCTACATAAGGCCACTACTGCAGATCCAGAAATGTAACCAACCTACCAAATACACAGAAATAAAAACAATGAATTAGGCAAAACGATGTGACAGAGGAATATGTTCCAAATGAAGAAACAAGATAAAACCCCAGAAGAAGAACTAACTGAAATGGAAATAAAGAGTTCAATGTAATAGTCATAAAGATGCTGAAAGAACTCAGGAGAAGAATGTACAAACACAGTGAGAACTTTAACAAAGAGTTACAAAATATAAAGACTAAAATCATATTAAGCATATTTTCTGACCACAGTGCTAAGATACTAGAAATCAACCACCAGAAAAAACTGCAAAAAACACAAACATGTAGAGGCTAAACAATATGCTACTAAACAACGAACAGTTCACTGAAGAAATCAAAGAGGAAATCATATGTGGAGAAAATGAAAACAGAAACACAACAATCCAAAAATCTATGAGATGCTGCAAAAGCAGTTCTAAGAGAGAAGTTTATAGCAATAAAAACTTACCTCAGGAAATAAGAAAATCTCATATAAACAACCTAACCTTTCACCTAAAGGAATTAGAAATGGAAGAACAAACAAAATCCCAAGTTAGTAGAAGGAAAGAAATCATAAAAATCAGAGCAGAAATAAATGAAATGGAAACTAAAAAACAATAGAAAAGATCAGTGAAGATTAGCGCTGGTTCTTTGAAAAGATAAAAAAATTGTTAAAGCTTTAGCCAGATTCATCAAGAAAAAGAGAGGGCCAAATCAATAAAATCAGAAATGAAAAAAAGAAGTTACAACTGACACCATACATGGATCATAAGATATTACTATGAACAATGATACACCAATAAAATGGACAACTTAGAAGAAATGGACAAATTCCTAGAAATGTACAATATCCCAAGATTGAATCAGAAAGAAATGAAAATATGCACAAACCAATTACCAATAACAAAATTGAATCCGTAGTTTTTTAAAAAGAATTCCAACAAACAAACAAATATCTAGGACCAGATGGCTTCACAGGTAAATTCTGTCAAACATTTAGAGAAGAGTTAACACCTATCCTTCTCAAACTATTCCAAAAAATTAAAAAGGAAGGAATGCTTTCTAATTTATTCTATAAGACCAGCATCATCCTGATGTCAAAGACAGACAAATACACCACAAAATAAAATAAAATAAAATTACAGGCCAATATCACTGATGAACATGAATGCAAAAATTCTCACCAAAATATTAGCAAACTGAATTTGACAATACATTAAAAAGATCATACACCATGATCAAGTGAGATTTATCTCAGGGATGCAAGGATGGTTCAATATCTGTAAATCAATCAATGTGATACAACATATTAACAAATTAAAGAATAAAAATCCTACAATTATCTCAGTAGTTGCAGAAAAGGATTTTGACAAAATTTAACATCCATTTATGATAAAAACTCAACAAAATGGGTATAGAGGGAACATACCTCAACATAATAAAGGTCATATATGATAAGCCCACAGCTAACATCATACTCAATGGTAAAAACTGAAAGCATTTCCTCTTAGATCAGGAACAAGACAGGGATGTGCACTCTTGCCACTTTTATTCAACATAGTATTGGAATTCCTAGCTACAGTTGAGCAAAAAAAGAAAGAGAAGGAAACCAAACTGGAAAGGAAGAAATAAAACTGTCACTGTTTGCAGATAACAATATACTATACAAAGAAAATCCTAAAGACACCACCAAAAAACTACTAGATCTCATCAGTGTATTTAGTAAAGTTTCAGGATACAAAATTAATATACAGAAATCTGATGCATTTCTATACACTAATAACAAAGTATCAAGACAAGAAATTATGAAAAAATCCCATTTACAACCCCATCAAAAAGAATAAAATACCTGGGAATAAATCTAACTAAGGAGGTAAAAGACTCACACTCAGAAAACTATAAGACACTGATGAAAAAATGTGAAGATGATACAAACAGAGAGAAAGATATTCCATGCTCATGGATTAAAAAAACTAATATAGTTACAATGACCATACTACCCAAGGCAATCTACAGATTCAAGGCAATCCCTATCACAATACCAATGGCATTTTTCACAGAACTATAACTAATCATTCTAAAATTTGTATGAAAACACAAAAGACACCAAATAGTCAAAACAATCTTGAAAAAGAAGAACAAAGCTGGGGATATCATGCTCCCTGATTTTAAACTATACTACAAAGTTATACTTATCAAAACAGTATGGTATTGGTACAAAAACAGACATATAGATCAATGGAACAGAATAGAAAGCCCAGAAATGAACCCACACTTATATGGACAATTAATCTATAACAAAGGAGGCAGGTATATATAATGGGGAAAAGACAGCCTCTTCAATTTATGGCGCTGGGATAACTGGATAGCTACATGCAAAAGAATCTAACAGGACTACTTTCTCTCACCATGCACAAAACAAATTTAAAATGGATTAAAGACTTAAATGTAAGACCTGAACCATAATACTTCTAGAAAAAACATAGGCAGTATGCCCTTTGACATCAGTCTTAGAAATATTTTTTTGGATATGTCTCTTTAGACAAGGGAAACAAAAGCAAAAATAAACAAGCAGGACTACATCAAGCTAAAAATCTTTGCAGAGCAAAGGAAACTATCAACAAAATGAAAAGGCCACCTACTGAATGGGAGAAGATATTTACAAATAATATACCCAATAAGGAATTAATATCAAAAATATACAAAGAACCCATACAAAACTCAACATCAAAAAACAAACAAACTGATTTTAAAAATGGGCAGAGGATCTGAATAAACATTTCTCCAAAGAAGACATACAGATGGCCAACAGGCATATGAAAAGATATTCAGCATCACTAATCATCAGGGAAATTCAAATCAAAACCACAATGAGATATCACCTCACACCTGTCAGAATGGCTATTATCAAAAACACAACAAATAACAAGTGTTGGTAAGGATGTGGACAAAAGGGAACCCATGTGCACTGCTGGTGGGAATGTAAATCGATGCAGCCACTATGGAAAACAGCAAGAAAATTCTTCAAAAAATTAAAAATAGAACTACTGTATGATCCAGCAATCTCACTCCTGGTATTTATCTGAAGAAACCAAAAACACTAATTCAGAAAGATATATGCACCCCTATGTTCACTGCAGCATTATTTACAATAGTCAAGATATGGAAGCAACCTAAGTATCCATCAACAGATGGATTGATAAAGATACAGTATATGTTATAGACACACAATGGAATATTACTCAGCCAAAACACAGAATGAAATCTTGCCATTTGTGACAACATGGATGAAACTAGAGGGTATTATGCTAAGTGAAATAAGTAAGACAGAGAGACAAATACTGTATGATTTCATTTACATGTGGAATCTAAAAAATGAAACAAATGAACAAACATAACCAAACAGAAACAGAGTCATAGATATGACAACAGGTGGTTGTCAGAAGGGAGGGGGTGGGATAGAGGAGAGAATTAGGTGAGGGAGAATAAGAGATACAAACTTCCAATTGCAAAATAAATGAGACACAGGTATAAAATGTACAGTGTGAGGAATATAGTTAATAATTATGTAATGTAATATCTTTGTATGATGACCGATGGTAATTATACATAGTGATGATCATTTTGAAATGTATAGAAATATCAACTCACTATGCTGTGTAACAGGAACTAACACAGTGTTGTAGGTCAATTATACTTCAAAAACAAAAAACTCATAGAAAAAGAATTCAGATTTGTGGTTACCAGATGCAGGGGTTAGGGGAAGGGGGAACTGGATGAAGACAGTCAAAAGGTACAAACTTCCAGTTATAAGGTAAATGAGTACTAGGGATGTAATGTACAACATGATAAATATAATTAGTGCTGCTGTATGTTATATAAGAAAGTTGCTCAGAGAGTATATCCTAAGAGTTCTCATCATAAGAAGACATTTTTCTCCATTTCTTTATTTTCGTATCTATGTGAGCTGATGGATGTTCACTAAACTTATTGTGGTAATAAAAAAAAAGTCTTTCTCAAACAACACAATCCGTAAGAAGAGAAATTCTTTTCACATGAGATTTCATACAGAAGGCACTGGAGAATGTAGTCACAACGTTCTCAGCAGCATCTATAGGAATGACTTTAAGCAGGACATTTTAGGTAGCAGGCCTCAGTGAAATAAATATATATAAGCATAGAGATTTTGTCAAGGCAACTGCACGCCAACAGTTAAGATGGAAAAGAGAATCTGATTGACTCATCTCAGAGATCTTAACCAAGTGGCTGCCATTTCTTGATTATAGTTTCTGCTCAAACTCCTGACAATTAATCTGAGTAATTTTTTCTTATTTTTGTTGTGGTTGTTCTCTAATCACTTGACAATGGGCCATTAAGACAGCCCCAGTGGCTCTCACGATTGGTCCATTTCCAGAGGGTAGTTACTTATCTTAGTTTTAAACAGGGATTGGCCTTGTTTAAACCAACACAAGAATGTATGTCAGCTCTTTTTCGAAGCATCTGAATTTAGAAAAGCAGATGTATTTTTTGTTTTTAGAAAAGTAGATGTGATGCCCAGGTCCCTTTTATGTCAAGACTGCCTTGGCTTTGTTTTCTTGGGGGTCTTCAGAAAAGTTATCTTTTAAATTCCTGATAGGAATATTAATTTATCACTGATACTTTTCATCATTCTCTACATAATTGAAGAAGGAGGAGGGAGGAGGAGAAAGAGGCGAAAGAAAAGAAAAGGAAAAAGAGGCAAGAAATAAGGAAGAGGAGAAGGAAAGAGGAGAAAGACTAGAATGAGATAAATGTTTCCAAAGTATTTCAAAGGCAAAGAACCAAGGAAAATAAGGACACCTTCAAAGCAAGAGTATGGACAGGCTATTTTCACCAAGGAAAGTTGCTTTGCCAAGCTTTCCCGAAAAGGAGAGAATGGACATCTTTAAAGGAAATCAGCCAGAAATGTAATACTACTGATTTTTGTGATTTGACCAGTTTCAGCTTACAGATGTGGTTACCCACATGACCATTTTATCCCTCATCCTGACTCATCTGTCTGCCACGCTCAATGTGAAATACTGCCTGGGCCTGATGCTACTGGTCCTTCTGTGAATGGTGGCATCTTATAAACACCATCAAATAACAAATCAATTCATAAAACTGGTGTCCCAGATCTCCCAATCAACCTCACTCACAAACCCAAATAAGTTAATGTGAAAACTCTTTTTTAATTCCTGTATGCCACTGAGAATGCCTTCTTTCCCTAATACTTATATGGCTCCCTAATGAGTATCAGAGTTCATTTATCCAGGTAATAATAGATATTAAACAAGGAGGAAAGATTATCTCTGATGGAACCACAGGAATGTGAGCTCGGTGAGGGCAAAGATTTTACCTGTTTTGCTAACTGCTCAGTGCCTAGAACAATGTCTGGTACTCCACAGGCCTTCACTAAATACATGTTGAATGAATGAACAAATGCTGGCAATGAGAACACAATGCCTGACTTTGGAGGGTGGTGCTTCTATGAAAACATACATGCATGTTTATAGGAGTGTTTCTAGTACCACGGAATGTTAGAATTGGGAAAGAATTTAGAGGTCTTCTAATCTAGCCTGAGATTTAGGAAATACTAATAATGATGACAGTAGTAATAGTAGCAGTAGTAGTACTAGTAGTAGTAGTAGTAAATATTTGGTGAGTACAGCAAAGTTAAGCGACTTTCTGGAAGTCACAGAGTGAATCTGAACAAAGACAAAGCCCTACCCCTGCCTCCTGATTCCCAAATCATGTCTTCTTCACTTCCCCCACAGTCCCCAGACAATTAACACATACACGTCCGTGTCCCTAACTTGACCAACATGCTCACGAAGCTGAATGGTCTCAGAAGGAAATGGGCAGGAAGTTCAATTTTGATTCTGGACCCTGTGCGTCATAGAGAGGAGGGCTAGAAAAATCCATGGGAAAAGGGATGAGGATGAAAAAAGTTGCCCCTGAGACATACCGTCAGCCATCCATATCCATGGCTTCTGCAACCGGGGATTCAACCAACTCATTTTCCACTGGAAAATATTCAGGAAAAAAGATTCCAGAAAGTTCCAAAAAGGAAAACTTGAATTTGCCATGCACTGGCAACTATTTACATAGCATTTACATTGTATTTACAACACACTTACATTGTATTAGGTATTACACCAAATCTAGAGATGATTTAAAGTATACAGGAGGATGTGCATAATTATATGCAAATACTTCAACATTTTATAAAAGGAACTTGAGCATCCTCAGATTTTGGTATCTGCAGGGGAAGGAGGGTGGGGGAGGGGGGACGGTCCTGGAACCAATCCCTCATGGATATCAAGAAATGACTGTATAAACACACCCCACCCTGCACCCTGAAAGGCCTGGAATAATAACCCCATAGCTTGTTCAGCACGGTAACATTTTTACAGTACTTTTGCAGCCATTCTTCATTGAATGCCACTAACTAGCATCCTGCTGGCCAAATCTACTCCACAGACATGCTTTATGTTGGTCCAAAATTGATACACCAATCCCTATTAGGGACTTCTGTTCATTCCTTAAAAACAGGCTGCAAACTGAAAAGCCATTAAATTTAAAACTTTTTTCCACTCATTTCAATGGAAAAATTGTAATGTATTCTGTCCCAAATCAATATACCCAAACTATTTTCTCAGGTTAAAAAAAAAAAAAGGTATAGCAATTGAACAATGAAAACTATATAGGAAATAAACAATTTAAACGTGAATAAATACAGTTTGCACATAAAATATAATGTGAATGTGATGAAGGTTTATTGTGCTCATTTTTCCCCTTCTTTCTGCATCATTTTCTTCATCAATTTATCAACCTTTTGGGGGCGCATGGTTATCTTGCACTCAAACTGCACTTGAAAATAAAGTTGTAACACAGAAAAACACCCTCTGGGCAAAATAAAGCTAAATAAGAGAGCACTTCAAAATGTGGAAATAGCACACACATGCTATCGCTGGAGAGTTATAAGAAGGTGCTACCTCTTCATTCCATGGCACTTGGCATTTGTACACAAAACAAAACATTTGGGGTTCATTCAAATATGGTGAGCAGGGCTTCCCTGGTGGCGCAGTGGTTGAGAGTCCACCTGCCGATGCAGGAGACACGGGTTCATGCCCTAGTCCGGGAAGATCCCCACATGCTGCGGAGCGGCTGGGCCTGTGAGCCATGGCCGATAAGCCTGCGCGTCCGGAGCCTGTGCTCCGCAATGGGAGAGGCCACAACAGTGAGAGGCTCGCGTACCGCAAAAAAAAAAAAAAAAAAATATGGTGAGCAATTCAAACTCACTCCATATGATAATCTCTGACTAGAAACAACTGTGTCAAATACATTGCTAAGAATTTTTCCCTAAAACAATAATGGAAAAATATCACTTTGTATAATGCATTTATATAGTGTGTATATAGGAGGAAAAGTCATGATACACACGCCAAAGAAAGGAGGCCAAAAGGTGGTATAATTTTTCAAAAGCCTTTAACCGAGCAATTGTTTTATGTCTGTATTTTAAAATTAGAATTAGTTGGAAACATTTAAAAATAAAAAATATCACACAGAAATACAAAATTCTGGCTTCCCTTGAGAAAGTGGACTATCTGAGCACCCTGGTCTCAACATTCTTGCACAGCAACAATAAGCTGGAGTAGTGGCCATTCAGAGCTCCACACAGTCCCATACAACACAGACCACCTGGCCCACTTCATTCATTTATATTCCTTCCTTGCCTGGGCCCTGTAGAAAACTTCAGTCTTTAGATCCTATTTCATTTGGTCATTTATTGCAACACTCCTACATGTGCAGGCTACCTTCCCATGTAAACTGCTTTCCATGAGGAGACTTGGGCTCCAGTAACTGAGTTCCTCCAGAATAGATTCCTTGCAGGGCACCATGCCTAAGTGAGAGAAAACTGGGCAGCTCAGGGGCAGTTGTGATAACAGGTTACTGCCTGGACCAGGTGAACATAGAAGATTTGGAATCTGAATGCTCTGAATGCCCCCTGCTTCTCTCATCACTCCATACATTGTACTATAGATATTCTTATGCATGCCTTTTCTCCCCTATTAAACTCTTGGTTTCTTTTCTCTCTCTCTCTCTCTCTCTTCCTCTTTCTCTTTCTCTCTCTCACACACACACAGAAATGCCCTAGTACAGTGCTATAGGTTCAAGGTAGAATTAGGGTAATTCTATCATTAGCCCCTATCCCCTTGGTGTTGCTTCCAGAATTTATAACACAGGAACAGTAGTTAAATGGAAAACAAAGTACAGTATTCCAAAGTTGTGTGAGAACTCCTCAAATTACTGCCCATCAGTTAGGAACGTCAGGACTGGAGAGAGATACACCCTCTCTGCTGGCACATAAGCTCTTCCCATCTGGGAGAAGGAAGTGCTAAAGAAAAGGGGAAGTTTAGGTTCCTGCCTCTGTATCTCTTGCCTCTCCCAGGTAAAACATGACCCAATAAAAACCTTAGACTGATCAATTGTCTTATCTTTCTCCCTGGGACAGAATCTAGATACTGGATAACAGAAGGGTGGAAGTATCCCCTCCCCAATGATAGGTACTCAAGAAGCATAACTAATATTTGTTTAAGAAGCCTGGGCATCATCATTCCCATCATATTGGAGAAACTGAGTCTCCAAGATGTCATGTGGGATCAAAATTGGTTCAGGATGGCAGAGTAGAAGGATGTGCACTCACTCCCTCTTGCAAGAGCATTGGAACCACAACTAACTGCTGAACAATCATCGATGGGAAGACACTGGAACTCACCAAAAAAGACCCCGCATCCAAAGACAAAAGAGAAGCCGCAGTGAGATGGTAGGAGGGATGCAATCACAATAAAATCAAATCCCATAACTGCTGGGTGGGTGACTCACAAACTGGAGAACAATTATACCACAGGAGTCCACCCACTGGACCAAATGTTCTGAGCCCCACATCAGGTTTCCCACTCTGGGGGTCTGACAATGGGAGGAGGAATGCCCAGAGAATCAGACTTTGAAGGCTACTGGGATTTGATTGCAGGACTTTGACAGGACTGGGGGAAACAGAGATTCCACGCTTAGAGGGCACACATAAAGTACTGTGCACATCAGGACCCAGGGGGGAAGGAGCAATGACCCCACAGGAGACTGAACCAGACCTACCTGCTAGTGTTGGAGGGTCTTCTGCAGAGGCAGGGGGTGCCTGTGGCTCACCACAGGAACAAGGACACTGGCAGCAGAAGTTCTGGGAAGTACTCCTTGGCTTGAGCCTTCCTGGAGTCCACCATTAGCCCTACCAAAGAGACTGTAGGCTCCGGTCCTGGGTCTCCACAGACCAAACAACCAACAGGGAGGGAACTCAGCCCCACCCATCAGCAGACAAGCAGATTAAAGTTTTACTGAGCTCTGCCCACCAGAGCAACACCCAGGTCTACCTACCACCAGTCGCTCCTATCAGGAAGCTTGCACAAGCCTCTTAGATAGCCTCATCCACCAGAGGGCAGACAGCAGAAGGAAGAACAACTACAATCCTGCACCCTGTGGAACAAAAACCACATTCACAGAAAGACAGACAAAATGAAAACACAAAGGACTATGTACCAGATGAAGGAACAAGATGAAACCCTAGAAAAGGAACTACACAAAGTGGAGATAGGCAACCTTCCAGAAAAAGAATTCAGAATAATGATAGTAAAGATGATCCAGGACCTCAGAAAAAGAATGGAGGCAAAGATCAAGAAGATGCAAGAAATGTTTAACAAAGACCTAGAAGAATTAAAGAACAAACAAACAGAGATGAACAACACAATAACTGAAATGAAAAATACACTAGAAGGAATCAATAGCAGAATAACTCAGGCAGAAGAACAGCTAAGTGACCTGGAAGAAAGAATGGTGGAAATCACTGACACAGAACAGAATAAAGAAAAAAGAATGAAAAGAAATGAAGACAAAAAAAAAAAAAAAAAAAGAAATGAAGACAGCCTAAGAGACCTCTGGGACAACATTAAATCCACTAACACTCACATTATAGGGGTCCCAGAAGAAGAAGAGAGAGAGAAACGACCCAAGAAATTATTTGAAGAGATTATAGTCGAAAACTTGCCTAACATGAGAAACGAAATAGCCGCCCAAGTCCAGGGAGCGCACAGAGTCCCAGGCAGGATAAACCCAAGGAGAAACATACCGAGACATAATAATAATCAAATTAACAAAAATTAAAGACAAAGAAAAATTATTAAAAGCAACAAGGGAAAAACGGCAAATAACATACAAGGGTACTCCCATAAGTTTAACAGCTGATTTCTCAGCAGAAGAAACTCTACAGTCCAGAAGGGAGTGGCATGATATATTTAAAGTGATGAAAGGGAAGAACCTACAACCATGATTACTCTACCCAGCAAGGATCTCATTCAGATTTGATGAAGAAATCTAAACCTTTACAGACAAGCAAAAGCTAAGAGAATTCAGCACCACCAAACCAGCTCTACAACAAATGCTAAAGGAACTTCTCTAAGTGGGAAACACAAGAGAAGAAAAGGACCTACAAAAAACAACCCAAAACAATTAAGAAAATGGTCATAGGAACATACATATCGATAATTACCTTAAACGTGAATGGATTAAATGCTCCAACCAAAAGACACAGGCTCGCTGAATGGATACAAAAACAAGACCCATATATATGCTGTCTAGAAGAGACCCACTTCAGACCTACAGACACATACAGACTGAAAGTGAGGGGATGGAAATAGATATTCCATGCAAATGGAAATCAAAAGAAAGCTGGAGTACCAATACTCATATCAGATAAACTAGACTTTAAAATAAAGAATGTTACAAGAGAAAAGGAGGGACACCATATAATGATCAAGGGATCAATCCAAGAAGAAGATATAATAATTATACATATATATGCACACAACATAGGAGCACCTCAATACAGAAGACAAACGCTAAGAGCTCTAAAAGAGGAAATCGACAGTAACACAATAATAGTGGGGGACTTTAACATCTCACGTACACCAGTGGACAGATCAGCCAGACAGAAAATTAATAAGGGAACAAGAGCTTTAAATGACACAACAGACCAGATAGATTTAATTGATATTTATAGGATATTCCATCCAAAAACAGCAGATTACACTTTCTTCTCAAGTGTACACAGAACATTCTCCAGGATAGATCATATGTTGTGTCACAAATCACGCCTCGGAAAATTTAACAAAATTGAAATCATATCAAGCATATTTTCCAACCACAACGTTATGAGATTAGAAATAAATTACAGGGGAAAAAAATTTTAAACACAAACACATGGAGTCTAAACAATATATTACTAAATAACCAAGAGATCACTGAAGAAATCAAAGAGGAAATCAAAACATACCTAGAGACAAATGACAATGAAAACATGACGATCCAAAACCTATGAGATGCAGCCAAAGTAGTTCTAAGAGGAAAGTTTACAGCAATACAATTCTACCTCAAGAAACAAGAAAAATCTCAAATAAATAATCTAACCTTACACCTAAAGGAACTAGAGAAAGAAGAACAAAACATAAAGTTAGTAAAATGAAAGAAATCATAAAGATCAGAGCAGAAATAAGTGAAATAAAAACAAAGAAAACAATAGCGAAGTTCAATAAAACTAAAAGCTGGTTCTTTGAGCTTTAGCTCAATATTGATAAACGTTTAGCAAGACTCATCAGGAAAAAGAGGGAGAGGACTCAAATCAATAATATTAGAAATGAAAAAGGAGAAGTTACAGCAGACACTGCAGAAATACGAAACATCATAAGAGACTACTACAAGCAATTCTATGCCAATAAAATGGACAACCTGGAAGAAATGAACAAATTCTTAGAAAAGCACAACCTTCCGAGACTGAACTAGGAAGAAATAGAAAACATAAGCAGACCAATCACAAGCACTGAAGTTGAGAATGTGATTAAAAATCTTCCAACAGGGCTTCCCTGGCGGCGCAGTGGTTGAGAGTCCACCTGCCAATGCAGGGGACATGGGTTCGTGCCCCGGTCCAAGAAGATCCCATATGCTGTGGAGCACCCGGGCCCGTGAGCCATGGCCACTGAGCCTGCGCGTCCGAAGCCTGTGCTCCGCAACGGAAGAGGCCACAACAGAGAGAGGCCCACGTACCGCAAAAAAAAAAAAAAAACTTCCAACAAACTACACCCCAAGACCAGATGGCTTCACAGGTGAATTTGATCAAACATTTAGAGAAGAGCTAACACCCATCCTCCTCAATCTCTTCCAAAAAATTGCAGAGGAAGGAACACTCCCAAACTCATTCTATGAGGCCACCATCACCCTGATACCAAAACCAGACAAGGATACTACAAAAAAAATTATAGACCAATATCACTGGTGAATACAGACACAAAAATCCTCAACAAAATACTAGGAAACAGAATCCAACAACACATTAAAAGGATCATACACCATGATCAAGTGGGATTTATCCCATGGATGCAAGAATTCTTCAATACAAGCAAATCAATCAATGTGATACACCATATTCACAAATTGAAAATAAAAAGCATATGATCATCTTCAATTGATGCAGAAAAAGCTTTTGACAAAATTCAACACCCATTTATGACAAAAACTCTCCAAAAAGTGGCCATAGAGGGAACTTACATCAACATAATAAAAGCCATATATGACAAACCCAGAGCAAACATCATTCTCAATGGTGAAAAACTGAAAGCATTTCCTCTATGATCAGGAATAAGAAAAGGATGCCCACTCTCGCCACTATTATTCAACATAGTTTTGGAAGTCCTAGCCATGGCAATCAGAGAAGAAAAAGAAATAAAAGGAATACACATTGGAAAAGAAGAAGTAAAACTGTCACTGTTTGCAAATGACATGATTCTATACATAGATAATCCAAAAAATGCCACCAGAAAACTACTAGAGCTAATCAGTGAATTTGGTAAAGTTGCAGGATACAAAATTAATGCACAGAAATCTCTTGCATTCCTATATACTAACAACAAAAGATCAGAAAGAGAAATTAAGGAAATAATCCCATTCACCATTGCAAAAAAAAGAATAAAATACCTAGGAATAAACCTACCTTAGAAGGTAAAAGACCTGTACTCAGAAAACTATAAGACACTGATGAAAGAAATTAAAGATGACACAGATGGAGAGATATACCATGTTCTTGGATTGGAACAATCAATATTGTAAAAATGACTATACTACCCAAAGCAATCTACAGATTCAATGCAATCCCTATCAAATTACCAATGGCATTTTTTACAGACGTAGAACCAAAAAATCTTAAAATTTTTATGGAGACACAAAACACCCCATATAGCCAAAGCAATCTTGAGGGAAAAAAATGGAGCTGAAGGACTCAGACTCCCTAAATTCAGACTATACTACAAAGCTACAGTAATCAAGACAATATGGCACAAAACTGGCACAAAAATAGAAATACAGATCAATGGAACAGGTTAGAAAGCCCAGAGATAAACCCACGCACCTATGGTCAACTAATCTATGGCAAAGGAGGCAAGGATAAACAATGGAGAAAAGACAGCCTCTTCAATAAGTGGTGCCGGGAAAACTGGACAGCTACATGTAAAAGGATAAAATTAGAACAGTCCCTAACACCATACACAAAAATAAACTCAAGATGGATTAAAGACCTAAATGTAAGACCGGACACTATAAAACTCTTAGAGGAAAACATAGGAAGAACATTCTCTGACATAAATCACAGCAAGATCTTTTTTGACCCACCTCCTAGAATAATAAAAATAAAAACAAAAATAAACAAATGAGACCTAATGAAACTTACAAGCTTTTGCACAGCAAAGGAAGCTATCACCAAGACGAAAGACAACCCTTAGAATGGGAGAAAATATTTGCAAACGCATCAACGGACAAAGGATTAATCTCCAAAATATATAAACAGCTCATGCAGCTCAATATTGAAAAAACAAACAACCCAATCAAAAAATGGGCAGAAGACCTAAATAGACATTTCTCTAAAGAAGACATACAAATGGCCAAGAGGCACATAAAAAGCTACCCAACATCACTAATTACTAGAGAAATGCAAATCAAAACTACAATGAGGGGCTTCCCTGGTGGCGCAGTGGTTGAGAGTCCACCTGCCGATGCAGGGGACGCGGGTTCGTGCCCCGGTCCGGGAAGATCCCACATGCCATGGAGCGGCTGGGCCCGTGAGCCATGGCCGCTGAGCCTGCGCGTCCGGAGCCTGTGCTCCGCAACGGGAGAGGCCACAGCAGTGAGAGGCCTGTGTACCGCAAAAAAAACAAAAACAAAAACAAACTACAATGAGGTATCACCTTACCCCAGTTAGAATGGGCATCATCAGAAAATCTACAAACAACAAATGCTGGAGAGGGTGTGGAGAAAAGGGAAACCTCTTGCACTTGTTGGTGGGAATGTAAATTGTTACAACCACTATGGAGAACAGTATGGAGGTTCCTTAAAAAACTAAAAACAGAATTACGATATGACCCAGCAATCCCACTACTGGGCATATACCCATAGAAAACTGTAATTCAAAAAGACACATGTACCACAATGTTCATTAAAGCACTATTTACAATAGCCAGGTCATGTAAGCTACCTAAGTGTCCATTGACAGATGAATGGATAAAGAAGATGTGGTACATATAAACAATGTAATATTACTCAGCCATATAAAGGAATGAATTGGGTCATTTGAAGAGATGTGGATGGACCTAGAGACTGTCATACAGAGTGAAGTCAGAAAGAGAAAAACAAATATCGTATATTAACGCATATATGTGGAATCTAGAAAAATGGTACAGATGAACCAATTTGCAAGGCAGAAATAGAGACACAGATGTAGAGAACAAACATATGGACACCAAGGGGGGAAAGCAGGGAGGGGGTGGTGGTGGGATGAATTGGGAGATTGGGATTGACATATATATACTAATTTGTATAAAATAGATAACTAATAAGAACCTGCTATATAAAAAATATAACATAGGGCTTCCCTGGTGGCACAGTGGTTGGGACTCCGCCTGTCAATGCAGGGGACACAGGTTCGATCCCTGGTCCAGGAAGATCCCACATGCCATGGAGCAACTAAACCCATATGCCACAACTATTGAGCCTGCCCTCTAGAGCCCGCAAGCCACAACTGCTGAGGCCTGCACGCCTAGAGCCCGTGCTCCACAGCAGGAGAAGCCACTGCAATGAGAAGCCCATGCAGCGCAATGAAGAGTAGCCCCTGCTTGCCACAACTAGAGAGAGCCCACGTGCAGCAACAAAGACCCAATGAAGCCAAAAATATAATATATATAAAATAAAGTAAAATTCAAATCAGCAAAAAAATAGATGTCATGTGGTATGTTCAAGTTTAGAAATATAGAATTGGGCTAAAATCTAGGTGTTTTTATTCAAATCCTCCATCCAGAGCACACTACTAAGTGGTGCCACTTCTGTGAGATCTGTCCAGGAGATTTGGACTATCTCACTAAACATGTCAGGAGGTAGTATGTGGACAGCCGAGAAACAGGTATAATTTTATCAGCCTCTGACTCCTGCACCTCCCAGGTGTGTAGTGCTTTTTGCTTCTGAAGAACAGCATCTGGAAATCATATTTCAGTCATCAAAAATGGTTCTTAACTTTGCACATTGGATTCCCCTGGGGAGATTTAACATTCACTGATGTCATGGTCCCTCCCACTAGAGATTCAGATTTAATCAGCCAGGCATCAGGAGTTTTCAAAACTCCCAGGTAATTCTAATGTGGAGCCAGCCTGTTGAGCACCACAGCTGCAAACTCCCCCTGAGGCTGAACCTGAGCTTTTTACTGAGAAAAACCCTGGCTTTGCTGGGGCAGAGAGAGCGAATGCCCCTTTCCTACCACCTGGGCCACACAGGAAACTTGGATCTCAATCCTGTTCCTGGATGCTAACGCTTCACTTGCCAAATCCAAAGAATCTATTAGTAATAATAATAATTACTCTTAGAGAGCACTGACTTTGTACCAGACACTGTACTAAATGCTTTGTGTACATTATCTCATTTAAACCTCAGCAGCACCTGTGATACGGGCACCATTATTTTCTTCCCCATTTCCCAGCTGAAGGCTCAGAAAGTTTACATAACTTAGTCAAGTTTATCCAGCTCGGAAAAGGCAGAACTGGATTCCATCATGACCTGATCCCAAAGCCTGAGCTCTTAATCATGCCACACTGTCCAACCTATAACTTGCCAGCAGCCCACACATAGTTTCATTTCTACAAAACAGATAATACAATTTCAATACTGTTAGCAAAAATAGAATTATGTTGACTAGTGGTTAAGAGCAAGGGCTCTGGATCCAGGCAGTCAGGGTTCCAGTCCCATCCCCTCACTCAAGACCTGGGTGACTTTGGGCAAGGCACTTGACCTTCATCGATCTCAATTTATTTTCTCCAGAGGAGGGCTAATAATAGTACTAGACCATAGAGCTTTAGTGATGAGTAAATGACATTAGCAGATTGAGAGCGCACAGCACAGTGCTTGACTCACAGTATTTAATAAACAGCATATTAAATTTATTTTTTATCATCATAATAATTATTATTACTATGCAACATTCAGGAAGACAGATGAGTCCTTAGACCTTGTTTGTACAGATGAGTATGTGCTTAGTTTCACTTTTGTTTGTGATACTTAAGGACCCACTAGGCTTCAAAATGTATCTAAAACTTGCTACTAAATACAGGCCTCCGATTCAATATGTATATAGAGAATTAGAACAAGTACCAAGGGGCAGAACCCTCCTTTCTGATGGCTCAGTGATCTGCCATCAAATTTGTACATACCCTGCAACATCAGAAAGCTCAAGCCAAGGGAACTAATTCTATTCTCTTGCTGAAGCAGAGAGCTGAGGTCTTGGAGCAAGTTTACTTTGGAGGAATTTATAATCCAGATCAGATAGCTGTCTAAGATACAAAGACTACCAAACAAGGCTCAGTAAAGCGTTTCAATACTCATGAAAATAAATAAAGTTGGTATTATAACTATGTAATAATCAGGGTTAAACATATTCTCTGGAAGGGGAAAGGAAGGTAATGTGTTGTTTGAAATTCCAGGGATTGGGGCAGTATATATAGAAGACACACAACATTTAGCACATTGACATGGACAAGTAGGCACTTCATAAATGTTTTATTATCATAGTAATTAAAATCCAGAACTACTTATTTATAGTTTAACCTTCTAAATTATTTTTGAAGCCCTTTCTCCAAAGGCTTTCTTATTATAACCTCACCTCTGAGTATAATTTCAAGTCTGAAAAGAAAGTGGGGAAGGATAAGAAGATTATCTGAATATTTAGAACATTCAAGAGCCCACAGCTGTCTAAGATACAAAGACTACCAAACAAGGCTCAGTAAAGAGTTTCAATACTCATGAAAATAAATAAAGTTGGTATTATAACTATGTAATAATCAGGGTTAAACATATTCTCTGGAAGGGGAAAGGAAGGTAATGTGTTGTTTGAAATTCCAGGGATTGGGGCAGTATATATAGAAGACACACAACATTTAGCACATTGACATGGACAAGTAGGCACTTCATAAATGTTTTATTATCATAGTAATTAAAATCCAGAACTACTTATTTATAGTTTAACCTTCTAAATTATTTTTGAAGCCCTTTCTCCAAAGGCTTTCTTATTATAATCTCACCTCTGAGTATAATTTCAAGTCTGAAAAGAAAGTGGGGAAGGATAAGAAGATTATCTGAATATTTAGAACATTCAAGAGCCCACATATTCTACCTGGGATTCTCTGACCTGGTGGTTCTAAATTGGCTGTTGGACAAGCTTCATTCTCTGTGGTCTGTCAGCTGTGTTCCCAGTTTGCTGTTTAATCAATACATGCATGTAGATATGTGTCTGTGTGTTAGGATACTTTGCATTTTAGGGGAAAAAAAGACAAGAGGTCTTAGCAGTGTGTCTGATCCAATTACACGAGCCCACAGAAAAGCACAGAAAGGTTCAAAGGAGCCCACAGTGGGAAAAGATTCCAGGATGACTTTATTGGTGGTCTTGAAGAGTTGGGCTAATATACCTCAATGAGCCATTAAAGGAGGAAGGCGAAAGAAAGAGGGTGACAAAGATGCATCTTAGTCCCAAATGTACTCATCACAAAAAGCCCACTTTTTCCATATGGACAATACCCAACCACTGTTCATTTTTAAGTAATGATAAGAGCTATTGAAGTAGATAGGACCCTTACCTGGAATACTATTAACAAAAACTCTTAACCAGAGGTGGGCAAGGGCTTATGACCACACATTTATCTTCTCAGCTAAGTGCATATATTCAGAAAGCAATTCTATTCAAGGGTTATCTTCAGAAAACAAATATACACATACTGCTCTTAAGCTAAATACATGGCACAAGATGCTCATCTATATGGCAAAGCCCACATGCAAAACACAGCCCTTTTTCAAAGAGTGTGGCCTTTCTGAAAATCTGTAGGTAGAACCTATCCATGTATGGAGAAATATTTTTATTCAGGATGCAAATAAAAACAATGTAATAGTATAGCATTTTCACTGTACTGAAAAGTCAACAAGTTATTTTAATGAAGTGAATTCTCATTTGTAATGTATTCAATAACTGGCTTTTAATTAGATAAACAATATTTTTATCCAAAAAGTTGGTTTTCGACTTCTCAGTCATTTTCCTCTGTTCTTTAGGCATTTGTCAAGGAAGAGGCATTGTTTCTTCTCTGCTGTTTCTCTTACAACATAGGACTCCAGAAGTTTATCCAAAGCCACAAGTCAAAGAATTATTCACGGGCTGGCTTAAAGTTCTAAGATCCTTGAGAACAGCACCAACAGTCAATGAGAACATCAAAGAAGTCCATAAGAGAAGATGTCTTAGTCCATTTGGGCTAACAGATGAAACAAAATATAACAAAATATCATAGGCTGGGTAACTTTTAACAACAGGAATTTATTTCTCACAGTTCTGCAGGCTGGGAAGTCCAAGAACAAGACGCTGGAGGATTTAGTATCTCGTGAGAGCCTGCTTCCTGGTTTATAGACAGCTGTCTTTCTGCTGTGCCCTTACATGATGGAAGAGGTGAAGGAGCTCTCTGGAGTCTCTTTTATAAGAGCACTAATCTTATTCTACCCTCATGACCTAATGACCTCCCAAAGGTTCCACCTCCAAACACCATCACATTGGCGATTAGGTTTCAACATGTGAATTTGGGAGACACAAAAATTCAGTCTATAGCAGAATAAAATAAAAAGAAAACTAGAATCAGGATTAAGGATGTCTGAGTTCTGGGCCCAGGTGCTTCCTGACCTTGGTCAAATCATCTTTTCCCATAAAATCAATAAGTTGGACTGAGGTCTCTTCCCGGACTTTATAAAGTAGGACAATTATAGGAGCTAAAACCACTGTTGAGGTGGGGGAAAGGGCATATAGAGTCAACAGCAGGCCCAAAACAGAGCTACAAAGTGGTAAGGAAGAACAGAAGAGGTAGGGACTAATTCTGACTGAAGAACAGCAAGGGCCTCAGAAGATCTGAGCTTCAGTAACTTAGTATGCAGGGTCATCAGAGAAAAGGGGCATTATTTTCTATTATGGAAGATCTCTTTAAATATGTCCAAGAGATTATGACTACTTTATTAAAAGTGCTTGGAACCTATTTTTGGAACTAGTCTTCATTGCGTGGTCCTGAGTTTATTCTAAGGTGTGATTAGATCAATGATTTTTCCCTCTTGACAGGGCCCCCTTTCCTATTCAGAACGCAGGCACAAACTCAAAGATATAACCTCAGAAGCTGAGCTTCTAAAAATGAAGATAATACCATTCCTTACAAACTAGCCTTACCACTATCCCCAGGATCAACTCCACAACAATTCTAGGGCTTCCAGGTCTTATAAACACCCAGGCAAAAACAGAAGATGTGCTCAACCGTCCAACAGAGGCACCAAAGGATCTCAGCAGACCCTTGGATCCTGACTGTCTTTATTTACATTCATTCTGACAAACATTAAGTGCCCACGATGTATAAAACACTATGAAGAAGAAAAATATTAAGAATCTTGTTCCTTTTCTCAAGGAGTTTATGACCCACTGGGGAAGAGACTGAGTTGAAGCTGAAATATCTTATGATATCTTACGATTGAGGCACAAAATTCTATGATACCACAAAGACTGTGGTCCCATGAAGAAGGATGGGGAGGCCCCTTAAGAGGAACTGCATTCTCACTAGTCTAACTGAGGTTCTTCATGTCCCCCTTCCCCTGGCCTACCTTGAGCCCTATTAACCTGATCTGTGGGACTCATCTATTGGCTGACCTTAGATAATCCTTAGACCTAGCAAGTAAAACATGCGTTGTTCACTGCCCAAGAGAGTGTTGGAAATTTTGACACAAAATTTGTCACATTGTCAAATTGCCTACAATTGAGCCAATGGGGTGATCCTAGCATTTCCAGCCAGATTACCAAGTTGGAATACCAGGACAAACTTCGCAGAGGAAGTGGATTTCAAGCTAGCTCTTGAAAAAATAAATACAATTTCAATGACTGTTTGTATATCTCTGCTGGAGTTCAGAAGAAAGGAGAGAAAAAGGGCATGATTAAAAAAAGAGAGAGAGAGAGATGATAATAACAAAGGCACAAGGATGGGTACATGTATTCTCAAAAGGGACATAGGTTAACCTTATGCCAGCGGGGAATACAGAGGTGGATACACCAAGTTACAGCAGGCTTTAGGGCTCCTGTACTGAATGAGCGTATTCATGGATACTAATGTTCCTACCACACTGTTAGACACATATAATAGGTAAGGAAAACAAAAACTCATGGATTAATTTGATTACCTCAGCCATTGGGATGCATCATCCAAATGCTATGGTCTTAAAGTACCAGAGACTCACAATCTGTTAAAATAAATTTGGATGATAGAACCTTTGACTGCTTATACATACAGTGAAAAGATATTGGTTAAATTATCCTTGAATAATATCCTCTTGTTATCATATGTGAAGACCAAATTTAACTGATGAGTGACAGTAGAATGAGCCCAACAAAGCGCTAGAAATGAGAGTTGTGTAAATCTCAAGAACAGACTCTTGCCAGGTTTTAGGGAGGGATGGAGGCAAAAGGGAAAATAAGAGTGCCAGCACTTACTTTCCATCAACTCTTGTGTAATGATGCTGAGGAAGGCTCATCATGACTGAGACCTTAAATCCCAACTCAATGTGTCTGGGTGGGCTAACGAGGTTGGGTACACTGCAGCTGTCAGGTACTTCCTGCCCACACCTCTAAGGCTTCCTCAATAGCTACGAAGCCACTTAGTCAGTCATGTGGCTTGGCAGCTATGGAAGCCACCAGCTAAGAACTGAATGGCTATCTACTGGAACCAAGCAGAGAATGAGAAAGGAGGACAGAATTTGGGTGATTCCTTTTCATCTGTAGCTCTGTCAGGTATGAATGGCAGAGAGATGAAGTATATTTCTCTTTACAAACCTGTTTTCCATCCTGCTTTTATTTCTGTCAACTCCCTCCACACTATCCCTGGGGCTTCAATTCTTCTCCATCAACCACCCAACTTGGTGTGCAGTGCATAAGGAAAGTTGTCAGAAGTGACAACTTGACATTTTCTACCAGAATGATTTTTAAAAGTATTAAAAATTTTTACAATAAAAAAGAAGGTAAATCATTCATCTTCTGCAGATGCTGCTGGTATAAGAAGACTAAGGCTAATCTGACATTCCACTTTGCTTTCAGTGACCTCCACCCCTAAAATTAACTGTATGGAGGGGTTAACCCAACAATAATCTGGCAACAGTCTGCTCAGTGCCCACTTATCCATATTCAGAGGGAACCCAGGCCAAAAGCCAGGCAGCATGCATGTCAGCATCAAGGAATTCAAGCTTTCTTATGCCAAATTCTATGCAACAGATGTACTCTTCTATTCATGTTAAACTTGGGCTCTATTGAATTATTTTGCTTTCCCTGAACCCATATAATCAAAGCTATTCAATTAATTCAACAAATACCTATTAAGTACTGCTGTGTGTGAGGCACAGTTCTAGATGCTAGGGATATGGCAGTTCACAAGAGAGACAAAACCATGTTCTTATAAAGCTTTACCCTAGTTGAGGAGGCTATACAATGAAGAAAGGAAGGAAGGAAGGAAAGGAGGGTGGGGGGGAGGTATGGGGAAGGGAGGCGAGGGAGGGGAGGAGGAAAGATAGTGATAAATTAAATGAAGAAAAATAAGATAAATAAGACACAGAGTAACAGGGAGATGGAAATAAGAAACTGCTATTTTAAATAAGGTGATCAAGGAAGACTCTAAAAAGGAAATATTTGAGCCAAGCCCTAAATGAAGTGAGGGAGCAAGCCATGCAGATATCTGGGGAAACAGCACAACAGAAAGAAGAGACTATCACTGCAAAGGCAGTAAGGAATGTACTTGGGGTATACAATGAACAGCAGGGACTATAGTGCTGAAACACAGCACGCAAGAGGGAAGAGGTAACAGAGGAAGTTGGAGTAGTAAGATGTGATGGAGGGTTGCCCCTAAGTCATGTAGGGCCTTGTGGACCACTGTTAAATCCCAGCTTTTATTCTGAGAAAGCCATTGCAGGGTTTTGCACAGAAATATAGCATCATTAAACTTGTGTTTTGGAAGGATAACTCTGGCCGCTGGATAGAAAGCAATGTGTAAGGGGGATTACTGCCTCAGCAGCAACTTCCAAGTCTCCCAGTGGAGCAGACCTGAGCCAGGGGGCCTCTTGCCTCCCTCGGCTCTCACCCCAGTGGCATTACTCTCTTCGTTCTATAAAACAGTTTTAACATATTCACTATGCAGCTTTAGAGAAGCATTTGATCTCTTAATGCACTTCTCCCTCAACATTACTGTTCAGAGATGAGCAAGAAAAGCTACAATCCATATCCTTAGGCAAGGCAATGCTGCCAACAGACAATTCTCATCACCCACTTATCATTCTCCAGGTACCCAGGCAATAAGTGATCCAACCTCTTTGGATACAGCCTAAATTATACTAGGTGCTATTCTGCGCATGCAGACCCCATTCCAAGTAAATTTCTTGAAAGGAAAACAAAAGAAAGGACCCTTAAATCAGAAAAGTTATTCCTGGTCTCAACTCTACCACCAACTCATTCTGTGTCTTTGGGAAGGACTTAGTGTCTGCACATGAAAGTAAGAAGATCAGGCCCATCTATCTTCATTCCACCCACATTTAATGAACATGTTTCATGGGCCAGGCCCCTGTCCAAAGTGCTAAAGATAAAGAAGATAAGATTTGGTCCTAGTTCTCAAGAAGCTTTCAATAAATTGGGAGAGATGGCTCTGACAATTACATATAATATGATATGATAATTACAATAATAAAGATGAGAACAAAAGTTCTGGAGCTTATAAAAAAGGAAGCCATGCCTAAGTATCTTTGCAGCTCTAGGACTCTATGACCTCTGAATCTACTCCAGGGAGTCTGCCACTCAATGGCCTTAGGAAAGCCTGCCCATAGACAGTAATAACCCAACTTTGGCTCATGAAGTCAGTTCTTCAGTACAATGCTCACTTCACTCTTAGCAGCTAATAGGAAAGAGTCATCAAGAAAATCAGGCCTTTCTGCTAAATTTAGAAAAATTGGCATTCATCCCAATCTTAAAAAATACACATCTCTAAAAAATTATCTCCTGAAACTTGGTAATGTGTCTCAAAGTGGCTTTCCTGGGAGCACGTGGACCTTGGCTTAGCAGCTGGAAGAGAGGGCATCCCCTTGGGAGTGGGGGGAAGGGGTGGCTGACACCAGTGGTTCCTCCACCTGACTGGCACCAATCCCTGAAACCACACCTTGACAACTTTCTTCACTAGCCCCCTGACTGATGATAGGCCCAACGTGAAACATAGAGGGACTCTGACCCAGACAGCTGTCTTCATTTACCTAAATATTCATTCTCCAAGAATGGCTGCAGTAGTTACTATATGCTTATCTCCACACCAGGTATGTATATGAGAAATCCCTCTGTCCCTCAGATAGCTAATCTTGATCCAACCCTAGTCCCTGACTTCCTGATGTCCTAAGCCCTCCTTGTGGATTCAGGGAGCAACCAGGACTTTATGCCCAAGCATCACTCTGTCCCTGTGGACCAGCAGCAGCACATGCTGCCTCAGTTCTCACTTTTGTGTTGATTTTGGTGTAATTCTCAGCACAGAGGTAAGTTTTCACAAAGCTAATTTACATACCTTCTCACACAAACACACACACACAAACACAAAATATTCACTTGAATCCAAGCATTTGGTAAATTAATTTTACTAAAGATTTTGGAGTTAGGGTCAGAGGAAGAGTTGACATCAGAGAATTTGCAACCTTCCAGCCATTCTTTCATAGCCTCCACCCTGTTTTCTTTTCCTGCTCTATCTCCATTATCTCCGCAGAGCAACAGACAGGATATTCCTCTCTTCTCATGCAGAACAGACATGCTAACCTTCAGGGACCCTCTAGGGGGTCTCTTTTTTACCCCAAGCTTTCATCAAAGCATTTTCTTCAAACAAATAAGGCACAGTTCCTAGGAACAATTCTGGTTAATAAAATATTCTTTTGCTGCATAAAGAATTATGCAAATAGAGAAATTTCAGAAAACCAAACAGATGTCACCCAGACCAGTGTTATTGGAAAACTACAACAGAAGGGAATATATGGAAATTCTAAAGGTTAACTAATAACTAGATACAACCTACTCTCAAGTATTTGACATCATTTAACATAACCTTATTCCTTTAACAAATGTGTATTGAATGTCAACTATGTACCAGGCATTATATTTAAAAGTTATGATACTTTTAAAAAGAATGCTTAAGTACCAGTCCCTGCTTCACTGAACTCCATATTTACCAAAACAAGATTGATAGATGGAGAATAATATAACGTCTGAGAGTGATAAGTAGTATGTTTAAAAAAAATAAATCTTAATGAAACTTTGCTAAGGAGCTTGTGTAACCCACCTGAATGTAGGCAAGCAAAGGTTAAACAGGAATCCACCAGCAAGAACTTCCTAAGCAACTGTGAGAAACTATGCCATGTAACACTTCTTTTCCATCTTAAAGTCAAGAAAATCTGTAAAACCCCTCATCCCTAGTCCTTGAAGAGAGTCACCAACAACTGTTCATTAACACTGAAGGAAAGTCACACCTCTCACAACCACATGGATTTTACAGTTAGCAATTAAGCACATAAATAGCTTGGAGTCTAAGAATGCAGTTTACAAGCCTGTGTAGCACAAGCCAAAAGTCTGTCCCTTAGAAAATTAACTTGGAGTAATTACCAATGTAGATACTGAGTGTTCTCCACCATTGGTGTGCTAGTTCTGACACAAGAAGTGACTAGTCTAACAAGGATGGTGTGCGGCTAAAGTCATCTGGATCAGGGAGATGCCAGGGTGAGGCTGAGACATTAAGATATATAAACAGAAGAACAAAAGCTAGACTAAACAGAAGTTCCCTGGATACTCCTGTCTAAAAACCTCACCAATACCCTGGTGAGATGGTGTAAGAATTAACACCAAAACACAATGAAATTCCATGTGTATTTGGTATTTAGTGTTCCATGTATGTGCACATGGAATAGAAGCCTTCTCGCCATTGCAATAATCCCATGGTTGATCAGCTACTTGAAAGAATTGGTTAGGAAAAAAATTAAAATAGTGATGGATTCATACCTTAAACTTTGTTAGTTAATCTTAAAACATATGTATATATTCATTTGTTAATCATCCGAAGTAGGGCAGAGGCCGGAGTGTGGGTTCTCTGATTGGGGTTCTGTAAAGTCTTGCTTATATGTACTACACTCATAATGCCTTCACTACAACTTCCAGTTTCCATTTCTTTAAAATAAAATGATAACCTAAAGGTACTTAAAAAGTATCTGATTTGTAGGTTTTTCTAATTTATTTCAATCACATACAGTCATCTCATCCATACCTTATACAACAGCAAAAATTTTAGAGACTTGATGTTATCAAGCCTTTCCAAAGTACTCAGATTAGTTTTAGGAGAAACAATTCTTCATTTTTACATTCACTTCACAGATTATGTAAAGTTTATGTAATATTTAGCTAAATTATGTAATTACAATATAAGTACAAGTGGCATAAACAGGTTTGGGAACAAACAAAATTGTCTCTTGATAACCATTAACTAACCTGGCATGAGTGTCCTGAGCGCCAGCCTACTGGCTGCAGCAGTTCAATGTGTCTTGGGCTCAGTCAGTATGCTCCCCAGAGGGCTTGGGAAGCCGGTTAAGTGAAGGCTGGATAAGAGAGAATCTATGGTACAAACTTGTGCATATACACACATATTCAAAGTCAAAATAACCCCTTCTGTTTGAGTGTTCCACCTCTTCTCCCTTCAACTCAGAAAAAATGCCTTCTCATTCCCTTCTTGACTGAACTTCATGAATACAAAAGGAAAGGTCATAGGATATTCTAGTGTCCCCTTGCTGTAACTCCAAAATAACTGGGTAAGTGAAATAATGAGGTAAGAAATGCAATGAGAATAGCTTAGATATTGAAGGAGGAGTAACAGGGCCAGCTTTCAGCTCAGTGCAATGGGATATCCCACAACGCCCTCTTGCCTCATGTATCACATCTACAAGTACTGAAATCATTTATATCCATGTTTATTGACTGAGGCTTACTGTAAGACAAAGAGAGCATTAATTTGCTCTACGTAATAAAATAACCAAGTTTTTCTTTTCCGATTTTCTGGCGCATCCAAGTCAGAAGGCTGAGAGCCCTGGACCTGGGAAAATAGGAGAGAGGAAATATGTGGCCCAGAATTATAAGCTATCTAGCAGCAGTCAGGGAACGAAAGGAAAGATGGCCAAGGAAATGCTCCCCGCTACAGAGAAGACTAGGAAACTTCAGGTCAATTATGCTGACCACGTTTATTTAACATATTTACTTGTCTGTGCAGTGATGAACCACTCCTCAGATTCCCCAAAACCTCCCATTAAAGACTATGACTTGTAATACCTTTTCTTGATGGTGCTTTGGTGCAACACTTCTGTTCCCTGCTTAGAGTAATGCGGGCTTGACAAAAAACAGAAGCTTCAGGATGCAAAACACTGGATGGGGACGGAGAGTCAAGTAGAGGCAGGAATTTGAAGCAAGAAGTGACAGAAATCCCTTGGAATAGTCCTAGGAATATGAGGCGCTGTTTGAGACAGCAAAGGTAGACTGTGTCATCAAGAAGCTTACTGTCCTACCAAGGAAACTGTAATGCGTCCATGTGAAATATTATAGTAACAAAAGAAAAGAGGATATCAGGTACTAATGTAAATGGCAAGTTGCTGGTGTAGTGGAAGTTGTACACAAAGCAGGTTGGCAGTACTGACTGAAAAGTATTTAGTAGGTTAGAAAAGAGGGGATGTGCTTCAGATTCATGATACCCTTATCAGAAACTATTGTTTACAACTAAAGTGAACAACAGCACTAAAAAAGCATTATACTTCCTTAGACACTGTCCCCACCATTGTTATCTCTCTATGAGAGGCATGATGTGCATGGATAATTACTACTGTCACAAATTTGGACACATTTTCCACATTGATTTTTGGTGAAAGTTTAGTTTACCAATATTTGAAATGTATATACATAAAGAATAGGCAAATGTTCCAATATGTATGAATAGAGAAGGTGCAGTTCCAGGGGCTCAAGAGGCACATGGTCATTACTCATATTCCTTGGATTCTATGATGCATGTCCCGACAGGAAGCACAGCTTTCTTTGTCACTGTCCACTCTCTCTGCAGTGGCCCGTGGTGGCCCTTTCCATGGTGCTATGGCTTCAGTGCCCAGTAGGGCAGAGATACATGTAAAGTGGATATACATGAAGCCTGCCTGACATGGCCCAGAAATATACCTGAAAACATCTGTGGAACTGAATAGTTCTCAAGCTTCACAGATTTCTAAAAAGATAAAATTTAAACATTCTATTCTGCACAAGTGTGTTGACAAAGAATGAAGTGAGAGTCAAAGGAAGTTTCTAGTACAGGTCCTTGGGAAAGTGTACCCACTCCATCGTTGTCACACACTTCAAGTAATTAGTACTGCAGGAAAGTAAAATGCTTTTCTCAAACCATTTTTCCCCCACCCATCTGCTGTCAGAAAGATCATTATGATGGAAGACTTGTCTACAGAATTGCACAGGACCAAACAAAACACAGCACTACTAACAAAGGCAATCGTGCATCCACATAACAGAATATGAAGTCCCTGTTTGCCATCCCAGTAATATGCCTTAGGTTATGATGCACACGTTTGTAAGATGGAGTAAGAGATAAACTGTACAGACACATGCTGTGTCCTTCACGTACATGCACACATTTGATTTTAAACGAAAAGGTCTTAAAGTCATGTTTTAGCCCATATTTCCCTGCACCCTTCACAGTCGGTTTTGAACTTTACCTTCAACATGCTGTGTTTATCATTCTTAAAAGGTACGGGATATAGAACTGGCAATAACACTAAGTCATTTGAAGCATGCATTATAAGTTACAGAGAAAATAGAGGCTCTGGTTTATTATGCTGAAGCTGTAAAGCCACGAATACAAAATATGACTAGCTGTCACCTTGCTTTATTCTTCTTTTAACAACTTACTAACAGTGTGTAAATATAAAAGCAAACTTTGATTTTTCCATCAGAGCTCTCTGAAATGGATACTAGAGTGCATTTAACATTGTGACCAGAAATATTGAAATTTGACAGCTGAGAGGTTAAAGGTCTCAAATTTATACACTGAGGTGTTTGTTCCTGTCATTGTCCCAGCAGCTTGCTCAGAATAACCCCTTTTGCTTACTGAACCTTTGAGAAACAGAGAACATTAAGTAATACATCTTGGCAGACGTCCTGGGATTCTACTTCTATCAGGAAGCAAGCCATCCTAAGCTCACTGAAAGAATTCTAGGAATATTAAAGGATATCTGTGCAACCTTGATATTTAACTATATTGGGTGGAAAAAACTCCTATTGTTTGGGTCCCCACTCTAAATACGTTAGCCTAAAATTCTGGGCTTTGTGCTTAGTTTTCTACATACCTCTCATCTGACACCTCCTTCTGCCAAAATTGTATTTGCTGATAACACAGAAAAATGACTGCTTGAATTCTTCCTGAAAAGGCAGGAATATCACCTCACTCAGGCAAAAATTACCTTCAGCACAAACATTTCCTTTCATTTCACTGCCCATTTCAGTGCCTACCTCCCTTTTTAGGTAACATCCCATCCTCCATGCCCACTCCCCAGGTACCCCAACTGCCCTGTCCTCCCCGCTGCCCAAACTAAGCAGTTAATCAGAATGCAAACTGTTAGTATCAAGATTTGGATCCACGTCAAAATCTAGGTCCTTCAAATGTGTAAATCCAGTAACCAAGTTGCAAAATCTACAGCAGTAATTTCTCCAATTAGAACAGTAAAAAACCATAACAAGAGTTCATTCTAAAGGAACAAGGAGACGATTGTCACAATATCTCACACGTTTTAAGTATTTATCTGGCCTTATTCTAAACCCATGTACTAATTCATTTAATCTTCATAACAATCCCATTAGTCTTATGCCATTTTATTGCCCCTCCCCACTTTTTTACAGTAAACAACAAAATGGCAAAGATTCTTTTTCAAAAGCCGCCTTAAGATAAAGATTCTAGGTAGTCTTCCAGGGTTACACATCAGTTACTATATTATGAATCCTCAGGATCACTAGTGTATTGTTGGAGCTTAGAACGGTAAACCCTGGAATACCAAGATTCTGCCACAAACCAATTCTTAATAAAATATATTTCACTAAGTGGTTAACGTGTTATCCCTCCCAGGGATACCTGCCATCTAGTAATATCTTAAACCACAGGGATTAATAGTCAAGGACTGAACATTAGACATGACCTTCCTGCAAAAAAAAGAGAGATTTTTGTACCCTTTCAAATTATGCTAAACCAAATAACCACTTCTTCATCTATATACAAGGCCTTACTTGGTTGAAGTAAAATAAAACAGGCCACATTCAACACTGCTGTACCCCTGCTTCCAGGTTTTTCAGAGGGAAAGGACATAAAAACTATAATTGAACAGTTAAGAAGTGAAATATAATTATTTATTTTTCATGCATTGATAATACTTGTGAATTGCCCCATTAATGCTGTGCTGACAAGAAAACACTTGAAACATTCCCTTCAAACTTGAGTTTGCATCAGAATGATCTGGAGGGATTGTTCATTTCTGGGCCCCAAATCAGAGTTTCTGATTAAGAAGTTCCCAAGTAATGCTGATGCTGCTGACACAGGGACCACACTTTGAGATTCAATGCTCCTTGCCAGGGCAGGAAAAGAATGTTCTGAGTTTCCCTAGGTGTTTTGGGATGGATGAGGGAGCTAATATAGGTGTATTTCCAGCAGTGACTCTCAAGGTAGCTCTCAGCATCAAATAGGCACTGAGCTCTTGTAATGTACCAAACACTGTATTAGGCATTGAGGGAGACATAGTGAGGGAGCCAGACATCAGTGCATTGTGCTCAGGGAGGTAAGCAAGTGAGGCTGGAGCTGAGATCTGCAGGATAGATGGGAGTCAGTGCAACCAAGTGGTCTTGGGAAGAGTTTTCCACCAGGAAAGTGTCAGACTGACTGACACTGCAGAGTCAGACTGGGCGAGCCTCACCCAGGAGGCTGAGCTGGAGGCCCCCAAGGATGTGGACAATCAGATCAGCATCATGACAGGGAGAGAACTCTGCTGCTCAGAAACATGACCTCCATCAGGGTACTCAAGGCTGAGTGGAGGGAGCAGTGCACACAGGCACACGAACGCGCACACACACACACACAGACACACACACGTACACACACCCCTCAAAAACTACACAAAGCAGAGAAGGTAGATGAAAATGATCACTTTGGGTAAGCCCAGACCAAGGGTGGTCAGTTTACTTCTGTCCAAAGAAATTGATATTGATATGAACTCCCCTAAACCTAAGCAGAAGCACAGAGTTAAAAGGGAAAAAAACACTACAAACAAATAGGTATTTTATGTCTGTCATGAAATGCCTGCGTAAAAGAGAAAAGGGAGAAAAATCTATTTTACACCTCAAATCTGAAGATTTTACATTCCCTTCCAGTTTTTATATTAGGGCCTGGACTTGGCATTTTGTACATGAATCCCACTCTTTATAGCTCTGATAGAATAAATGTGAGGGGAAAAAACAGGCTAAACAAGTTAACCACATTGCCCTTTCCTCATATTTTGTAAAATTATCTTTTCTAAGACTCACAAAAGCCTCAAACTCTGCATGATTTACTAGGAAGGTTTTAGAAGCCAAAGCTTTTGTAGACTGTTCAGCCATAGCATATAGGCTCCAGTTTTTCTTAACTCATCGTCAGGTACCAGATTTATCACCTCTCACAGTCAGAAAAACACAGCTATGCTATGTGAAGTTTTGAATGACCTGAGATCACTCTTTTGCCCCAGTTATGCCCTCTAAAGTTTGAATTAAACTGCACAAACTGTTTCAGCAACCATGAAACCTATTTCTTATTTCCCATCTAAGAACAACAAGCCAACAAGCTCACATCAGCTGTTGCCAATTCCTGGCATGAAAGCTCATCGGCTAAGTCCCAGCATCCCCTCCCAAAACGGCACATTCTCTGCTGATGCCCACATATCACAGCTTCTTTGAGTAATGCATTCTCCCTCAAGCTTTAAAACTTGTTATTAAGGCACCTACAGCACCATTAAGTGGCTTGGAAGCAAGCCTCTCACTAATGAATATTAAATCTCTTGGGTCAATGAGGTCCTCCTGCCCCTTCGCAGACAGAGTTAGAAAAGATGCCATTTTTTTCCTTGGCTACCTAATGAATCTCTAACTGCTGATTTGTTTCCATTTTCAGTCTGGCATAAAGAAAAAGGCCTGCAGCCCCCTTTCGTGGTCGCCTGACTCACCAACCACTATGCAAAGGCAGCAATTTTTCATTATTGATAAAATGTAATGTCATAATGTCATGGCCTTTCAGGTCATCATCTTGGTAAGTCAGCAATGACATTATCACGTTTTATAATGATAATAAATGGCCATAATGTTTGCATGTAATTTTCATTGGCTCCTTCAGAATTCTAATTCGACCCCATCAACAAATAGAACTCAATAGCAACTTCAGATGTCTACTTCCTTAGATCTGCTCAAGGCTAATAGCAAAGTCTGCATGAATCAAAGCTCATTAAAGATACAGGGGCCATTCCCCACCCCCCACTCTTTGACTAAATGTTTTACTTTTAGAAAGAAGAATTTTCACAGAATGTATTTGCACTGTTGAATTTGGGCATGTAAATGCATTAAATACATCTACTTGCTATTCATTCATGAACTCTCACTAACCCCTTTCTGTCCTGTTCATGCCTGTATTTCTCTAATCTGTCTAGTGATTTTTGAGTGCTATGTCCTGCCTGTTTCACAGTAATCATAGAACACTAATTGGTCTAAATGATAAGAATCATTCATGGGGCACTTATTTCCATATATTAGCCTTCTCACTTCTCTCTTCCCTGAAAAAGTGGAAATGTTTCATTGTCTAAGCCCAGAACTAAACCCAGCATTCTTTTTTTATTGAAGTACAGTCGATTTACAATATCATGTTAGTTTCATGTGTACAGCACAGTGATTCAGTTATATATATTTATAAATATTCCTTTTCAGATTCTTTTCCCTTGTAGTTTATTACAAAATATTGAGTATAGTGCCCTGTGCTATACAGTAGGTCCTTGTTGGTTATTTATTTTATATATAATGTGTATATTTTAATACCAACCTCCTAACTTATCCCTCCCCCAACCTCCTTTCCCCTTGGGTAACCAGAAGTTTGTTTTCTATGTCTGTGAGTCTGTTTCTGTTTTGTAAATAAGTTCATTTGTATCATTTTTTTAGATACCACATACAAGCGATATCATATATTTGTCTTTGTCTGACTTACTTCACTTAGTATGATAATCTGTAGGTCCATCCATGTTGCTATAAATGGCATTATTTCATTCTTTTTATGGCTGAGTAATATTCCATTGTATATATGTACCACATCTTTATGCACTCCTCTGCTGATGCACATTTAGGTCGCTTCCATGTCCTGGCTATTGTAAATAGTGCTTCTATGAATACTGGGGTGCATGTATCTTTTTGAATTATGGTTTTCTCCAGATATATGCCCAGGAGTGGGGTTGCAGGATCATACTGTAGCTCTATTTGTATTTTTTTAAGGAAACTCCATACTGTTTTCCATAGTGGCTGTACCAATTTACATTCCCACCAACAGTGTAGGAGGGCTCCTTTTTCTCCACACCCTCTCCAGTATTTATTATTTGTAGACTTTTTGATGATGGCCATTCTGACTGGTGTGAAGTGATACCTCATTGTAGTTTTGATTTGCATTTCTCTAAACCCAGCATTCTTTAGAAAGCCTTTTTTTAATTCATTGACAACAGAGAGTAAAAAAAATAAAAAGAGTAGAGCTAGAACAGATTCACACTTCAGTCCTAAAAACATTAAGTCTAAACTACACTTGGTAGATCTCCAGAAATATTTTACAACTTATTTAGCACTTCATGAAGAGGGAAGGAAAGGAGGGGTGAAGGAGAATTGTCATCCACTGAGCTCTATGCTAGGATATGCCTACATGTATCAACTCATCTAATCTTCACAACCACCCGCAAAAGATAAGACTCATCCTCTGCTTGTAACAGAAGAGGAAACTGAGGTTCAGGGAGTTTAAACAGCTAAGGAGTCACTCAGACTTAGCAGTTCTGATGCCAAAACCCATGTATGTTCCATTGCCCAAAACTCCCAAAGCAGGTATTCCACTATAGAAGGAAGACTCAAATTGTCAAGCCAGCCCAAATAAAATCATCATACATTCAGAGAACCAAGAAATTATGAGTAGATTTCAGATGCAGAAACTCTTTATCTTGGCATAATTACATCCATTTATACTGTTATTGGTACCACATTCTCGGAGCAGGCACATATAATTGAGTTAATGGTTTCAATGCATCTGTGTGATTCTTCATTGATGTTCTTTCCACATTATTCAGTAAATTTCACTATTGTCATTGGAAATGGGGCCAAATTAGGTAGTTTCATCAGATTTGTAGATCAGCAGCCCTTTAGCTGACACAATAAAACCATGTAAAGAGTATATAATGATGTTGGTATGAGAACTTCCCGAGCCTGCTCTAGTTGATCAGAGGAGGCACTCATTACCACTTCCACTTAAAATAGCAAACATTTCGGAAGACTTCACCACTCAAAAAGCACTATCCATTACACTATCGTAATTATTTTCTCAGCAAGGAAACAGTAAGGAAACAGATTACTTGATTTGTCTAAGTTCATAGAGACACCAAATGGCAAAAATAAGATCCAAACAAAGGTCTTCTGGATCAACTGTCCATGCTTTTCACTCTACCAAGGACTTTAGTGCATTCAGGGAAAGTGACTTCTAAAAGCAATGCACCAGTATTCAGGGAAAGATTAGCCCTCCATCTGAGGAGAAGGCCAGGCAAGGGTCAGGAACACATAGAAATTGAACGCTTCTGGAAATGAAACGCTGCTATGGCGGAATGTATAGAAAGAACTTCCAGAGAGTGAGTTTAACAAGCTATTATGTCCAATAAATTATAAGCACATATTGGAGAAGGGGAAAGTCTTCCTTTCACTCCTTTTTATTCATTCAACAGATCCTGGGGGTTTCCTCTTTATTCATTCATTTGTTCATTCATTCAACATGCATTACTGAGCACCTCTTCTAGGCCAACATTATGCCAAGAACTAAGGCTACAACATGAATGAAATACACATGGACCTGCCCTCACCTGTGGATCTGTGGAGCTCACATTTGTGCAGATGAGATGGTCATTAAACAGCTGATGTCATGACAACCCATCTCACTACCACTGATATAGGTGAAGACCAGTTGTGAGGATGGAGTGTTAGGAGGATTTGGCCAATCCTATGGAGGTAAAGAAGACCTCTCTAAGAATGAGATGTTTACATTGAGATTTGAAGTGTGACTGAGTAGGAATCACAAGACAAAACACTAGGGAACCAAGGGAATTTTCCATTCTTGCCTCCCTCCTTTAGGCTCCTTCCTGCTTGATTTCCCTTGCTTTCTTAGCCACATTCCATGACTACCATAATGACTTACCTGGTTTAACTCATTGAGAATTTGGAGATCTGTATATGTATAATTTTGACAGGTCACAGGCAGTCTGACTGATATGCCTGATGATTTTCTGCCGTTTGATTTTAAATCATAGTTAGCCTGGCAGTTGCTACACTGACCATCCCTCTTCTCCTTTCTTCTCTCTGTACAGCTCCTCACACTGAGCCAGACACACCCCTCTGCACACTAAACCACTCAAAACTCCACATTCCCTTATTTCTGGGCCCTCTCTTTCCTTTTACCATTTTTATGTACTTGGATATTGCTATGAACTGATTTGTATTCCCCCAACATTCATATGATGAAAGTTTAACCCCCAATGTGGTTTGATTTGGAGATTGGGCCTTTTGGGAGGTAATTAAGGTTAAATGAGGTCATAAGAGTAAGACCTTAATCCAACAGTATTGGTGTCCTTAAAAGAAGAAGAAGAGATGCCAGAAAGCTCTCTGTTTCTCCCTCCGTGAACCCACAAAGGAAATACCATAGGAGGACACACCAAGATGGCAACCATCAACCATCTGCAAGCCAGAGAGGCCTCACCAGAAACCAACCCTGCCAGCATCTTAATCTTGGACTTCAAGTCTCCAGAATTGTGATAAAATTAATTTCTGTTGTTTAAGTCACCCAGTCTTCAGTATTGTGTGAAGGCACCTAGAACTGACTAATACAGATGTGAAAACAGAAATCTGCAGGGTGTAACACATGCATAAGTAGTGTTAATGGGGCTGTATATGAGTATTGAAAAGGTAATAACTGCACAACTTATGCTCCTAGCTCTGGCACCTAGAAAGAGGAAATGACAGTGACTTGGGGGAAAAAATCATTGTGGGGATTGTCCAAGTAGGAAGGCTATGAGCTTGCAAAGGCAAAATGTAATGCTATTAGAATGTTTCTGAGCATAAATATATCCTGAAATGTGGTTGGGGGATTATCAGTGGATGTATACCCCATCCTTGTTTTTTCTAACTCCCATTTACCATAGACAATTGGAAATTGACAAAATCAGATGGACAATAAATAGGCTGGCAATTTCTTTCTAATAAAATTAAATCAACCCCTTATACTCCTCTCTTTCTCCATCCTTCCTTACACTGTTAGCTAAAATATGACTTACATGACTTACATATATACATATATATGTATATATGTAAATATAACACTTAAACAGCCAGAAGTATAAAGTTAAATTACAAATCAACAAGAAGAGCCTCTATCTTTTGGCGCTTCGAGAACCAGCCTCACTGCACCCTCTCAGATGTGCCAGCACTAGAGGGCAGCACCCTTTTCTCAGAGAGCTCAGCCCCCATGGCTACATGGTTCTCAAAATGCACCAGCAACACAGCATCACCTTTGTATGTTAGAAGTGCAACTTCTCACCACAGGAGACAAGACAGCAAAGTAGAAGGACTTGAGCTCACATCCTCTCATGAAAACACCAAAATCACAACTAATTGTTGAACAACCATCAACATAGAAGACTAGAACCTACCAAAAAAGATATTCTACATCCAAAGACAAAGAAGAAGCCACAACGAGACAGTAGGAGAGGCGCTTTTGCAATATAATCAAATCCCATATCCACTGGGTAGACAACCTACAAACTGGAAAATAATTATATTGCAGAGGTTCTCCCATAAGAGTGAGAGTTCTGAGCCCCACATCAGTCTCCACAGCCTGGGGGTCTGGCATTGGGAGTAGAAGCCCCCAGAGCATTTAGCTTTGAAGACCAGTGGGCTTGAGTACAGGAGCTGCACAGGACTGGGGGAAACAGAGACTCCATTCTTGGTGGGTGCAAACAAGATTTCGCATGCACTTGGACCCAGAGGAAAGCAGTGACTCCATAGGAGCCTGGGCCAGACCTACCTCTGGGTCTTGGAGGCTCTCCTGGGGAGGTGAGTGTCAGCTGTGGCTCACTGGGAGGAGGCAAGGACACTGGTGGCCCTAGGGAATACTCAGCAACATGAGCTCTCCCAGAGGTCGCCATTTTGGCACCAAGACCTGGCCCCACCCACCAGCCTGCAGGCTGCAGTGCTGGGTCACCTTAGGCCAAACAACCAACAGGGTGGGAACACAGCCTTTCCCATCCACAGACAGGCTGCCTAAAGTCATCCTGAGCACACAGCACCTTTAAACACACCCCTTGACATGGCCCTGCCCACCAGAGGGACAAGACCCAGCTCCACTCACCAGTGGGCAAGCACCAGTCCCTCCCACCAGGAAGCCCACACAAGCCCCTGGACTAACCTCACCCACCACGGGGGCAGACACCAGAAGCAAGAGGAGCTACAAACTTGCAGCCTGAGAAACAGAGACCACAGACACAGAAAGTAAGACAAAATGAGATGGCAGAGAAATATGTCCCAGATGAAGGAATAAGATAAAACTTTAGAAGAACAACTAAGTGAAGTGGAGATAGGCAATCTGCCTGAAAAACAATTGGGAGTAATGACAGTAAAGATGGTCCAAGATCTCAAAAAAGAATGGAGGCACAGATTGAGAAGATACAAGAAATGTTTAACAAAGAGCTAGAAGATTTAAAGAACAAACAAACAGAGATGAACAATACAATAATTGAAATGAAAAATACACTGGAAGAAATTAATAGCAGAATAAATGAGGCAGAAGAACAAGTAAGTGAGCTGGGAGAAAGATTGCTGGAAATCACTGCTGCAGAACCAAATAACAAAAAAAGAATGAAAAGAAATGAGGACAATCTAAGAGACCTCCGGGACAACATTAAACACACAAACATTCACATTATAGAGGTCCCAGAAGGAGAAGAGAGAGAGAAAAGGCCTGAGAAAATATTTGTAGAGATAATAGTCAAAAACTTCCCTAACATGGGAAAGGATATACTCACTCAAGTCCAGGAAGTACAGAGAGTCCCATACAGGATAAACCCAAAGAGGAACAAGCCAAGACAAAGAGAAATTTAAGCAAATTGACAAAAATTAAAGAGAAAAAATTAAAAGCAATGAGGGAAAAGCAACGAATAATATATAAGGGAATCCCCATACAGTTATCAGCTGATTTTTCAGCAGAAACTCTGCAGGCCAGAAGAGAGTGACACAGTATATTTAAAGTGATGATTGGGAAAAACCTACAACCAAGAATACTCTACCAAGCAAGGCTCTCATAGAAATTCAATGGAGAAATTGAAAAGATTTAAGCAAAAGCTAAGAGACAAGCAAAAGCTAAGAGAATTCAGCACCATCAAACCAGCTTTATAACAAATGCTAAAGGAAATTCACTAGGTGGAAAAGAAAAGGCCACAACTGGAAACAAGAAAATTACGAATGGGAAAGCTCACCGGTAAAGGCAAACATACAGTAAAGGTAGGAAATCATCCACACACAAATATGATATCAAAAACAGCAATTGTGAGAAGAGGAAAGCATAAATGCAGGTATTGGAAATGCATTTGAAATTAAGAGACCCAGCAACTTAAAACAATCTTTTATATATATAGACTGCTATATCAAACTCTCATGGGAAATGCAAACCAAAAATCTACAAGAGATACACACACAAAAAAAGAAAAAGCAATACAAGCACAACTCTAAAGATAGTCATCAAATCACAAGAGAACAAAAGAGGAAGGGAAGAAAAAAGACCTACAAAAACTAATCTTAAAAAATTAACAAAATGGCAATAAGAACATACATATTGATAATTACCTTAAATGCAAATGAATGAAATGCTCCAACTAAAACACATAGACTGGCTGAATGGATACAAACACAAGACCCTTATATACAAGAGACCCACTTCAGATGTAGGGACACATACAGACTGAAAGTGAGGGAATGAAAGAAGGTATTCCATGCAAATGGAAATCAAAAGAAAGCTGGAGTAGCAATACTCATATCAGACAAAATAGACTTTAAAATAAAGACTGTTACAAGAGACAAAGAAGGACACTACATAATGATCAAAGGATCAATCCAAGAAGAAGATATAACAATCGTAAATATATATGCACCCAACATAGGAGCACCTCAATATATAAAGCAAATGCTAACAGTCATAAAAGGAGAAATTGACAGTAACACAATAATAGTGGGGGACTTAACACCCCACTTACATCAATGCACAGATCACTCAGACAGAAAATCAATAAGGAAACACAGGTCTTAAATGACACATTACACCAGATGTACTTAATTGATCTTTATAGAACATTCCATCTAAAAGCAGCAGAATACACATTCTTCTCAAGTGCACATGGAACATTCTCCAGGACAGATCATGTGCTGGGCCACAAAGCAAACTTCGGTAAATTTAAGAAAAATGAAATCATGTCAAGCATCTTTTCCATCTGGAATGTTCTGAGGCTAGAAAACTACAAGAAAAAAAAACTGTAAAAATCACAAACACATGGAGGCTAAACAATATGTTACTAAACAACCAGTGGATCACTGAAGAAATCAAAGAGGAAATCAGAAAATACCTAGAGGTAAATGACAATGAAAACATGACAATCCAAAAGCTTTGGGACACAGAAAAAGCAGTGCTAAAAGGGAAGTTTATAAGAATAAAATCTTACCTCAGGAAACAAGAAAAATTTCAAATAAACAACCTAATCTTACAGCTAAAGCAACTAGAGAAGGAAGAACAAACAAAACCCAAAGTTAGCAGAAGGAAATCTTAAAGATCAGAGCAAAAACAAATAAAATACAGATGAAGAAAACAATAGAAAATATCAATGAAACTAATAGCTGATTCTTTGAAAAGATATGATAAACCTATAGCCAGACTCGTCAAGAAAAAAAGGAAAATGGCTCAAATCAATAAAATTAGAAATGAAAAAGGAGGACTTCCCTGGTGGTGCAGTGGTTAAGAATCCACCTGCCAATGCAGGGGACACAAGTTCAAGCCCTGGTCCGGGAAGGTCCCACATGCTGTGGAACTAAGCCCATGTGCCACAACTACTGAGCCTGCTTTCTAGAGCCCGCAAGCCACAACTACTGACTCCACATACCACAACTACTGAAGCCCGCGCACCTAGAGCCCGTGCTCCACAACAAGAAAAGCCACTGCAATGAGAAGCCCACGCGCCACAATGAAGAGTAGCTCCTGCTCGCCACAACTAGAGAAAGCTCTCATGCAGCAAGGAAGACCCAGTGCAGCTGAGAAGGAAGGAAGGAAGAAGGAAGGAAGGAAGGAAGGAAGGAGAAAGAAAGAAAGAGAGAGAGACAGAGAGACAGAAAGAAAGAGAGACAGAGAGAGAGAGAGAGAAAGAATGAAAGAAAGAAAGGAGGGAGGGAGGGAGGGAAGAAAGAAAGAAAAAGAAAGAGAGAGAGAAAGAGAGAAAGGAAAAAGGAGAAGTTACAACAGACACTACGAAAATACAAAGGATCATAAGAGACTACTACAAGCAACTATATGCCAATAAAATGGACAACCTCAAAGAAATGGACATATTCTTAGAAAGGTACAATCTTCCAAGACTGAACCAGGAAGAAACAGAAAATATCAACAGACAAATCACAAGTAATGAAATTGAAACTGTGATTTAAAAACTTGAACAAACAAAAGCCAGGACCAGATGGCTTTACAGGCGAATTCTATCAAACATTTAGAGAAGAGTTAACATCTATACTTCTGAAACTATTCCAAAAAATTGCAGAGGAAGGAACACTCCCACACTCATTATATGAGGCCACCATCACCCTGACACCAAAACCAGACAAAGATACCAAGAAAAACAAAAGTTACAGGCCAATATCACTGATGGACATAGATGCAAAAATCCTCAACAAAATACTAGCAACCAAATCCAACTATACATTAAAACACATACACCATGATCAAGTGGGATTCATCCCAGGGATGCAAGGATTTTTCAATACCTGCAAATCAATCAGTGTAGTACACCACATTAACAAACTGAAGAATAAAAACCGTATCATCATCTCAATAGATTCAGGAAAAGCTTTTGACAAAATTCAACACCCATTTATGATAGAAACTCTTCAGAAAGTGGACATAGAGAAACCTATCTGAACATAATAAAGGCCATATATGACAAACCCACAGCAAACATCATACTCAATGGTGAAAAACTGAAAGCATTTCCTCTAAGACCAGGAACAAGACAAGGGTGTCTACTCATGCCACTTTTATTCAACATAGTTTTGGAAGTCCTAGCAATGGCAATCAGAGAAGAAAAGGAAATAAAAGGAATCCAAATTGGAAAAGAAGAAGTAAAACTGTCACTATTTGCAGATGACATGATACTATACATAGAAAATCCTAAAGATGCTGCCAGAAAACTACTAAAACTCATCAATGAATTCAGTAAGGTTACAGGATACAAAATTAATACACAGAAATCTCTTGAATTTCTATACACTAACAATGAAAGGTCAGAAAATGAAATTAAGGAAACAATCCCATTTACCATCATACCAAAAAGAATAAAATACCTAAGAATAAACCTACCTAAGGAGGCAAAAGACCTGTACTCTGAAATCTATAAGACACTGATGAAAGAAATCAAAGATGACACAAACAGATGGAAAGATATACCATATTCTTGAATTGGAAGAATCAATATTGTCAAAATGACTATACTACCCAAGGCAATCTACAGATTCAGTGCAATCCCTATCAAATTACCAGTGGCATTTTTCACAGAACTAGAACAAAAAAATTTTTAATTTTTTATGGAAACACAAAAAACCCTGAATAGCAAAAGCAATCCCGAGAAAGAAAAACAGAGCTGGAGGAATCAGGCTCCCTGACTTCACACTATACTACAAAGCTACAGTAATCAAAACAATATGATACTGGTACAAGAACAGACACATAGATCAATGGAAGAGGATAGAAGGCCCAGAGATAAACCCATGCACCTATGGTCAATTAATATATGACTAAGGAGGCACGAATATACAATGAAGAAAAGACAGTCTTGTCAATAAATGGTGCTGGGAAAACTGGACAGCTATATGTAAAAAAAATGAAATTAGAACATTCTTTAACACCATACACAAAAATAAGCTCAAAATGAACTAAAGACTTAAATGTAAGACCAGATACTATAAAACTCTTAGAGGAAAACATAGGCAGAACACTCTTTGACATAAATCGCAACAACAACATCTTTTCCTATCTGTCTCCTAGAGTAATAGAGTAATAGAAATAAAAACAAAAATAAACACATGGGACCAAATTAAGCTCAAAAGCTTCTGCACAGTAAAGCAAACCATAAACAAAATGGTTTTTCTTCCACAGAATGGGAGAAAATATTTGCAAAAGATGTAACCAACAAGGGATTAATCTCCAAAATTTACAAACAGCTCCTGTGACTCAATAACAAAAAAACAAACAACCCAATCAAAAAGTGGGCAGAAGATCTACATAGGCATTTCTTCAAAGAACACATACAGATGGCCAAGAGGCCCATGAAAAGATGCACAACATAGCTGACTATTAGAGAAATACAAATCAAAACTACAGTGAGATGATCATCTCACACCAGTCAGAATGGCCATCAGTAAGTCTACAAACAATAAATGCTGGAGATGGTGTGGAGAAAAGGGAATCCTCCTGTACTGCTTGTGGGAATGTAAATTGGTACAGACACTATGGAAGACAGTATGGAGGTTCCTTAAGAAACTAAAAATAGAACTACCATATGATCCAGCAATTCCACTCCTGAGCATATATCCACAGAAAAACATGATTCAAAAGGATACATGCACCCCAGTGTTCATTGCAGTGCTGTTTACAATAGCCAAGACATGGAAGCAATCTAAATGTTCACTGACAGATGAATGGATAAAGAAGATGTGGCACATGTAAACAATGGAACATTACTCAGCCATTAAAAAGAATGAAATAATGCCATTTTCAGGAACATTGGATGGACCTGGAGATTATCATACTAAGTGAAGTAAGTCAGAAAGAGAAAGACAAATATCATATGATGTTTATATGCAGAATCTAAAAAAAAAAAAAAAGAACTTAGTTACAAAACAGAACAGGCTCACAGACTTAGAGAACAAATTTATGGTTACCAGGGGGTAAGGGTAGGTGGGAGGGATAGATTGGAAGTTTGGGATTGACATGTACACACAGCTATATTTAAAATTGATAACCAACAAGGACCTACTGTATAGAACAGGGAACTCTGCTCAATACTCTGTAATAACCTAATGGGAAAAGAATTTGAAAGACACATGAATATGTATAACTGAATCACTTGCTGTACACCTGAAACTAACACAACATTGTTAATCAACTATACTCCAATGTAAAATAAAAATTAAAAAATTAAAAATATACATAAAACTATTACTATATCAATGAGGAAAAAAGTCTAACATTTCTTACATATAAAGAGTTCCCACAAATCAATAAGAAAAATATGAGCACCCTGTAAAAAAAGTAAAATCATAACAGCCAATGAACAAAAAAAGAAAATACAAAATCATGAATATGCACATGAAAAATGTTTAAGCTCACCAATATATATATGTATATAAGAGCAAGAAAACATTTCCTGCCTATTAAGTTTGCAAGGTATTTTTATCCTTATATTCAATGTTGAAGGATGCAGAAAAGTAAACGTGTTTATATAATGCTGCTGGAAGACAGGTGTCATCTTTCGGGAAGGTAACTGGTAATTTATACATATTCTTTTTTTATATAATAATTTCATCCTTAGTAATTTATCCTAAGGAAATAATCAGAGATTTACACAAATATTTACTTATAGTGATGTTTGTTCTCTAAACAGTTTTTCCGAAACACTCTAAATGCTTAATAACAAAGAAAGGCTAAGTAAATGATTATAGTCATACAGTAAAATACTGTGCAACCACTGAAATTATTTAGTGGCAGACTGTACTTCCCCAAAATGACTGCAACAATATCTCTGGTCACATGAGCTCTTCCAGAGCCTTGCCATTTCCCACTGTGGTAGGCTGAATAACGGTCCCCCAAAGATGTCCATGTATAGTCCCTGATAATTGTGAACATGTTACCTTAAATGGTAAAAGTAACTTAGAGGATGCGATTAAGCTAAGGATCTTGAGATAGGGAGATAATCCTAGATTATACAGGTGAGCCCAGTGTAATCACAAGGGTCCTTATAAGAGGGAGGCAGAAGTATTGGAGTCTGAAGAAAAAAATGTAATGACAAGAGCAGAGGGTCAGAGTCAGAGAGAGATTTGAAGATGCTAGATTCCTGGCCTTAAAGGAACCATGAGAACCAAAGAATGCAGGCAGCCTCTTGAAGCTGGAAAAGGCAACAAAATGGATTCTCCCCTAGAGCCTCCTAGGAGTGTGGCCCTGCCAACACCTTGATTTTGGCCCAGTGAAACCCATTTCAACCTTCTGACTTCCAAAACTGTAAGATAATAAATCTATGTTGTTTTGAATTTGTGACAGCAGTGATAGGAAACTAACAAATTATTCAAAAGGTCTATGTGTCCAGGGGAGAGCTTTTGTGGGCTTTTGGGTTGGCTTCTGTGACTCCCTTGGTGAATAGCATGTGGCAGAAGTCATAAAAGGTAAGTTGGCTTCAGCCTGGTCTTTCACTATGGACATGCACTCACGGGGTCCTGAGCCACCATGTAAGGAGCATGGCTACCCTGAAGCCATCATGCAAGAGACATACATTAGAGACTGGGAGAAATGTCCAGGAAACCCAGCTGTTCCAGCCTCCAGCTGTTTGAGCCTTTCCAATCCAGGCACTTAGACGTGAGTAAAGCAAAGCTCACATAATGAGCCCAAGCCACCACCTGACTACAACTGCATGAAAGATTCTGAGCAAGAACTGCTTAGCCAAGCCTAGTCAACTTCCAGAACCATGAGGAAAGGAATAAAATCCCTCTATTGTTTTATGCCATTAGGTTTTATGTGATTTATTATGCATCAGTAAGTAACTAATACATTAATAATAAAGGGAAGTGCTCAGAATATAATGTTAAGTGAAAAAATACTCTATAGCTTATGTGTGTGTGTGTGTGCGTGTGAGTGAGAGAGAGAGAGAGAGAGAGAGAACACAGAGAAAAAATTTGGAGTCACCAAAATATGCTGCATATAATGGTTATTGCTGTGTGCTAGGTGAGGAAATTCTTTATATTTTTCTATATTTCCAAAGTCTATATAATAAACACACATTACTTTTGTAATCGGGGAAAAACATTTTTAAGCTCTTTAGACACTATTACTTCTAAATATACCGGATTGAAAAAAACACATGAGTATATCCTGTGTGGAAGCACATGCACACAAGCATGTATGTGCATATTGAAGATAAAATAAAGAGAAAAGGGGAAGGGGTCACTCAGTTAATCTGAGTGAGAACATGAACCTTTAAATCCTACTTTTATTCCTCCCTTTCCTACAGTAGAGATGGCATCAAGTACCTTATAATATGGAGTCAAATACCTAATCCTTTTAGCCACTCCCAACTCAACTGTAGTTGACTGACGCAACTGGGTTTGGATTCTTTTCTGTGACACAGATAAAAGATTATCTATAGCTTCTCTTGGAAGAAGAAAAGTAAGCCATCCCTTTGAAAATCAACTCTTCCCCTGGGCACAGTGCCTAAAATCCACCCAGTTTTGCTGTTCCCCAACAGTACGTCCAAAAGATGAGCACCTGCAGAAGAGTCAGGTGCAAAATCAGAGAGTGGAAAAAGGAGGTGGAGATCCTTGGTCTCAGGACTCTATTGCATTCCACTTAATTCTAATGATACCCCTGGGGGTGGAATTAACAATCCCTGTTTTACAGATGAGACATTTAGTATCAGAAAGATTAAGTGATATACCCAAGTCAAAAGCTAATAAGTGGCAGAACTGATTTTTAATACAAAGCTTCTTATCACGGCAAGACAGCACTCACCTTCCCTTTGCCTCAGTTTCCTAGTTCCCACTTTCAGAGTTGTAGTGCGAATTATATTTTTGAATGTACCTATCCTATACTATTACATGGAACAATGCCTACCACTTGAGAACACCCTATTACCCTACATTAGCTGCCATTTCAATTGTATGAATCAAAATCGCATCAGAAGGCACACGCAGGCACTGGAAATCCACAACTTCCCCCCTTTTGGAAATCCTACACTCCGTACCTCACCATTTTAGGGTGGGGCTGCATCCTACCCAGGAGTGGTTGTTTTTCCATGAAAACTAAAGCCAGACCTGGATCCCACAAAGCAGCAACCTAGTGACCCACCTCAGACACACATTTTCCTTGCCCTTTTTCAAACAGCACAACAGCGCTCACACCATCCAAGGGCTCTCATTAAAAGTCCGCTGCTCTCCGAATGTGTCGATTCTGGTGGCACTGACAAGTGAGGTGAGAGGCAGGGGGCCTCCCCCTGCACAAACTGGCCGGTTCTATAAAATAAATGAGCAGGGAAATGGTCTTGGGGTGGGACCTGCCTTCCAAAGGCACTGAAAACTGAGGCTCCTGTCTTTTGGCATTTCCTAAAAGGCCTCTTGAGCTTTCCTTGGCAAGCCTCGAGACTGAGGGTACTTTTAGCTGTTTAACCCTTCCTCTTCTAACAGGGGTCAAAGGGCTGGAAAGATCTTCTCAAAAGGATAGAGAAGGAATCATTAAAAGGGAGGAGAGGGTAAGTGACAGAAGGTCAGCCTTTTTTTTCCTAATGGGTGCGTCCCTGAGGGGCGGGCTCAGTGGCCGTCTGCTGCACATAGGCACCTAGCTTCCGGAAACCTGCAGCAATTCAATTCACACTTCCCCGCACAGGGAACCCAGAGGAAGCCCAAAGGAGCTGACTGCGGAGGGTGCGGAGATGAAAACAGTCACAATAGAAATCTGATTGTGATAAGTAAATTGCACTGATTGCATTAGCTTAAAATGACAGTGTTTCAATAAGCCAGAGAAAACAAATGCTTGAAATTTTTATGTGTTTTAAGTCTACCATAGAGCTTATTTCCTTCAAATATATATATATATATATATACTAAGAATATCACTTATTGCACCACACAAAGCTTTATCTAATGACTGGTTTGGGATTAAAACTCACCTTTACATGCAACACAAGCACAAAAGTGGTGAAGGTTTTCACTGATTTTTAGTCAACAAGCAATAAACTGCATTTGCACCCACACACCTATTCCTAACACCATACTGGGTAACATTTCCACGTTTCAAGGAAAGAAATCAATAGCAATAATCCGTGTGGGACTCATAGGTGTATATTTTTTTATCACACTGCCATTTGAAGAAAAAATTTTCCCTATCTACTTAGAGCAAAAGATTTTTCTTTTTCTATGTTCACATGGAAATCTCAACATTATTATTAGGGGGGAGAAGGGAAAGGGAGATGAGTCAATTAAAACAAATAAGAGAAAATCTAAACACACATTTCTAACAACACAGGTTCTATTTGAACTCCGTAAACAATAATCAGTGCACAAGCTGAAAAATTCCCAATCAACCTGCAAAATTCAAAATTACATTTTGACTCTGTTTCTAAGAAAAGGATGCTTAAAATGCATGTTGATGTAACTTAGGAAAGCCATCCTGCTTTCAACTTGCAGTGCCGGGAGAAGACACTATGCCCAAACACTGAAATTTAGAATTATGTCATTGCTGATTTTCTGTACAAGAAGGAAATATGATTCTTTGTTACTGCTCTTATTTATTGCAGACCTTGTCTGGAATCTGGTATTGAAGCTGTGCTTGATGAGTTGCCGCCTTGAACTTTCCCACTGATCAATGCTGGCCGGTACTGCTGCTGCATGAAAGAATAGCTTTCCCAAGGAGCCACTATCACGTGGGAAACTTAGCAAGCTTTTTTAAAAATGGGCCAGAGTCTTGTATGCTTAAGCTTCGGAACACGCCCCCCACCCCAAAGAAATACAGCAAATGGTGACTGACCATTTGAAAATTGGAATGTTACAACAGCAAGAGGTAAGGTCAAAAGCAGAAATCCTCCTTTCTGGAAAATGATCGGACACCATGGGATGAAAACGTGCAGGAAAAGGGAAGGCTAATATGAAGCAAGAGGACAGGAATCATATTTCTTCTTAGTGGGGTGACAAATAAAAAGTTGCCTTTATTTTTCTGGGCAAATAAACTTTACTTTAGGAATTGTGGCAGTGTGTTGGTCTCCCATAAAATAGGTTTTATCTGCTGTGGTGACAACCTAAGGCAGGGAGGGGTGAGAGGCAGGGTAATTGCCAGCTTTTCCATTATTTCTGTCAATATTTTTGTTATTTTGTGGCGAGATTGCAGGAGAAGTCTAGACAAATGCTATTAAGAATGAGGGCCAAGAGAAAGGGTTTAATCCAATTCTTCAGCAGTTCATGTAGAAAGCATGTGTCACTGGAGTAGGCAGGACTGAATCTTCAAACACATCCACAGGTTCTACACTTTAGGGACTTCCCTGAATGGGATACCTGTGGTATAAGCATCCACTGGGAAGAAAATAAACTTCGATAAAGAAGTACAGCAAGCCATCAGTAACTGTTAGAAGCCAATGCCTTCTGGAGGGTCCCAACCAATAAACAAAAACCATGAGAAATTGGGACAAGCCATGAACCTCCATGTAGTTTAAGAAATGGAACAAGAACCAGATCTGAGCTTTAGTAAGTTTAACCTACTACCTTCACTCATTGTCTGTCTTCCTGGGCTTTTCCTAGGCAATAAGTATTTTAAATAATTACCAATCCTATGGTGACTCAATTACATGTTACTTTTAATCTCTTCTTTCTCCAGACACTCCTAACACTTTCTATTTCCTAGGGTCATAATTTGTGTGCATGCCACACCATCCACTCTAGACTTCAAGCTGCTCAATCCAGGTCTTTCCTTCCTGTACCCTCTGTGGTTGTATCTCTGTGCTTCACAAATAATAGACACTCAAATATTTGTTGAATGACTGATTGAATGAATATATGAGGACTTCATCCCTAAGTATTACTGTCAAAAAATCATAGCACAATCATTAGAGAAATGCAATCAAAACCGCAGTGAGGTATCACCTCACACCAGTCAGAATGGCCATCATCAAAAAATCTACAAACAATAAATGCTGGAGAGGGTGTAGAGAAAAGGGAACCCTCCTGCACTGTTGGTAGGAATGTAAATTGATACAGCCACTATGGAGAACAGTATGGAGGTTCCTTAAAAAACTAAAAATAGAACTACCATATGACCCAGCAATCCCACTATTGGGCATATACCCTGAGAAAACCATAATTCCAAAAGAGACATGTACCACAATGTTCACTGCAGCACTATTTAAAATAGCCAGGACATGGAAGCAACGTAAATATCCATCTACAGATGGACAGAGAAGATATGGCACATATATACAATGGAGTATTAGCCATAAAAAGGAACGAAGTTGAGTTATTTGTAGTGAGGTGGATGGACTTAGAGTCTGTCATACAGAGTGAAGCAAGTCAGAAAGAGAAAAACAAATACTGTATGCTAACTCATATATATGGAATCTAAAAAAAAACAGTACTGATGAACCTAGGGGCAGGACAGGAATAAAGACACAGACATAGAGAACAGACTTAAAGACACCTGGGGTGGGAAGGGGAAGCTGGGATGAAGTGAGAGAGCAGCATTGACATATATACACTACCAAATGTAAAATAGATAGCTAGTGGGAAGCTGCTGCATAGCACAGGGAGATTAGCTAGGTGCTTTGTGTCCACCTAGAGGGGTGGGATAGGGAGGGTGGGAGGGAGGCTTAAGAGGGAGGGGATATGGGGATATATGTATACATATAGCTGATTCACTTTGTTGTACAGCAGAAACTAACACAATATTGTAAAGCAATTTTACTCCAATAAAGATGTGGAAAAGAAAATCACAGCACAAGATCTCCTCCAGATCCTGTCCCAATTCCACTCTGCCTGTTCCATCTCTGAGCCTCTAGACCAAGCATCAAACCTATACTCAGACACCTAGCACCCAGCAAGAAGATGCTTTGGGCTCTTGTCCCTATTCACTAAAACCATCCAGGAACTTCTTTATCCTCCACCTTTCCTGGTTCCTCTTCAAGCCCTGTTTTCCTGGCTCTGATTTTGGAATAATATTACCAGGGCTCTTCCATCCCTCTGCCCCAGGACAGAATGGAATGCCCGATTTTTAGCTCCAGGCCTACCCTGAGCATGGTTTTACACCTACCTTCCAATTCCCTCCATATATAGGTGCTATCCCTCTCCCCAAATTACATTCCCCCTAGATCCAATTCAGGCAGCAGCCTTCTTGACTGATGATTCCCAGGTCAGACCTGGTTCTCCATAGTGGGGAGTGCCTGCTACAACCAGACCTCCAGCTCAATCATAGTTGGCACCCCCCCTCCCTGGCCACACCACCCACCCTGGACCACTGTAAGTGTCACAACCAGTCAGAGAAAACTGCTATACACCACTTCTCACTCCAAGGGTGGAAAGGCAGGTTCTCTGGCTGTTCAAGGGAGAGAAGCTGCCCCTGGGTGCTTTGGGAGCAAAGGTGGGGAGCCTTGTAACTTACAGAAAGACCATGGTCCTGTTTTCCTTTTACAAAGACACCATAATCAGCATTCGTTGGAAGTGGTCATACTTGGCACCAGCCCTGACCATGTGGCACCCAGTACTGAAGAGAATACATTCATGGTGCAATCCCTGATTTCAATTCATAAAACCTATGCATGGGTTGTTCCTTTGTTTACAAAGTCACATCATGAATATTTCCCCATTTGATCCAAAGCCCTGTGGGGTAGGTAGGACAGCTCTAGTTGTGGTCCCATGTTACCCCTTAGAATGTAAGGTACTTCCCAGAAAGTACTATTATACACACACACACACACACACACACACACACATTTGAACACACACACACAAATGCTTGCATACACATATGCTTAGACTGAAACCAACTTCTATGTGCAGAAAGCAGAATATCTGGATGAATACTGTTGAATGAATTCTGTTGAGTGAGTTCTCAGATTCAGACTGAAGCATCCAGCCCACTTCACACTAAGCAACTGTAACCTGAGGAAAAATAATCAAGGATGGCTGTTCCCTCTACACCATTTGGCAATATCTGGGGACATTTTTGGTTGTTACACCATGGGAGGTGCTACTTGCTTGCATCTAGTGGGTAGAGGCCAGAGATGCTGCTAAGTATCCTACAATGCACAGGACAGCTCCCATGACAAAGAATCATCCTGCCCAAAATGGCAATAGTGCCGAGGTTAAGAAGCCCAGTTCTATACCCTACATTTGAACAGCCAACTCAGATGGACTTTAAGATTTCCCACCAATGCACAAAAGAAGGCTCCAGGCCATCCTTAGGAAATATCCTGACATTTTTGAAAAGAGTTTTTTTTACCATCAGTTTCTGCTCTCCTATCCTCTCTCCTATCTCCAGAGACATGAAAGGTGGCACACATCTGTCCCTTTAATTTCCAAAAAAGAAGCCAGAGAACTAATCAGAGAGTCTTCAATGCCCAGTGGGGAAAAGAGAAAGGAAGAGTCTCAGAAAAGGACACTGAGAATGAAGAGTGGCAGCCCCGAGTCTCTCTACAGAGGGAAAAGTGCTCTGTCACACTCACAGACCTTCTTTGGCCCTGGAGATGATGCATTCTGGCTCCTTTTTAAACTTCTGCAGGACAAAATCAAGTCATAAAGAGTAAGAGATGCTGTCATCTAGGCACACATTTATCCATGCAGAAACATGGATCCATTAGTGAAGACACAGAGAATGACTTTCACTTCATCCCTCTTCCCTCATGACCCTAGCACTCCATTCTGGAAAGCAGTCATTCAGGCTTGGATGTGCCTGTGCCCCCACACATTCTCGTGACCCCCCTCCATGAGCCCCACCTCCTAGGAGCAAAGGGTCTACGGAACCAGTCTAGGGAGAAGATAAATCAATAGGCAACTGGTGCCCTGGATAAGAGGGACAGCAACACACAAAAAACAGGCAAGATATGTGCCCTTCTTTCACTCCCATTCCAGGTGTACAGTGCACTCTCAGTCCCCATCAATCAAGGACTGATCCAATATCAATCATCTACAGTTTAGTATAGATAAATTTCCAGGTCCTGGAACTGTTGGTGGCCAACCCCAGATTCTGTCTTCTTCAGCCTATGGTATGATACTTTAATAGTAGCTAACATTTATCAGACATGTTCCATATACCAGGTTCTCGGCACTTCACAACTCTTCTCTCAGTCAAATCTCTCTATTACCTTAAGAGATAAAATTTGGCTTTAAACTCCTCCTTACCCAGGAGCACTGAGGCAAGGGAACTCTATCCAGGGATCAGGGGAGCGTAGAAGGTATGTGTAGGCTCAAAGCCTTCTTTTCCTCATCTATCAAGTGGCGATAATAAAAAGTGCCCAACTCATAAAGTCACTGTGAGGAATAAATTAAGTAATATGTGAAATACTTATCCCAGTGCCTGACACATAGTAGGCTCTCTAAAAATGGCACATAGTTAGCCATTATCATTATTATTATTATTATTATTATTATTATCACAAAGCTAGCTAGCTTAGTGAGTGATGGAGTCAGGAAGCAATCTCAGCTTTCTTCAGCTTCAAAGTCTAGACTAGAGAACTATAAAAGGAAAAAAAGAAATACTTCAAAAATTAGTTTAACTATTTAGAAATGAGCTCCTTCCCAATTAAAGATAACTGCCAAATGTACAAATTATTTAACGCATCGCAGTAATTTGGTGGTCTTATTTTTTTTTATCCTAAACTGTGTTTCCTTTTGACTTCATGGGCTTATAGCTTGTGGCTCAGGCAGAAAGATCATCTGTACTTTGAGAATCTGAAGACGGGATGATAATGATTCCATAAGTCTGGGCTAAATTTAAAACTAATGTTGGAGGCTTATGGTCTGAACATTACATGAGTTTGGTCTTCAGCCAAAGAATCATTAAGCCATGGAGCTTAACCAAAGGGATTTCAAGAGGTCACACAGCCATCCCTCTATATCCAGAGGGACAGAAGCCCACTTTACTTCACTTAGCAACTTCACATTTTCTGAAAAAAGAAATCATTACACTGCAGCTTAGTATCTTCTTCAGCACATGTTGAAAATATAAATAGAAACTGTGCTTCTTAAAAAACTATCATATATAAATTAAGCTTTTTCAAATTCATTCCTTACATTTCAATACAATTCTTATATTTTTCTGGTCATTCTTCTATTATGACTTTCCAAATCCATGAAGCAATCAAACTTGTTACAGGTTTAGTATACTATCACTACTATCACCTCAGTGAAAAATCTAAGAATGCCTAACACAGTATTTGGCACATAGCACATGATCACTCAGTAGCTGATAAAGGTCATGACACCTAGCAGCCCATTCAAGGTCCACCTTTGAGGGTAATTTCCTCTTCTTCTCATTTGAGTTCATAAGGAACATCCACATCAAGCTGATTAGGGGTCACTGAAACCCTTCTACATGGCAATTAAATATTTATAAGCAGTTACCATGATCTGAACTTTGTTTTACAGTTACATTTGGCCTCCCATTCCTAAGAAGTTTATCTTCCATTTGAATCTCCATTCCATACCTTTTGCAAGGCTACCATGTTATACAACTCCAGGGGCACCATAAACATCATGATCTATGTAGTTAGGCCATGGAGTTATTTAGCCCTCTTGGTGATATTCAATGTACGGCCTGTACAGCTGTACACAATAGCTTCTTACAATTCAAGAAACATTTTAGCAAAAGGAGTCAACCCTTTTGTGAGAAGGGCCTGGTTGCATTTCCCTGAACTACTTGGACAGGAAGGAGAGAAGCAGTTTTTGGCAAAATTCCTGATAGATATGAAAAAGTGAAAGCTAAGTCTTGCTCCCTGCAGAGAATTTCAGCAAATCTCAAAGAGGTGATATAGTAGAAACCATGACCTTTGAACCCCAGTGTTTAAGCTTCAAGATCTACTCATGGTTCTAAAATTCTGGCTGGAAAGCCCTGTCCTGAGACCTTGGTCCAGGCAGCAGCACTTCTGATCCTGAAAAACACAAAATGATGCTTCTTCAAAGTCCAAAGAATGTATCTTTTTGTTGGAGAGCACTCCAAGCAAACAGCCTTCCCTCTTCCCTTTAGCTTCACTCTATCATTTAGCCAAACGCAAATTTTATTTACTTCCTCATATATTCTTAGACCATCAACACTAATTAACTTATAAGAGTTTCAGCTTTTCAAGTCCTTTCATTTAATGCTGCAATTGCAAATGTCTTAAACTAGCAACACTTTTGTTAAAGCACATTATGTTTACAGCATAATGATTTCCAGTTGAAGTAGTTGTCAATCTCTTCTGAATATCTAATTTAGACACAATGTTCTAACTATAAATTTAAACCAACAAGAAGATTTTGAATTTTAGAAATCTCATATTTTAATATATATGATGACCATTTGTTGCTACCTAAGTTGGGGTTCTTAAAAGTCATTTTACATCCAGATGTGTCATTGAACTTTATAAGTATATTAGCATCACTTAACCGTAAGATTTAAACATCCCTGAGAGATTATTTAGTTCAGTGACCTGTCTTCACTCAAGTAATTATCCTAAATAGATGAGATCTCCTGCTTCTCGGTAAGGAGTGATTACTCTAGAAGTAAAGACACTGAGTGTAGGGAACTGCTTCCAGGAGTCTGACTGGAAAGGGGGCCAAAGAGAGATAGGACATGGAGGGAAAACAGGATACAAAATGACTGGACTCTTGTTTTAAAGGTGGGAGAAATTTAATCATTCTGATTTTGAGAGACAAGAGCCCACAGAGATGGAGACATTGTAAGCACAAGAGGGGAAAGATAATCACCAGAGTGCATCCCTGAGGAGGTTTCAGGGGATAGAACCCTGCACAGTGGAGGGATTAGTCTTTCACAGAAGGAGAAATGCTTTCTCTGGCTACAGTTTGTTTTGTTGAAGGGGAGAAGAAGTTCGTCTCCCTTTACTCTGACCACAGTATTATCTCAGGTCAAACCACCAAAAAGTGGAGAAAATTCTTGGATTTAACTTACCTCTGGATACCACATCTTGATCTTTGTACTTTAACCAGCAGAGTATGTTCCCTTCCTCCACAATTATGCGTTAGTGTTCATGTGCATTATTTTTACTTAACTGCTCATAGTATGCCAAAAAAATTTTATGTTCTCTGTTTCTAAGATTTTTAAAAGAAATTTGAGGGCTTCCCTGGTGGCGCAGTGGTTGAGAGTCCGCCTGCCGATGCAGGGGACACGGGTTCGTGCCCCGGTCCGGGAAGATCCCACATGCCGCAGAGCGGCTGGGCCCGTGAGCCATGGCCGCTGAGCCTGCGCGTCCGGAGCCTGTGCTCCGCAATGGGAGAGGCCACAACAGTGAGAGGCCCGCGTACCGAAAAAAAATAAAAAAATAAAAAAAAGAAATTTGAAATCCATTAGTACTTTTAATTGCTGCTCCTTCCTAACAGATGTGAATTTTTTTAAGTAGAAAGATTGCAGTGAGATGATTCAAAGCAGTAACGACATATATGTGGATTTTAAAACCCTTGAACCAGAACAAAACTAGAATTTCAGAACATTCTCTATCACTGCCCTGAAACTGTTCCCTTGAAAGTCACTATTCACTTATTTCTTGTGAAACCCAAGTCTTTTCTCTTGATCCCTTGCCAGACATGTCACTTTTAAATTCAACTCCACAAGCATTACTCAAGCATAAATTGGTGTGCAAAAACCTATGTGAGGCCATGGTGAGAGGCAGTGAATAAGACATAGCCCAAGCCTTCAAGTCATTTACAAACTAAAAGGCCAACACACACACACACACACACACACACACACACACACACACACACACCCCCCACTAACTATAATATAACGTAATAAGTGCTACACAAAGAATACGAACAAGGGGCTTGGAGAACCAAGGGGAGAACAACTAAGTCTGCCCAAAGAAGATCAGGAAAGCCACACAGGAGGGATTCTCCTGGGCCTTGAAGTATGAATAGGAGTCTGAGATTTCAGCTGTTGTGCAGCCCTCACAGCACTGTCTTCTTCACCACTAACTCCTCTTCCCCGCTTCTAAGGTCAGGTCTCCCCACTCTGTACCAACCCCAAGTATGTCCTCAGTTCTTTATTCTTCTCCAAATAGACTTGCTCCCTCTGTCAGCTCATCTCCTCTCTTTGCTTTTAATTATCAATATTCTGATGACGATGATGATGATGCCATCCCAAACTCTTTCCCATGGTCTTTCCCTCTGCACATGACATTTCTACCTGTAAGATGCTCCATCACTCAGAACTCAATAGTCTCAGAACTGCCCTCACTCTCTTGGCTGTGGCAGGTCTCCTGGACCCTCTTCCTGGATGAACATGCCTTCCAAGATCTCTGAAGCCCATAAGGACCTCTCCCTTTCCCAAAATCTATCATTTTCCTATACTTGCACAGTTTAAACTTTTACTGCATACTTTCTGCAACTGTTTCACCAGCTCACATCATTCCTCTCCAACTAAACTGCAAGTTCCTTTGGTTAAGAACTATATCTACTGCTTCTCTAGAGAAACTTCTCACTCCTCTCACTCATAATCACCCCATTTCCTTAGGGCCTAATCAGAGAAAGCAGACACACCCCTTCAGAGCTCCCCCTTGGCACCCTGTGCTCATGGCAGACATTACCAACTAGACACAAAATTAAAATTTTTCTCACAATTCTTTTCAACATGACATTTCAGGCAACCATTCCCAAGCCAATGGAAATGTCTCTCAGGTTAAAATCTACTACATAATACCTTAATAGACACAGACTTGCTCTTTAATCCATATTTGTTGATCGGTTGAATTTTGGCCTTCTTAACAAGGTGGCCACAAAATTCTTAAAAACAACTTAATAGTAAATGTAGGTAACCAGCACTAGGTGTGGGGTTTATAAGAGAGGGTGTGACGTTTCATTGATAATATGTGCTGAGTTCCTGCTTCCACTTAAGATGTAGAAAGCTGGAAAGAACATTTTCTCCATCCTTACAATGAGGGAAAAGCAAGATAATATTGAAAGGCATAATTTTTCTTGAACCTACATGAGATCTGAGGTTGCAGGGCAAATAAGTAGCCTGGAAACTAAGGAAAAACAAGTGCCTCCAAGAAGAACAGGACACAATCCCTGATTCGTCTGCGACAAAGGCCACCACACAAACTGGTAAGGAAAATTCAGCTAAAATTTTTAACCAATTGCTAAAGGCTGAGAGTGGGCCAGCATGAGATTATAGAATCTCTGGAAGCCACAGACACAGGGAAAACTCAACCATTCACAGGTTCTTTACAGACCTCATGGGGCACTCATAGAAAAGACTGAAAATAGAGTGAGAGACCGGAGAAAACCACCCTCAGTGGCACAGGCGTGGTAAAGGAGAGCAGTTGCCACCGCAGGAAAGGCACAAAGTCCTGCACAAAGTCTCCCCAAAAGGAATAAAAACTTTACATTTTTGTGGAAAGGGCAACAAACCCATTCACCCTCAGAGCATAGGTGAAGACCCATTGCAGCTGGGATAAAGAGGAAAAAACCTCTATCTCTAGGGGGGAGACAGGAAACATGACGGACCCAAACCATTAAAGATCCTTAAACTTGGGAAGATATAGACTACTGAGAAGGCCCTACCCTCAAGAGCCAGGAGCACACAGCCTGCCAAAGACTGAAACCAAATCCTGAAAACAGAACATTCCTCATCCCACCTTTCCAACACCAGGCTAGCAAGAATCAATTAGCAAGCAACAGCAGGGAAACAAGAGCATGAGAGAGAGAAAGTCTCTGAAGTGCAGACTAAATGGACAGGCTAAAGTTTAAAATGGAACAAAAGCATTGGGGAAAAAATTCCAGAAGCCTAACTCCAATCTAAGTTTAAAATCATTAGAAGAATTTGAAGCCTGTGGTGTTCTGAGGGTAACCATAGCAACGACAAAATCCTAATCAATTCCTGACTAGATTCACACAAAAATGTACACACACACAAACACACGCTAAGGGCCTAGAAAATAAAAGAGGTATGCCCATTTTGGCCATACATATATTTACTTCAACTGCTAATGTCCTACACAAGATATCCAGCTTTCAACCAAGAATTATGACACACATAAAAAAGAAAAAAAATACACTGCCCAGAGAAAAAGCAATCAACAGAACCATAGTCAGATATGACCTGGATGTTGGAACTTTCAGACATGGAATTTAAAATAATTATGATTAATATGTCAAAGACTCAAGTGTAAAAGGTGGAAAGTATGCATAAACAGATGGAGAATTCAACAGAGAGAGAACTACTAACCAATACTCTTCATTGCATATAGATATAAAACCCTCAACAACATTCTATAAAGTTTAAATCAGCAATATATTTTTTAAAAAAAGAATATATCATGACCAAGTGGGATTTATTTTACAGAATGCAATGGTAATTCAATATTTGAAAATTAGTTGATGTAGTTTACCATACCAACAGATTAAAGGAGAAAAACCATATGATCATCTAAATAGTTGCAGAAAAACCCTCTAACAAAATCCAACATCCATTCTTGTTTAAAAAAAAAAAACACTCAGAAAATCAGGAATAGAAGAGAATATCTACAACCTGACAAAGAGCATCTACAAAAAAATCTACAGCAAACACCATAATTAATGGTGAATGACTAAATGCTTTTCCCTTAAGATTGAGAACGACGCAAGGTTGTCAACTCCCTCCACTGATATTCAACATTATCCTGGAAGTTCTAGCCACTGCAATAAAACAAAAAACATATGTATTATTAAAAGAAGAAATAAAACTCTCTCCTGTCTATGTGATTGTCTATGTAGAAAAATCCCAAAGAATCTGACAAAAGCCTACCATAACTCCACCCTGCATCCAGTAGAATGACCAAAATCTGGAACACTGACAACACTAAATGTTGTCATCCAATGATCATATGGAGCAAGAGGAACTCTCATTCATTGCTAATGGGAATGCAGAATGGTACAGCCACTTTGGAAGACAGTTTGGCTGTTTCTTACAATATTAAACATACTCTTATCATACAATCAAGAAATTGGGCTCCTTGGTATTTACCCAAAGGAGTTGCAAACTTATGTCTCCACAAAAACCTGCACACAAATGTTTATAGCAGCTTTATTCACAATGGCCAAAACTTGGAAGCAACCAAATGTCTTTTCACAGAAAAACAGATAAATAAAATGTGGTACAGCCAAACAATGGGATGTTATTCAGCACTAAAAGGAAATGAGAAACTATCAAACCAAGAAATGACATGAAGAAACTTAACTGTGTGTAACCAATTGAAAGAAGCCAGTCTGAAAATGCTGCATACTATATGAGTCCCACTATATGACATTCTGGAAAAGGCAAAGCTACGAAGACAGTAAAAATATCAGTGGTTGCCAGGGGTTGGGGAGAGGGAAGGATAAACAGGTGGTGAACAGAGGATTTTTAGGACAGTGAAGCTACTCTGCATGATATTATAATGGTGGATACATGTCATTGTACATTTGTCCAAACCCACAGAATGTACAACACCAAGAATGATCCCTAATGTGAACAATAGACTTTGGGTGATAATGATGTGTCAGTGTAGGTTCATCTGTTGTAACAAACGTACCACTCTGGTGGGGGATGTTGATAGTGGGGGAGGCTATGCAAGTGTGGAGGCAGGGGTATAATGAGAAACCTCTATACTTTCCTCTCAATTTTGCTATGAATTAAAACTGCTCTAAAAAATAAAGTCTATTTTTTCAAAAGCATCTATAACCAGTAAGTGAGTTAAGCAAGATCAATGTACAAAAAAATTAATTGTAACCATAATTCAAAAAGAGTCATGTACCACAATGTTCACTGCAGCACTATTTACAATAGCCAGGACATGGAAGCAACCTAAGTGTCCACTGACAGATGAATGGATAAAGAAGATGTGGCACATATATACAATGGAATATTACTCAGCCATAAAAAGAAATGAAATTGAGTTATTTGTAGTGAGGTGGATGGACCTAGAGACTGTCATACAGAGTGAAGTAAGTCAGAAAGAGAAAAACAAATACCGTACGCTAACACATATATATGGAATCTAAAAAAAAATTTTTGGTTATGAAGAATTTAGGGGCAGGACAGGAATAAAGATGTGGTCATAGAGAATGGACTTGAGGACACCGCGGAGGGGGAAGGGTAAGCTGGGACAAAGTGAAAGAGTGGCATGGACTTATATATACTACCAACTGTAAAATAGATAGCTAGTAGGAAGCAGCCGCATACTAGTTGTAAGGGGGAAGCCCCTTACAACTAGTATGAAAAAAGGAGTAGAGGTATCTAACTCTGCCTCTTTACCTAGTAGGAATAGAGGGAGGAACAGAGGGAGGAAGGGAGGGAGGGTGAAATGCAGGAATTTATATGTGCATTACTGACACAGCATGCCTGTAGACAAAAGTTTTCCGCCATTAAGGCATCTAAGAATTCATGCTAACCTTAAAGTCTGTTCAATGTGGCACCTGGTAAAATCCATGTTAGTTTTGGTAATCCCTAATTTACTAATCCAAACAAACAGTCATGTCAATGAGGGATTTATTCTAGGCAGCCAAGGCACCATGCATTAGAGTCAATAAACATGAAAACATACATAATGCATTCTTTGTAACCTAAGTGAGTCTAAATGGGGAATCTTGAAAGCTTAGCAAATTTCAAAAGTATCACAAGTCACATTTACTTGTTTCATCAGTTGGAGAAATGAGGACAAAGAGTTTTTATGCTAAGGAGAGGTTATATTCATCATTTCCACTTTAGAAATTTGCCCAAGAGTTTGATGTTTCCCAGGATTCACTGAGAATAATAAAACTTTGCTAGTTTACAAATTTCACATACAACACTTATTCTTATGACTTGAAACTATTAATTAAGGCCCTACAAGCAAATGGCACTGTGAAACTTGTCAGCTACTAGAGATTACTGCACTAGAGATTACAATCTCAATAGCCTGAATTTATATGAACAAACAGCACACAACAGAACAATGGAAAACTGCAAATAATAATTTAATTAAATTACTAATTCAATATCTTCTGTATGTAGCGGTATTATGTGACAAATATCGGAGTATAGTTTCGGAGCCTCAACAGATTCAGAAGGCTTTATCAACACTGAAAGAACCTGCCTTTTGAGTGGACCAGATTATTGGGTATTAGATAAAGGAGGCAGCAAGGTAGCTGAGAGACAATGAAATGAAGGGTCAGGGGAAGAAGAAAGTATAAAGACAAGGCTGTCTAGTCGAGGTAATTATTTTTAAGACATTTTATTTTGAAGATGGGAAACTGTTAATAGTTTTTGGATCAAGTTAATAGTCCTGATCACCACTATGTGATTAAAATGGTGCCAGAGGAAAATTAGTTTGCATGAGTGTTTGACAGATAATAAAGGGCAAGGGCCAGAGGCAAGGACATTAGTCTGCAAATCAGACAGAATAGATGGAGGCTATTCTGAGCTCTAGAGAAAGAGCAGATGGAGCAGAAGATGGCAAGAAGTGGAAGGTGTTGTGATCTGCTGTACAACACAGTACGTGTAGTTAACAATAGGTATGTGCACTTTAAAATATGTTAAGAGGGCAGATTTCATGTTAAGTGTTCTTACCAAAACACACACACAAACACACACACAAGAACACAAAACATAAGGAAATTTTTGGAGGTGATGGATATGTTTACAACCTTGGTTGTGGCAGTGGCATCACAGATATATGTATATGTCCAAACTCATCAAGATGTATATATTAAATGTGTGCAATTTTTGTCTACCAATTATGTATCAGTAAAGCTTTAAAAAAGGACTACTTATATACAATAAAATACTATTCTTAAAAAAGTAGTGTGTCATTCCAGGAAATCTGCATGCTTTGCGAAAAAGGAAAACAAGATGAATCTAGGGCACAAACTAAAGGAACCTCATGATCGTGAAAATCAGTGACACTGAAGATGCCTGTGAGATGAGACTTCAGAGACCAAAGAACATGCGGAAAGAGCAGAGATTGCCAAAACTTGAAAAATCAGAAGGGAGGTTAGAGAGATGACAAGCATTCCCTTTAATGCAAACATACTCATGGCAAACTTGGTGGAGTATATTTTTGCAAAATAAAAAGATGAAAACAATCTCCCCAGGCAAGGGATTGACTAAGTCAGGTGTTTCCAAACTCTTTTTTTAGGCTCAGAACCTTTGTTCAAAGGATATCCTACATGAATATGCAAAGAAATACTGTGAACGTGAGTCTGCTCTGGCTAAGGAAGGAGTGCAGAGCCCCACCTGGTGAATGCCCTCTTCCCATCCTAGCAGTAGCCCTGGAGGAAGTCTGTAGGATCTCAAGAGGTCCCTAACGCAAAGTTTAAAACCACTAGACGTCACCCCAAAGAGATGTTTCCTTTCATGCTTTTGTGAAAATTTTCTGAGAGCGCTGCTCAAATTAACCCACACAGTAAATATCCTTAAAACACTGCCTCCTCAAACACACAGGGTCTGGGCTTATCCATCAACAGGAATCCTATTCATTCTTCTTTACTTAAATTCTTCAAGTGTGCAGTAATAAAGTGAACATCAATGTACCACCACCGTATCTAATGGATGTGAACATTTAACCATATTTGATTACATCATTTTTAAAGAAATAAAATATTACAGAAACAGTTGAAAACCCCTTTCCCCTCCTTTCCAATCCTTTTCTTCTTCTGCCTCTCCTATCCCAGATAACCACTGTTCTGAGGCTGGTGTTTACTCTTGCTATCAGCAACTTCCTTCCTTTAATCTACATGCATATATCCCTAAATCCATGGTGTTATTTTCTATGTTTTTATAATGACATGTATTATACTATATTCAACCTTCTGCAGCCCTGCTTTTTTCACTCAAGATAATGTTTTCAAGATTTATTCCTACTGATATACATATATACACACACACATATATATAGTAAGTCCCCTGCATACAAACCTTCAAGTTGAGAACTTTCAAAGACTTGAACATGCGTTCCATCAATGTCAGGCATGAGTGAAATTGCAGCTTGCCCTCCGTCTCCTATTGCTGATGATTCTTCAGCTCTACCATCTCCCACCTCCTCTCCCTCCTCCAGTAACTCTTCTTGCCTGTTCACTTGATGCCAGCCCCCGTATACCAGCTGTTATACTGTACTACTGCACTTTTCAAGGTACTGTACTGCAGGATTTTAAATGTTTTCTTCTTGTGTGTGTTTGTTTTTTATGTATTGTTTGTGTGAAAAGTATTATAAACCTATCACAATACAGTACTATATAGCTGATTGTGTTAGCTGTGCGCCTAGGCTACCTTTGTTGGACTTACGAACATGCTCTCGGAATGGAACTTGTTCGTATGTACGGGACTTACACATGTATATGTGTGTCTATATATATATATGTACACACACACACACACACACACACACACATATATATGGTTTGCTTATTTTAAGGGCTAAATATTATTCTGTTATCTAACTATCCCACATTTATTCATTTCCCTATTGTGGACATTTAGTTTGCTACCAATTTTTCACTATTACAAACAATGCTATAATGACCAGCCTGTACTTGTCGTATTGTGTGCATGTTTAAGATATTTTTTTAGGATATAACTGAAGTGGAATTACTGAACATAAACAAATGATCTTGATCTTTTAAGCCTCAGCTCAGTTGTCACCTGATTCAAGAGGCCTCTCCTGGCCAGGTTGAGCAGAGTGAAGAGCATTCCCTTCTCTGGTCCCAAAACATGTTGCAAATACCTCTATCTTGTCCTGCACTCACCACAGAGGTGTAAGTATCTGTTTGTGTGACTGTCTCCCCACGTGAGCCATGATCCCCCCGAGGGCAGGAATCCTGTGCCTAGCACAGAGTAGGTTCTTAGTCAGTGCTTGCTGAATAACAATTGAAGGTAACTGACAAAAGAAGATGTGGTACATATATACAATGGAATATTACTCAGCCATAAAAAAGGACCAAAAATGCCATTTGCAGCAACATGGATGGACCTAGAGATTGCCATACCGAGTGAAGTCAGTCAGACAGAGAAAGACAAATATCATATGATATCACTTCTAAAAAAAATGGTACAAGGAACTTATTTACAAAACAGAAATAGAGTCACAGATGTAGAAAACAAAATTATGGTTACCAGGGGGGAGAGGGGGACAGGGAGAGATAAATTGGGAGATTGGGATCGACATATACACACTACTATATATAAAACAGATAACTAAGGGACTTCCCTGATGGTGTAGGTGTTAAGAATCTGCCTGCCAATGCAGGGGACACGGGTTTGAGCCCCGGTCCAGGAAGATCCCACATGCCATGGAGCAACTAAGCCTGTGCGCCGCAACTACTGAGCCTGCGTCCTACAGCCCAGGTACCACAACTACTGAGCCCACGCACCACAACTACTAAAGCCCGCGCACCCTAGAGCCTGTGTGCCACAACTACTGAGCCCACATGCTGCAACTACTGAAGCCCATGGGCTGCAGCTACTTAAGCCCATGCACCTAGAGCCCATGCTCCACGACAACAGAAGCCACCACAATGAGAAGCCCACGCACTGCAACAAAGAGTAGCCCCCGCTCGCCGCAACTAGTGAAAGCCTGCAGGCAACAAAGACCCAATGCAGCCAAAATAATAATAATAAAATAAATAAAACAAAAGGCAGAGTAAAAATAATAGATAACTAATAAGGACCTACTGTATAGCTCTACTCAATACTCTGTAATGACCTATATGGGAAAAGAATCTAAAAAAGAGTGGATATATGTATATGTATAACTGATTCACTTTGCTGTACAGCAGAAACTAACACAACATTGTAAATCAACTACACTCCAATAAAAATATTTTTAAAAAAAGAAGTCCCTTGCCTGTGTCAGAAGTTATAGGAATGGCAGTGTAAACTCTGGGAGATGGCACACATTCCACCTAGAGAGCTATACATAAGCCCAGGAAGGGGCCCAAATCAAGAATTTATGAGAAAAGAGATTGTACAAAATCTGGGGAGAATATGGAAATGAATCCAGGCCACCTCTGGGTCACACTGCAAACACAACACCTTAGAGGACCTCATTTTAAGTAAAATAAGAAAACAGTACTAAAAGTAATAAAGATATTATCCTGAAGCAAAAAACCAAGGTAAGAGGTCATAGATGATAGAGGAAGGACCAATAGTTAAGGCTAATAAAACTATTGAAGTAATTACAGGTCTTTAAGTCTCAATTTTGCCCTAAATGCATATATTTTTCAGTTGTGTGGCTTTGTGGGTAAACACACACTCTCAGAGCTTCTTAGCAGGCATGTGGATTAGTGTATCCTTATTTGACAACACCTAGCACAATGATAATTGTGAGCATCTTTTGACCCAATAATACCACTGCTAGAATTTGTCCTGTGAATAAATATATTTATAAAATCATTAAACAATTATAGTGGTAAAGCTTTAAACAGCCTAAGTGCTCAACAACAATTAATATATATAAATATATAATATATTAATATTATATATTAATGGCCATATAATATATATGGAATATTATATGGCCATTAAAAAGAATAAGTTAGGGTTACTCCTGGAAAGGAGTTATACAATGTGTTAAGCTGAGGAAATGTGCTGTTAAATTATAAAAACATAGAACAAGGCAATAATTCCATTTTTATAAAATGTATATACATGAGAAAAAGACACCAGAACATCAACGGTGGCTACCTTTGGGTTTTGAAAAGTGTAGGGGGAGTAGAATTAGCTTTTACTATTTATTTATGCCTTTTGGTGTTATTTGAATTTATGTGTGTGCTGCATTACCTTTATTTTTTCTATTTGTAAATGTCAAAAATGAATTGCTTGAGGTAGGTTATAATGTTTATCTATCTTAACAGTTATGATTGCTTTTACATTCCAAGAAGAGAATGAGGTGAAAAATCATGTATCCTCCTGTAGTCCACAAGGAATGCTGCAGCCTAAACTGCTTGTCCAGAATCTGGCTCATTTCCTAGGCTCCACATTGACTTAATACAGCACATCCTAACAAGGAATAATAAGAACAAAGCGAACAGTCCCTTGCTAGAAGACACTGAGCTTCTTTGCATTTGAATGAGCCCTGAGAAATCTTTCCAGCTTTTCCAGGCTAATCAGAACTCTCCTCAACTCAGGTATCACTTCAACTCATTTTTTAAAATCAACACTAATGGACAAAATACAAGGCAATTAAGTTCAGTACTACATTTCTTTAATATTTAGGTAACCAGCCTAGTACAAATAACAGTTGTTGTCTTTGACTATTCGAATTCACATCCATTCAAGTTGGGGTGGCAGACTTGGGTTTTACCTTGTGTACAAACAGAACAGAGACTATTTGACTCTAATCAAATGTCCTCCTGAGAGCTCCCTCTCCCTCTTTCCTTGTGTACAAGCTCATCCTAGCAGGGGTTGATGTATCCCTATGGGATTTAGGGCAATATTTTGTTGTTCTGATTGAAATGTGTGCTGTCTGGTCCCTATAGTTTAATTTAGAACAGTTAAGGTTCAGGATACATGAGCTGGCAAAGCACATTACAAACAATGGTGGCAGAATAAACTGTAAATCAATCCACACTAAATCACCCTGAAAATCCCTGCCAGTGCTGCAAAGCTATCCCCATTCCAGCCCTGCCTCCTCTCCCCCTCCATCTTCACCACAATAAGGAAGTCTCCACTGTTCAGTTTAGTAACGATTTTGCAGAAGCACTCATCCTTCCAGACATAAAACTTCACAGTCTTGGGCTGGGGTCAAGAGCAGAGAGGAAAAAGATGCTGAGAGGGGTGTAGCTCAGTTCATAATTGTTTTGCCCCACAAATGGGGAATACCTTTTCTGTTTCCCAACTCTGATATTGACACATTGAGAAAATGTGTCACCACACCAGGCTGACTTAACTTATCAGAAATATTTGCTCTTTGGGTCATCTTCTTGTTTATTTATTTTGACTCCTGACTGGGCAGCTTCTTTCTTCCACACCCCAATATATGAATCTGCCCCATAAAACTACTTGGTCAAAGAGGATGAACTACCCCATAAAAGAATCTTCTTCAGCTACAACCTACAAATATTATAGGAACTCACCTTCCACATCTTCTATTGTTTTATAAATGGAAGAGGGCTAGGATAAGCAGCTCTTCCTGTTGTTCTGGGTAGGGACACTCACTGCAGGGCTGGTACAGACCACGTTTCCAAATTCCAAGGAAGTTATAAAGGCACGTTGCATGGCATCAAAATTTTAAATGTGTACATCTTTCCATCTAGCAGTTTCACTATCAGGATTTTTCCAATAGGGCTCTTTTCTCAAAAAGGCAAAGACAGGTATGTGAACACTGCTTGAAATGTAGTATAGTACAGCAAAAAAAAAATTATAACCAACGTAAATTTCCTCCAAGTGGGCAATAAATGCAATCTTGTGATAGATACTGTGCAACCCTTAAAAAGAAATGTACTTCTACATGAACTGATTCAGAAAAACTACCTTAAGATACAGCTAAATTTAAAAATGACTTGTAGAACAGATTGAATAGTATAAACCCATTTTTGTAAAATGCACATTATGTTAGTATATGCATTTTTTAAATCAGGGACAATAGATGCAAAATCCATGATAACTGCTATCCCTGGGGGTGGAATTTCAAGGGAATTTTTCCTTCATTTTGTTATTGTTTAATTTTGTACAAGAAGCATATATTACTTTTCTAATCAGAAAATGTATACTTATATAAATACAAATATATATGTAGCAAAGCATAATGTAAAAAATGGAATCTATCTTCTATTTTCCCTCATTTCTCTATCCATTCAGCAGTTATTAAAAGCCTGTTGACCTGTTGAGTACCACTGTGGCAGGTTCTGAGAATACAAAAACAAGGCTTTCATAGATGTTAAAGAGATAGAGGGGAAACGCCACTCCTCTGTACACCTCCATTAGAGTCCAGAATCTTGGGTTGGCTTCCCAATCAAGCAAGACAAAGAATTCAAATAATGACCTTGTTCAATTCAAGTTCTTTGTCTTTCCCTAACTCACCTATAGACGTAAGGATGATAGCTGTCACTCTACAACTCAGGAGTTGGTCACTTGAGATCCCTCTAGCCTCTGGATACTCAAATCTTCTTGGGCTTACTAATAGTAGAACTATAATCACTAGCATTTATTCAGCACCTATTGCATGTCAGATGCTGCACCAAATTCTTTACTCACATTATCTCATGTCATCCTCAAAGCAGCCTTATGAAATAGTTACCATCACATATATTATCTTTTTTTCTTAACGTAAATGACTGAAGAGACCTGCCAAGGTCATTCAGCTAACACATGGCAGAGCCAGGTCTGCATACAGCCCAAATCTCCAGACCCCTATAGCAATGATAGGCATACAGTTGGTGCTCACACCAGGAGTGGTCACTGCAGTAGCTGGTAGTTCTAGTAACATTTGCTAAGCTGTCACTCTGTGAAAGGAAACTGACAAAGCAAGGGAAAAACAAAACATAATTATAAGATTTGGAAAGTCCATGCCAGTATCCTGTCAAACTCATGATTTATGAAAAGCGTTAATGAAGTATAAACAATTCCAGGTGGGTCATTCAATCAAGCTCTTGATGGTGTGCTTTCACTGTTCGGAATCTGGTGGTTACTGAATTGAATACTAATTCCTTATGGGAGAAAACTTCAGACTGAATTACGTTGTAATTATGAACTCAGGAAAGGGGCTGGCATATAAGCGTGTCTATGTGTTGACTGTGTGTGTTGGCTACAAGACCAGTACTATTGCATCAAGCTCTCATCGAATGCAGGATGCTCTGGATTCAAGTCCAAGCTTTGATTACAGGATTTGAAATGTGAGCTCACCTCACCTTCAGTTTCCTCCCCAGCCAATGAAGACACTGGAGCTGCTCACCTCAAAGCGAGACAATGTGTAGAAGCCAATGCAACAGGCAATACTTGCTGGGTTTCCACCTCTTAACCCTTAAGGTTCAACTTCCTCCCCAGTTTCATCCAATGAATAATCTTCTAGCATCTAGCATATGCTTGAAACTATGCTTCAACACAAATTCAAAAATGCACATCTCTACCCCTAATTAGTTCCAAATCTGGTCATGAAGTTCAATTCTATTAGAGAGTCTACAGATAGTTTCCCAGATAGCACACTTTTAGCATGCCACTCCCTTCTTAAGAATTATTAAAGGCTGCCTACCTATTCTCAGATTTCAAACAGAAAAATTTACCTACCTTCTAGCCCAAAGCATGACCTCTTTCCTTTATAAAATTCACAGCTGTCTCTCCTCAACTCTGAATGACTTCAGCACAGTACTTAAAATCTGTTTTAGATCTCAGAGTTTGTCGCCCCCACATGCTAGGTACACAATTGGATCTTAAAGACATTTTGATCAAAATAATAAAGAAAAAGCAATTATAAATGGGGAAATGGGGGATTATTATTAAGATATTCTCATAATGAAGTTAGTCTTCTTTTACTTACTATCAAATTGCCATTTCTCATATGCTCCTGGTGTTTTTAGAACCAAACAGGTCCTCAGAAGTCACCTAATTCAACCTCTCATTGTCCAAATAAGCAAATTACCATGCAGAGAGAGAAAATTATCTGTGGATTGAACATCCATCCACTTATTTATTTGATAAATATTTATTGAACATATATGGCATGCCAGCACTATTCTAGGTCCTGGGGAAATTGACAAAAGTCCCAATCCTCATATAGTTAACACTATAATGGGAGAGAAAGACAATAAACAACTAAACAAATCAATATATGCTAAAATTTCAAGAAGAAGTGAGTGTGATGAAGAAAAAAAGGAGTAAAAAGGTGGTGGGTTGGCATGTTACTTTAGATAATATGTCAGGGAAAGGAAGCAACCAGTACAAATGTCCTGAGACAAGAATGAACTTAGTGTGCTTAGGGGACTAAGACTGGTGTCCTTGGAGCATGGCATATGAGGAGTAAGAGAATTTAAATAAGTAGAAAAGGGCCATGTTGTTAGAGCCATGTAAGCTATGATAGACTCTGGGTTTCACTCAAAGTGTGATAGGAAACCATCTGTAGAATCTTAAGTATCAGAGTGACATGATTTTATTACCTTTCTAAGAGATCACTCTGTGTAGAACAAAAGGAACTCTCATTCATTGCTAATGGGGATGCAAAATGGTACAGCCACTTTGGAAGACAGTTTGGTGGTTTCTTATAAAACAAAACATACTCTTAATATACGATCCAGTAATTGTGCTCCTTGGTATTAACCCAAAGGAGTTGAAAATGTATGTCCATACAAACACCTGCATACAAATGTTTGCAGCAGCTTTAGTCATCATTTCTAAAACTTGGTAGCAACCAAGATGTCCTTCAGTAGGTGAATGGATAAATAAAATGTGGTATATCCAGACAACAGAATATTATTCAGCACTAAAAATGAATGAGCTACTATCAAACCATGAAAAGATATGAAGGAAACTTAAGTGCATATTACCAAGTGAAAGAAGCCAATCTGAAAAAGCTACATACTGCATAGTTCCAACTATACTGACATTCTTAAAAAGGCAAATCTATGGAGACAATAAAAAGATCAGTGATTCAGAACCAGAATTTTAAAAATCTTAAAATTTGTATGGAGACACAAAAGACCCTGAATAGCCAAAGCGATCTTGAGAAAGAAAAACGGAGCTGGAGGTATCAGGTTCCCTGGCTTCAGACGATACTACAAAGCTACAGTCATCAAAACAGTATGGTACTGGCACAAAAACAGAAATATAGATCAACAGAACAGGACAGAAAGTCCAGAGATAAACCCATGCACCTATGGTCAATTAATCTACAACAAAGGAGGCAAGGCTATACAATGGAGGAAAGACAGTCTCTTCAATAAGTGGTGCTGGGAAAACAGAACAGCTACATGTCAAAAAATGAAATTAGACATTCTTTAACACCATACACAAATATAAACTCAAAATGGATTAAAGACCTACATGTGAGACTGGACACTATAAAACTCCTAGAGGAAAACACAGGCAGAACACTCTGACATAAATCACAGCAATATCTTTTTCAATCCATCTCCCAGAGTAATGGAAATAAAAACAAAAATAAACAAATGGGACCTAATGAAAAAAACATAAACAAAACAAAAAGACAGCTCACAGAATGGGAGAAAATATTTGCAAATGATGCGACTGACAAGGGGTTAATCTCCAAAATTTACAAACAGCTCATGCGTCTTAATAACATCAAAGCAAACAACCCAATCAAAACATGGGCAGAAGACCTAAATAGATATTTCTCCAAAGAAGACATACATATGGCCAAGAGACACATGAAAAGATGTTCAACATCACTAATTATTAGAGAAATGCAAATCAAAACTACAATAAGATATCACTTCACACCAGCCAGAATGGCTATCATCAAAAAATCCACAAACAATAAATGGTGGAGAGGGTGTGGAGAGAAGGGAACCTCCTACACTGTTGGTGGGAATGTAAATTGGTGCAGCCACTATGGAAAATAGTATGGAGGTTCCTTAACAAACTAAAATGGAGCTACCATATGATCCTGCAGTCCCACTCCTGGGCATATATCCAGGGAAAAGCATGGTCTGAAAGGATAAACGCACCCCAATGTTCATTGCAGCGCTGTTTACAACACCCGAGACATGGAAACAACTTAAATGTCATCAACAGAAGAATGCAAAAAGAAGATGTGGTACATATATACAATGGAATATTACTCAGTCATTAAAAAGAATGAAATAATGCCATTTGAAGCAACATGGATGGAACTAGATATTCTCATACTGAGTGAAGTAAGTCAGAGAAAGAGAAATATCATATGATATCGTTTATATGCAGAATCTAAAAAACAAAATGATACAAATGATCTTATTTACAAAACAGAAACAGACTCACAGACTTAGAGAACGATATGGTCACCAGGAAGAACAGTGGAGGATGGGGATAATTAGGGAGTTTGAGATTGACATGTACGCACTGCTATTTTTAAAAAGGATAACCAACAAGGACCTCCTGTATAGCACAGGGAACTCTGCTCAATATTATGTAACAACCTAACTGGGAAAAGAATTTGAAAAAGAATAGATCCATGTACATGTGTAACTGAATCATTTTGTTGCACAACTGAAACTGACAACATTATTAATCAACTATACTCCAATATAAGACAAAAAGTTAAAAAAAAAAAAAAAAGAAAGGCCACTATACTTTGGAACTCTCAAAAAAACAAAAATTGGTGGTTGCCAGTGGTTAGAGAGAGGGAGGGATGAATAGACAGAGCACAGAGAATTTTTAGGACAGTGAAACTATACTCTGTATGATACTATAATGGTAGATATGTCCTTATACATTTGTCCAAACCTATAGAATGCACAACACCAAGAATAAACTCTAGTGCAGACTATGGACTTTGGGTGATAATGATGTGTCAGTGTAGGTTCATCAGTTGTAACAAATGTACCACTCAGTGAGGGATGTTGATGATAGAGAGGTTATGCATATGTGGGCAAGAGATGTATGGAAAACCTCTGGTAACTTCCACCCAGTTCTGCTGTGAGCTTAAAAGTGATCCAAAAAACAAAGTCTATTTTAAAAAAAAGAAAGATTATTATGGCAGCTGTGTGGAAAATAAAACAAAGCCCAATGAATGCAGAAGTAGATAAATCAGTGAAGAAGCTACTACTAGTCTAGATAAGAGATAAAGGAAAGCCAGGACTAAGATGGCAGTGGGGGAGGAAGTAAGACTGGAGTATGTTTTGAAGGTAGAACGAACAGACTTGTTGATGAACTGGATGTGGAATGTGAAGGAGAAAAAGATCTTTGACCTGATGATGCTGAGAACGAAAGACAGGAAGAAGCAGATCTGGAGTGAAATCAAGTCTCTGCTCTGGATATTTTAAGTCTGAAATGATGTGTTGGACACCTGGATGGTAACGTTGAGCAGCAGTTAAATGTAAATATCTAAGATTCAGAGGCACTCTCAGGCCTAGAGATATAAAATTGGGAATCACCAGCTTACACATGACATCAAAAGCCATGGGACTAGATGAGGTGACGTGAGAGTAGACAGCAAAGCGAAGAGAAGTGAACTGAACTCTGTGCCCAGGAGCACACCAACACTTAGAGTACAATAACAAGATAGTGACTAGAAGTTGAAAACCAGTGTGGAAGCAGAGGCATTTAAAGAGACAGACAAGAACCCAGATCCTCACCAGCTAGAATCCTGAACCAGGAACCCAGAATCTTGAACCACAAGACTGAAATGCTACAGCCTCTATCCCTTTCTTGTGGGTATAAGGGGGCAAGGACCATGGGAGGGGGCACAGATCCACTTACATGTGCCTTCTCAGAGCTAGTGTAACTTGAGTGTGCCTATACACCCTTGGTGCAGCTTCCTGCCCAAGAGAAAAAAAAGCTCTTTCTTACAGCAGCAAGAAAGTTGCCTAAACCTTCAGCATGAATACCCAGTACCAGACTATGGGCAGCAGACAAGGGCAAGAAAAAGAACTCATTAGGTGGAGAACAGGCACTGACTTTTGCCTTGGGAAAGTTGGGACTTTCCTCAAGTAAAATGGATCCAATGATCATAGAATGCTGGGGGCTAAGCCCTGCGTTAGGTACTACACGGCAGCTACAGAGATGTGTAAGACAAGTCCCAGATCTTCAAAGAGATGCCAGCCAGGTGGATTGAGGATAAAGTGGCTAGAAGCTGCGTACCTAATCCTGAAATGTGGGAGAAGAAGCCTCATCCCACATTATCCTCCACCTTCACCTTCCTGGACTTCCGCTGCGAAAAGTAAGTTGGGTTTTCCAACACCCTATGTTAAAAGACATTTTGGTAGTGTGTGCCTAAGAAAGTCCTGGAGCAAGCCCCCTTCTCTGCATGTAACAGTCCTGGTCTCCTGCTACAAGAGCGCAGTGCATGCCAGTCAAAGCTCTCTTGACAGCAGATAGGATAAAGGAGTTTGTAAAGAGAGGGATTTTCACAAATGCTTGATTAGGACCCTTCAAAAGTCCAGTGGTCTAAGGCTCTCTGCCCCTTCTTAAGGGGACATGGGTTCTTCTACTGATTTTTCTGACCTTTAAGGAGGTTCTGTTGTTGATCTTCTTAATAAAATGAGCGGTATTAAAATGTGCATTATAGGGCTTCCCTGGTGGCGCAGTGGTTGAGAGTCCGCCTGCCGATGCAGGGGACACGGATTCGTGCCCCGGTCTGGGAAGATCCCACATGCCGCGGAGCGGCTGGGCCCATGAGCCATGGCCACTGAGCCTGCGCGTCCAGAGCCTGTCCGCAACGGGAGAGGCCACAACAGTGAGAGGCCCGTGTACCACAAAAAAAAAAAAAAAATGTGCATTATAGTATTTGTATGGGGCAAATGACTGTCTTGTGCACCTTCTCTCTCCAATCCTTCACCCATGGCAGGCACCATTAATCAATCATGGTAGACTTCTCCATTGCAAAGGATGCAACCTTTTCACCACAGCACTGCAGGCAGCACTGTAAGTCAAAATTACCATGTAACATGAAACTTGTTTCTCATCTTTGGCATGGTAGTCAGCAGTAGAGCACTTAGAATCGAACACAGTTCTGAATCCTGGTTCTGTCATTACTGGTCTTGCGACCCTGGGTCCCAGTTTCACTGCTTATTAGCTGTTTAACTTTGGACACATAAACCAAAATCTCTCTAAGCCTCAGTTTCTTCATATGTTCTTCAGAGGAAAAGCCCATTTTCCTTTGAGAGCTGGGGATGAGGGGACATATTTGGATTGGGAGGAGTCAGGCAAAGCTTCCCTAAAGAGGGAATGCATGTGCTAAGATGTAAGGGAGGATGAGAGCAGTCTCCCACAGGAGAGGACGGTGCTGCATGAGAGAAGGTCCACGAGGATGGAGAACAGAGATCAAGGGGTCAACAGGCAAGGGCCGGGCTATATAAGCCTTTTAGAACATCTTAAGAATTTTGATAATTATAAACGCCATGGTTGACCATACAGAGGATTAAGCAGGGTGGGCAACGTGATCAATTGCTAATCTGGAAGACTTTACCACTGTCTCTTATGGGGAAAACATATCAGAGAGAGACAAGGTTTGAGATGAGAAGACTAGTTAGAAGGCAGCTGCAGTGCTCAGGGGAAAGTTGTATTAACTCAGACTAGGGAGGCAGCTTTTGAGACTGGGAGAAGTAGAGAAAAGTCAGACATCTAAAACAGGCTTTAAAAAATTGAGGAGGAATTGGTGATGAATTTAGGGAGCCATCAAGGATAATGCCTGGGGTGTTGTCTTAGTCTTCAAGGTGGATAGTTGTGGCATTCACTAAGACAGGAAAAATCAAAGAAGACCTGATATTTGGTGGGGTTTGTTTTGTGTTTTTGTGGGAGAAGACTTACAGATCCAAGTAAAAGTGTTAAATAGGCAGATGGATACACAATAAGAAGGATTCAAATTAAAGATGAAATAATGGAGTCCAAAATCAGTCCTGCTGGCATATTTAGTCAATGCATGAACATTGATAAGTCTCCCTCCCCATGATAACTGAGAGAAGAGACAGCCAACTCATTCTCTCAGCCTAGCCTTGACATACAACACCCACAGTAGTACTAACATCTACCCAAATGCCTGCCTACACTGAACATGCTTGTCTTTGCTGCTTTTGCCCAGAGTCTGGATGCTGAGTAACTGAATCCTGGTATTGAAGAAGGTTAGCTCTAGAAGGAGATGTAGAGATCATCCAATGCTGTTGCATGACCATGTGGAGATGTGTTGAAATGCACAGCTGTTTGGAAAGGGTGCTGGCCTCAGAGAAAGAACACCTGGATATTTTCCCTGCCCACTAACACTCTGCTGACCTCATTTTACAGATTTGAAAACTAAGGTCCTTCCAAGTGAAATGACTTGTCCAAGGAGTTAGTTGCAGGGTAGGGACCTAAATCCACATACTTCCAAAACTTTTCAGCGTTTCTGATTTTTCAAAATATTTTAAGTCCACAATTATAATAAGTACATGGAAGAGGTATTAGCAAATCCATGAACATAACCCCTGTCCAGACTTCTAACTTCACTCATTCATTCAATAAATATGCACTGAGAACCCACTAAGTGCCAGGCACAGGGCCAAAGAGAAGTGTTGGTATAAACTCAGACCTTAGTCCAAGAAATGGGTAAAGCACCTAACCGTACAGGTGAAATACAAAGCTTTGAATATTCAATCATACTGGTGGAAATTTTTAAACATTTTCCAGCTTTCTAAAGGTAGTTGCCAAAGACCCATACAAGAATTTACTTTCATCAAATGATTTGCCCTCATAAAGTCAGAGGTATAGAAGCTCAGGTAGCCAAGGATTTGAGTTTAACACAGGGCAGGAGCACACAAAAGGTGTGACTCCTACCTGCTTTCTGCAAGGAACATGCTTCCTCATGTGGGATCAGAAAGACTGTGTTCCACAAGTAACAATGGCCCTGACTCACGAGGGTCACAGATTAGTTCAGTGAGGCCTCTGAAAGTTCAGATCTCTATTAGGGACAGCCCAATGTATTTGAGCCCTTTGATATCTGGTTATCAGGATGAAAACAGGACTCCTGGCACTAGATACTGCTGATGAACCACAGTAAGCAAGAAGTCTTTATTGCTACTCTGCCTAGAGTCAGCTAAAAGAAACTGAATAAAAGAGAAAAACAAAGTAAAAGATTAACAGGGGCTTTCCAAACTGTAAACTTGCCATTATCATTTGTGTTTTGCACAAACTTCAGTCACCATGTTCCTTTCACCCTCTACATGGGACAGTGGATTATTTATTTACCATCATATAAATTGTGACTAAAGGCAGATTGGAGTATTCACCCATACAAGTGCTTTCAGCCTTCTTGCTATGCATGGATCACTTACACAAATTTGTGACCTACATGGGTAAGTTTGATGATATAAAATGGATGGGACATTTTACAATCATGAAAATTAAAATTATGAAGACAAGACAGCAGCCTGAAAAATGCTTATGATATAACACTAACGAAAGAATGCAAACTGTCACATATGCTGTGATTATGACTTGTAAAATCAGGTTTGCCTTCAGTAAGATTAGATATGCAAATGGAATATTGCTGTTTGTAAATGGTAAGATGTTGTATTAAAGTGAAAGGATTAAGGATTAGTAGGGGGAAAGAAATATTTTTCAGTTTTCTTTAGTGTGGTTTATTTGAGAGGTTTTTAAATTTTATTTTTTTGACAGGGTGTGAAGTCTATATGGTTCAGAGAAATAGTCTCCACAATGAGCAGAGAATAGAACAGAATGCTCTCACTTTTTCCCCTTGTCTGTGTGTCTGTAATCATTATTTGTTCAATTTCAGCCTGTAACAAAGCAGAAGACACTTATTTGAAATCCAAGCCTTGATGAAAATTTCACAGGGAGTAGCTTGGGTCCATGTAGACAGGGAGCACCTGTGGGGGTAAAAAGACTGGATTCAAATCCCAGTCTGGCAAATTCCTGGATTCAAATCCCAGTCTGGCAAATTCCTTCTTTTCCTTGCCTATTAAGTGGGAAGGAGGAGAAGAAAGGAATTTTTGCTGAGTGGTTACTATGGACCAAGCTCTGGGCTTGGCAATTTCTCATACATCATTTCATCTAATCTTCACAACAGCCCCATGAGACAAGTATTAGTCTTCAATTTACCAGTGATACACTGAGGCTTCAAGACACTAAATAATGTGCTCACAGTCATATAGCTAGCAAGTGGCCAAGCCAAAATCCAAACCAAGGATTGTCTGTCCCCAGAATCTGCTCCTGTCACTCTCTGGATGCAACTCCCCAGTTATTCTGGGACGGAATTAGCTAATGGATCAGGCTCACAGTGGGGGGCCTGATAAATATTTGTTGAATCAGAACTCACCATCACCATCAAAACTCTCTGAGCCCCTACTCTAGCTTCTTCAGCTCCCTTGACCAGCCCAGGAGAGAGAGTTTTCCCGTTTGCCACTGAGTGAGGCTCAGCCCACCCATCCCATGGAGAACAGGCACCCACAGACCTCCAGTGGGTGGGAGGCAGAACAGCAGCCTGGAGGGGTCCTGTTAGTGGAGGCGTCTGAGGCAGAGCAGCACCCAGACACCCAGCCCTAGAGTACAGGTCCTGAGCATTCTCCAAGCCCAACAGTGTGCTGATGCACAGCCTTAAGTAAGAAGTTCTACACTGCCCAGTTAGGGCTTGAAAAGGACTAAGGAGGAAAAGCGAGAGGAAGCACTGGGGGGTAAGGGGGGTGTTCAAAGGGCTCCCTCTTTCTCTCCATCTTGAACCACAGGCTTTAATATAGTCTGAAGTGACAGTGCAGCCTGGTTCCTTTTTAAGGCAGACTCCTAATTCCAATTCAGCACTGCTCCACAGAAAGCACATAGAGGTATTTATTTTCTTACATTCACCATAATCACATAAACAGAACTTGCCTTGCCTTTTCTCCTTTTGTTCACGGTGAGGTGAAGATAATTTCCCTTTTTAATAATATCAAGACTATTTTTTCCCTTCAAATGCAAGAAAAGAGTAGGAACATTAACAACCCCAAACTGTTCCAGAATATAGTCTTTTCACTGGCCTTTTCACATTACAATACACTTAAAGGCTCAGATAGAGAGCAGAATTAAAGATAGACACTTCCCTAGTATTTTGAAATCATTATGAGTTACAATCCTTTTGATGCAAAGGGCTCCTTTTTTTAACCATGATGTCCTTTACGTGAATAGTAAAAAAATGTTCACGGTAATAAATGCACCAGGAAAAAAAGGTTAGGAAAAAAATGGAAATCCTGTTTGTGTCCATAGGTGAATTGCTGCTGTGAGGCGGCTGCAATTTGACTTTGTACAAAAAGGGTCACTGAACAGAAGGTCAGGCAGCTGGCCATTTCCATTTCAAAGATGCTATCAAAAGGCCAAGAGGCAGTTCACCCAGCAGCCCTTTAGCAAACAAGATTTTCTCCTCCCTCATTTATGATATTTTTTTATGCCAAATAGTTGAGCAAGAAGGTCCCTGATTCATTTCCCCCAGAACACAAGCAGCCTGTATGAGGTTTGGGGAGGACTTTAGTTTAAGGAATTGAAGAGTTTTGAGTAATGAGGAACCATTTGGTGGCCACTTATCAAACATTTTGCAGCAAAGTAATAAATCACAGCAGAGCCTTCACTCCAGGCCGAGACAAGTGGGGAAAGGTAGCTCTGTTATTACGAATTATGGCTTGTCACGTCTGCAATGAGAGAATTTGGTTTCACAAACACCTCACTCATTAATTGAGGCCCTTTTGCAAAAAACCATAGGAGGAAAGCACAACATTTGGGGAGATTATGATTTTGGTTGAGTTTGAGGTCTTTGTAGTTAGAGCTGACCTACTAGCTGTTGCCAGGCAAAATGATGCTGGAAGAGCTAAAAATTACAAAACCCTAAATTGCATGGGCCTATACAACGTAAACATCACAGGAGTGGAACATAGTCTGGAATATGGAAGAACAGTCACCTGGCCTGATACTTTCCACCACTGAAATCCCTTGTGGAGATTCTTATGAGCAGATTTCTAATCACTACATTAAAAAAAGCACAATAGTCAACACTAAAAGCACCACTCTTTGGCCTGCCCATCAGGAATACCAGGGGAGGCTGGACCAATGCTAGGAGAGTCTTGGGCCACTTGTGACCAGAACCACCAGCATGAGGCCAACCGAAAACAAGGCAAAGGTCAAAACCAGGGAAGTCCCGTCCATCGGCTGGTCCTAGAAATGCAGAAGAAAGCTAAGAAAAGTTCAGGAGCTGCATAAATGCAGGAATAGGGTGACACAAAGAGCAAGAGTGGATGAAAAATACAAGGTCCACAATAATTGATTTAAACGGGGTGTTTAGTGGAACAGGACTTTGTCATGAGAGAAGGGATGGTATCTAGTGAAGTCTCAAAGCATAAGCCAGGTCAGATATGTATGGGCCCTAATATTCCCCCAAGCTATCTTTACAAGGCCCTCATACTTTGCCATCTTTAACACTTTTCTCTGTAAAATGATACAAATAGCTTCCCAGCTGGTCCTTTTACCTCCGTGACAGCATGAGACTTGATTGACCTATCCCTGGATGACCAGTCATTAAGAGCACAGAGCATCCATAGAAATCTCAAAGAGGTCAAGGTGGGGTCTGGAAACAGCCCCCTGGGGGAGTACACCAGCAATTTCTTTGCAGTTTTGGCCACGCTAGTGAACTCTGTCGCAATGGTAAAAATAATTCTAACATTCTTGAGGAAAAAAAGACTGACTAATAACTGCTCTATTTTGAAGATGTACTTAATACTATGAAGGAAAAGTGTGATTGCCCCAAAATATTCTAGTAGTTTTAATTGAGTGCTATCTAAAGGCTAATTAGAATGAATGACCTTGCATTTTCTTATTATTTTATCTTTTAAAGCGACCCTTGTTTAAGTCATTTTATGCTTACAGGGGCAAAAAAGATATTCCCTCTTGCTCTTTATATTTTTCCAGAATTTTCGGTCTCCAATGCTTAGGAGAAATGTCTGGTGGCTGGAAGGGGTGGGGGGTGGGGGTGTAGAGGGGGAAAAAAGGAAGAGAGAAAAGGAGGAAGGGAGGGAAGGAGGAAGGAAGGGAGGGAAGGAAGGAAGGAAAGAGGGAGGGAGGGAGATACAAATCCAATGCTGCCTGGCTGCTACTTCAAGAAGTAATCGCTGGCATCTGTCAGAACTCCCACTAAATGAGGATTGGTCTTATTGGGTGTTTGCTCTGCTCCCATACACCTAATTGTGTGCCTTGACTATGATGGAATTTGTTCCTTAAGTAAAAGGGGAAACATGAGCCTTAGTGCTTTAATAGCATGGTATCTTCTGAAGTAATAAATGACCCAGAGGTTGGATTTGGCAGCAGGGGACCTACTTCCTATGTTCTCCCCAGAAGTGTCATGAGTCGCTGAGATCATTAGAGAAAAAAGGGAGTTTGGAGGAAGATGGAGTGAGTGGAGAGGGGAAGGAAAGTGTGAGGTGATGTTATGGAAGAGAAAAGAGATCTTGCGGATTCTCTGCCTGTAACAGCTAGGCTTTTACCAGTTTGAAACAGTACACTTTGAAGAGCGTGACCTGCAGCTCTTTCGTCACTGAACAAATTCATTAATAAGAACCTTAACAGGCTCTGCCTGTTCCCCAGTGGTGGCTGGTGGGCTTCAAGAATGAGAGACAGGGCTTCCCTGGTGGCGCAGTGGTTGAGAATCTGCCTGCCAATGCAGGGGACACAAGTTCGAGCCCTGGTCTGGGAAGATCCCACATGCCGCGGAGCAACTAGGCCCATGAGCCACAACTACTGAGCCTGCGCGTCTGGAGCCTGTGCTCCGCAACAAGAGAGGCCGCGATAGTGAAAGGCCCGCGCACAGCAATAAAGAGTGGCCCACGCTTGCCACAACTGGAGAAAGTTCTCGCACAGAAATGAAGACCCAACACAGCCATAAATAAATAAATAATTTAAAAAAAAAAAAAAAGAATGAGAGACACTGAATCTGGACTTGTAGTGATGTTGTCACTGTCCCTTAATGTCTCTCTAAACTTGTTCTGCATGAGGGCTCTCCTTGCATTTCCAGCCCCACATCCTGAGGACCCCCCGGGAGAGTCCCTGCAAGCCCAAGACAAAGCAATGTTCAAATCCCCAGGGTGGGCTCCCATGACCATTCCCTGCATGAGCCTCAACTGAGAGGGCAACTAGCAGAGGTAAGGAGCACACACACATCTGTGGGCAGATTTTCACATCCCCTCTGAACATAGTAGGCGATCCTATGATTCCCCCTCAGAACTGCTGCAGGGAGGAAAGAATGTTGGCATCCAAGAGATGTGGGCCAGAGTTGTGTGACCAAAATTCACACCCTAGGCATGAAGACAATTGAGGGAGCTTGCAATGGCCCATAATATTAATGCCTTTTTCTTCAGTGTGAAAGCCTTTTCATCTACCTGCTTTCTTTATTCATGTAGAATAAAAGTCCTGTTGGGTCATTAGTTTCCTTCCCATTTAACATATAAGGAAAACTGAGACTCAGGTTAAATGGCTACTCCAAGCTAGTGAATGACAGAGCCAGGACAGACATTCTGATCCCCTGACTCCAAGTCCACTCGTCCCAGAGCCAGGACTGGGTCTGCTTGAGGGGTGTGGAAAGTTTTTTCCATCTAAACAATAAGCCCCTAATAACCTGAGATGGTACTGAGGATTTCCACTGTTTGACACCCTTCTGGGTTAAAGAATAGAATCTCCAGTGTCTTCTCTGGACTTGGCAAATCAGACAGCATCTCCTAGCCCTGAGTGAGGCAACGACAAGAGGAATACAGAACGAGTTCCTCATGCTCACAAGTCCTGATGGGTAGAGGGCCGCCAGGAGAAAGTCAGTACTCTTGGGAAGCAGTTGGAATGTCCCTGGTACCAGGTAAAGAGCAGGGAGGATGGAGATGAAGAGATGGGAAAAAAGAAAAGAAAAATAAAGATTGTCCACTCAGAAAGAGAAGCCACCAGGAATCATAACACAGCTGCAGGAGGCAATCAACTGGCCCCTCCTTGAGTAAGCCTAATGCAGGCACCAGCTAGAGAAAGGGTGGGAGACTGGCCAAGGGTAGAATTTGGGGGAGTGCCCTGGCCTGGCCGGGCCGACATTTCCTGCCAAGCCCTCTAGACCTCAATCTAAAAATCTCAGATAATACCCTTTTACCCTGGGTCACTTGCAAACCAAGCAGATTTCTCGCTGAGGGATCTATGACACTTAGGCTTGTGGGAGAATAATTTATGTAATCAGCCGCTCAAAACTCAGAGAGTGATTGTTAAGACAGAGACAACTAGGCTATAGTGAAAAGAGCACTGACCCCAATCTGGGACACAGAGAGGAAAGAACCAGCATCTACTGAGTTCCCACCACAAACCAGGTACTGTGCCAGGCACTGTATATGTATTGCTCACTTAATCCTCTAAACAGCCCTATAAGGTAGGCATGATTATCCTCATTTTACAGTTGGGGAAACTGAGGCTCCAAGATTAAGTAACTTGTCCAGGGTCACACAGCTAGTTAAGTGACAAAAGTAGAATTCAAACAATCCAGCATGGATTATGCGTTTTCTAAATGACTCCAGTAAATTTCATAGAATTATCTCAAGAATTAAATAAGATGACGATAATAAAACCTGGATAAACCCAAAGCACTATGCAAATATTGGCTCTGTGTGTGCATGTGTGTACAAACAATACTTGCATACAGGCAAGTATTCATATCTACAGTTCCTTGTACAGAATAGCCATGTCATTTAGTATCAGTGGCATGTTTCTCTCCAGAAAGCAAATATCTGTACCTTACACAATTCCCCTATGAACACCATCACCACCACAGCCATTAAGTGTGGTCCCCAGATGAAGTATGAGCATGCTGGTCAAAAATGGATATTCACAGGCTGAAAGCACTTTATGATTATCAGGGGACAAAAAATGAATTAAAATCACACCCTGCTAAGTGCCACAGAAGTATTTTCAAATTAGCATCGTTGCTGCTATCTCCCTAGTCCCTGGCATGTGGGTTGTACCTGCTGACATGTCCCTCAGGAAAACTAAAATGTTCAAATCGGACCAGAGACAGCTGATTACAGTTTATTTTCCATGCCAACGACAACAGAAACAGGTCTGCTTTCTCAAAGCTTCTCTCTCCCTGTCCTAATGAAATGCGTGTCTTTTCTGAGGATCATTCCTTGGATTTACAAATTCTCGGGTCATACAAGTGCCGACTCTGTACATGCATGTCCCTTAGAGTGAGCACTGCCTTAAAGCTTGCACCCCAGGCACCTTGCTTACTTCACCCGAACGGAGGTCCCAAATTTCCTAGCACCAGCACAGGCACCAGACCATGAAAGACAGCAAGAACCTCTTGGAAGAGAGTGCCTGCCCTCATAGAATGCCACTGAAGCCACCACAAGTGTGGTGATATATTTTTCTAAACCACAAGGCAAGAGAAACCAATATATGGAAATGCATAAGAGCCAGACAACACTATTGCCCCAGCACTTAGAAATCATGATATACAGCCTACTGCTCAGGTGCCCACCCTTCCATTATCCTAAATTCCAAGTGATGGGAAGAAGTGAGAGCAGGGCTAACTATTGTATCTCTGCAGGCTGCCTTCCCTCCTCCCAACCCCTGAGCTCCAACATACTTCAGAGGAAGGAGTGAAGGCATAACAAAGTGCTTTCCTGCCTGCCTAGCTTACATCATAGATCACACCCTGTTAGAAGTCCCAGCCTAATGCAACACCAACTCACAGGTGAGAACTTGCTGTGCAATCAAATGTACTTAATGAACTCAGGAAATGATCATATATCCAGGTTAGACAGTAACACTTTCTACACCAACCCCATGTAGAGAGGGTTACCCTAGCTTTACCATTGAAGGGAACAAAGGTACGAAATATTTCAGTGTTCAGATGATCCAGGCTGCATTTCTAGCAAACAGAATCAGTGGGTGTTAACCAACAACCAACACCTCAGATGGTGTGAAACAACTGAGCATAAGTCAGACACTTCATTCTATGGAGCCTAGTAATAACCGCACTTCTCCATGATGCTACGGGAGAATGGAGTTGGGGTTCCACTGTGTCTCCGGGAACATGGTGCCCTCCAAAGCAGTAAGACGGGGGTTCCCTCCTCCACCTGCCAGGCAGTGGGACCAAAAACCCACCTTCCCCAGCTCCAAAACAATGGTTCCTGGGATAGGGAATGAGAGGAAACCTGAGATGTGAGGGCTCTCCAGAGGGCAAAGGGTGGAGGTCATATGGCTGCCTCTGCATGCTGCAGCCCCAAGGGTTCACACCAACTCCCAGGCAAACAGCCTGTTCACCCTCTTTCTGTAATTCTTTGGACTCCAAAGAGTGGCCTTTTCCATTGTTACCACCTACAAATTCCAAACACGGTCTCTCCCCTAAAAGAGGTAGAAAACAGACATCATTTACCAGCTGTGAGACTTCAGGTAAGTCAACTTTTCTGAGCCTCAGCTTCCTCATCCATAAAAGGGCAATGAAGCCCAGGGCAATACTTGCTGTTCAATAAATATCAGTTACGTAATTAGAGATATCACATTAAAGCACAGAGCCAAGCCTAGCTCAAAATACATAAGTAAATCCATTTCTTTTGCTCCTCCCTACCCTTCCCGGCCAAGTCCACACAAACATATCTCTCTGGTCCAGATAGGTCCAGACAAAGATACAATCAAAAGGTTGGGGTATTGTCAAGATCTAAACTTTCCTATGTATTTCATCATCACAGAAGTTCAGCCTGGGGTTCAGGTGGAGGCCATGGAGTGAAAACCCAGTGGGACCTGATGTGGAGGAAACTTCAAGGAGAAGGGATAAACCCCAAAACAACCAGCCCCAGCAGTGGAGGAGTGGCAAGAGAGCCACCTTCTCATTACCCTTTCCTTCTTCCCACCCATCCTGCCATTCACACCCTGGAGAACAGGAGACCCAGGAATGGTGGGAATAAGGTGAGAGATGACTCCAGTCAACTGTGTGCTGAGGGGGCAGGTGAATGAGGAAGGAAGAGGAATCCTGTGGCCACCATGCCATGCAACCCAGGCAGCTATTCCTAAGAGTTATTCCAACTCGAGAGATGGAAGTTAGGAACCGACTGAATTTCCATCCCCAGTGTATGTGTTTGGTTAATAATAACCCTCTCTATCCCAGGACCCCATAAGACAAGTTATTACACAACCTTCATTAAGTGAAGAAGGCTAATCAGCCAGAATCTCCAGATTAAAAAAAAAAAATTACTGCAACACAAATGACCTGGATGCTTTTTATCTGAATTATCCTGATAGTAAACAAAATTCTCTACCTGACTTCAGGAGTATAGGAAGAACCTGCTCCAAACCTGCTGACCAAAGGCCACATCTATTCAATACACCATTCTCTCTTTGCTTACTTTCTAAAAGACATAATCCATATGAGTATAAAATCCTGTATATCTGCAGATTTTCTTAAGATTAGGCATGCTGATATTTCACATAAGTTAACAGAGTCATTTTTTCCCTTATATTTGCCATTCTTAAATTCTAGAAAAGGTGAAATTATAGTGACAGAAGCAGATCAGTGGTTGCCTGAGACTGGAGATCAGGGGAGAGAACTGACTGCAAAGAGGCAGGATATAACTTTTTAGGGTAATGGAGCTGTTCTGTGTCTTGATGTGAGGGAGATTCACCAAACTGTACACATAGAATTAACAAATTTTCTTCTATGTAAATTATACCTCAACAGAAATGAAAAATGCCATTTTTCACAATAGAGCAGTATAACTTAAAAACGTCAGTGAAAATGTTTCTGTTACACAGAGATGGAAATACTAGGTCTGCCAAAATGTCTCAATAACAGGGTACTTCATCAGAATATGTCAATATTTTATGGTATAAATCACCATCTGTCAGCTGCCTGAGGTGGAGCCGTGTAACACTGAACATACCCAGAGTGTATGTTTCTCCATCACATTCTCTACGAGTATTAGTTAACCCATTAGAAATTAAAGGCAATAGTATTCCTCAGGTGGACAATCAGTAGGGCTGTCTGGTACACTAGAAAAAAGAAGGCAAAAGTTTTGAGTCAATGGAACTCTGTCTTTCCATTGCCCAAATGTGTAGAATTGACAGAGCCTTATCCTAACACTATTTCCATATTTACTTGGCAAATCAAAAACTTGAGGCCCAAATGTTTTTGCCTTACCTATCTGATTTACCAAGGGACAGCCTGGTGGCACCCCAAAATACTCTGGGAATCCATAAGGTTGGAGACTACAACGGCTGGTGACAGTAGAAGAAATTTCTCCTACCCTGTTATCTCCAAGGCTGGGGTATGTAGGGCTGTATGGGTAAAAGTATAACTCCACCCTTTATAAAGATCTGCTTGGGTGCACCCCTCTCAGACCCACCCAGAAATGTGTAGAGAAAAGAGGTTCATGAAGAAACATGCACACACCTTTTGGAATCCCACACAACCAGCCTTAAGAGGAAGGGACAGATAAGGTCTCAGGTCAGGGGCCTGACACTCAGACTCCTGGCTGAAATCTCAGGCTGGGAGGAGAAAGAGGAAAACAATGGTCTACTGATATCTCTCACTATCCAAGGAACTTCCAAATCAAAATTTCAAGAACAATCATTGTCATTTTCAGTCCATTAATTCTTCATCGATGAAACTGGGTCTGGGACTAGAATGAGCAGGTTGGGTCCAAAGCACTGCAGAGCTTTCTATGACATTATCTGTTTTGTCTTTCTTTCCTTTGGCAATCTCATCTACCCCTCAGCTTGGACTGCCAAACTCACCCCTGATGATGTCTAAAAATCTCTAGCTCAGTTCCCCGTCCTAAGTTACAGCAATGGATTTCCACTTGTCCACTAATCATTACTCCCTGCATATCTGGCAAGAAACCCTAATTCGATTAGAGCAAATCCAAACTCAACATCATTACTCTCAAATCTACCCCTCACCTGGACCACTAAATGAGAGATTAGTACCCAGACAATAGGCACCCAGTCACCTAAGCCCCAAACTAAGATGGCCCCTGGAACCTGTTCTCTTCAACTACCATCACATTAATTGGTCACCAAATTCCATCAGTTCTACCTCAAGGATATCTCTTAAATCCACTCCTTTCTCTCTCTCTGTTACATCTCACACTTCCCCTGAAAACTCCCAATTTTTCCTCCACTTCCAGCAGGATGATCCTCTGATCCATCCCATTTGGCCATTGCTTTTGGAACTCCACTCAGGTCCCCTAACACTGATACACTCATCCCTCAGATGCTGTAGGTTTGGACTGGTAGCAACTCACACTCATGCCCTTTTCTAAAAGAGTATCAACAGCTGATGGAACCGTCTTTATCTGGAGATGCCTGGGATGCCATCCTCCCCTTGGAAGTGGCAGGACAACCTCTGAGGTGCAGTTCATGCTCCAGAGCTCCCCATGAGATCAAGCTGAGTCCAGACTCTTCCTGAAACCACATTTTTGACCAGCTTCTTACCCTGCCCCATCCCACTTCCCTCACTGCCTTAAAGTATTTTCCCCTGAGAGCCCACTTCAATAAATCACTTATACAAGAATCCCCATCTCAGGCTCTGTTTCTAGGGATTCTAAGATGTCCTTAATATTGGCACAGAATAATTTCTTTTTAAAGGCATCGTAGCTCAAGTAACTCCCTGGCATACATTTTTTAAGTTTATACTTCATTAGGTACATATAAGGCAAAGACCTTAGTGTATCATATAAGCTCTTGCCTACTGCTCTAGACACTCCTCCCACCTGTCCCCTGTCCCTAATTCCCCACTCCAACCAGGCTTTCTACTTTCCTCTCTACTAAACTACTGCACCTCCCCGCAAAACCATGCTCTTTCATACCTCAATATAAGCTCATGTTCTTCCCTTTGCCTGAAGTTTATTTCACCATCTTGTCTAAGCTCCTGTTCATCCTTTAAGACTCAGCTTAAACCTCACCACCTCCTTGAACTTTTCCTGAGCCTTCCCACCCTCTTAGGCAGTCAGATGTCCCATCCTTCATAGTCAAGTGGTGTCATGTACATACCTTTATTACATTTGCCCTGTTGTATTGTATTTTCATGTTACCAGCAAGATAATTCACTGAATGTTACTGTGAGTTTTATCAGAACAGAAACTGTGTCTTAGACATCTTTGCATTCCCAGTGCCAATGCACAGTGCCAACACACAGCAGGTGCTCAACAAATACTTACTGAATACAAGCAGTCTTCATTCTCTCATCCTGGAAATGCCCTTTCCTTTTGTCTCCTTGTTTCAATGGTGTAACCTCCTTGTTCTTCTTTATCCTGCTTTCTACAAAGTCCAGTCTTTACCCTGGTTTCCCTACCCATGTATTTCGAGATGTGGGGGAATGTAGGTCTGAGGCATATATTTGTATCACAGGGGTCATCTGGCTGTCACTTGTCACATACAGATTTGGAATAATACTCTAGGCTTCTCTGTGGGTCACTGCTCGGCATGGCCAGCTTCTCCAGGCCACCTGAGTACTCTCAATGACAATTCTTCCTAAGTGAGGTCACTGACGCTCCTTTAATTTCCCAACACATGGTCTTAGGCAAACTGTCTTGTTCAGCAGAGTTTTACCGAAGGCTTGGGGGTACCAGAGGGCAGTTACAACAAGGAAGACCCATAAAACCTGGTGTGAGCCATCATTGCTCCACTTGTCCTTTCCAAGCAGGATCTGCACTTTACCTTTGCATTACCGAAGGCATAGTAAAATGTCAGAGTCCCCAGACCAAAAGAAAAAGAAAGAGTACAGTCTTCCTGTCTTCCATAATATAAAATCTCTACCTCTGAAAAACAGAAAACTGCTATTATCTTTAAAACAGAAAATTTCACTCACCATCAAGCTTTCACAAACATTGTATTCTAGGTTCAGAGTACTGTCCTACTGAAATGAATGAATGAATGGATGAAAGAATAAACCAAAAATATCTACACAAAGGGATTAAATAAGGCTTTAGGAAAGGCACGTGAAAGAAGGAATCATTTAAACCTACAGGCAATGGGGAAACTCATTCCAGGAGAAAGAATACAGAGCATTGGTCGGAGGCCAGCAAACAGAAACTTTCTGGCACTTTCTAGGAAAACTATGGGAGATAGTTTAGGAGCATCAATTAGGAGCAGTCCGACTGGAAAGTGAGTAAGATCCCTTCCAGCACTGATATCTACTCCAACTACAAGGGAAGTGATTTGAATTAAAATGTGTATTTAAAGTGATAGGCAAGGGACTTCCCTGGTGGTGCAGTGGATAAGACTCCATGGTCCCAATGCAGGGGGCCCGGGTTTGATCCCTGGTCAGGGAACTAGATCCCACATGCATGCTTCAACTAAGAGTTCACATGCCACAACTAAGGAGCCCATGTGCCGCATCTAAGGAGCCAGCGAGCCACAACTAAGGAGCCCTGGAGCCACAACTAAGGAGCCCGCCTGCCACAACTAAGACACGGCACAACCAAATAAATAAATAAATACTTTTAAAACATAAAATGCATTATCATTTAATAAATAAATTATAAAAATAAAGTGGTAGGCAATGGCAAATCTTTCAAGGTTTATGCTTAGTATCATATCATTTGTGGGTTGCTAACTTTTAGTAGAAAGAGTTGCACTGAACCATGTCATCAAATTAGAAAAATGATGAAAGAAAAAAATGCCAAAATGTTAACAGTGTCTGCCTCTTGGTGGTGAAATTATGATTGAATTGTTTTTGTTGTTCTGTTTTTGGTGCTGCATCTTTATACATTTCTGCATTATGTCCCAAAAATTTTTGCAAGCATTTACCATTTCATGATAAATCTAAGGAAAACATTGCTACAATATTCATAATTTTTAAAACAAACTCTAAGGAAAGTCTGTCAAATTAAAAAGAAAGAGTACTCATTTAGCAAACTTAGCCCTTTCTAATGGCTCGTTTACCGAGAAGGTTAATTCAGCCCCAAAAAGCACTACCTCTCAAAAACTGCAGAGAATGGCAATGACCAAGTCAGCATTAAAATTCAAAAAGTTGTATCTCCGATGTCCAAACCACCTTATCTTGATGAGGACACAGAGGCATAAGTATTCCTTTGGCAAATCTTAGCAAAAGCCAGAGACAAGCAGGATATCATGGTGTGGGGGAGGTTTGCTTCATCCCAGGAACACATTTTTCTAGGAGTTAAATCCTAGTGGCATCTGTGTGCAAAGAGCAAGTAAACTTACTTGCAGGATACTTACTGAGAGTACCTAAAAAAGAAATTGTACTGGAGATTCCAAATAATTGAAGCCCACATTAGAGGAGGAATGAACGAGTTCAAAACGACATGCTTCTCAGAAAGCAAGCTTTCAAAGAGGTATGAAAAAAGGAAGCCATAGAGTTAGAATGTGGCCTGGTCCATGGTGTGAAAGAAATCCCTCATGGACTTGGGAATCATCATCAAGATTACTGCTGGACTCACATGAAGAGCATGAGGCATCATTTGGAAGATGGGAGCATCAACATGAAATAACTGAATGAGCCTAACGGTGAGAAAACAATGCCTGGAAAGGAAAAGACAACGGAGAGGCCATGTGATCATTCAAAGTGAACACGTGGATCATTGCAGCTCTATTTACAATAGCCAGGACATGGAAGCAACCTAAGTGTCCATCGACAGATGAATGGACAAAGAAGATGTGGCACATATATACAATGGAATATTACTCAGCCATAAAAGGGAATGAAATTGGGTCATTTGTAGAGACATGAATGGACCTAGAGAGTATCATACAGAGTGAAGTAAGTCAAAAAGAGAAAAACAAATATCATATATTAACGTATATATATGGAATCTAGAAAAACGGTATATATGATCTTATTTGAAAAGCAGAAATAGAGACACAGACATAGAGAACAAATGTACGGATACCAAGGGGGAAGGGGGGTGGTGGGAGGAACTGGGAGATTGGGATTGACACATATACACTATTGATACTATGTATAAAATAGACAACTAATGAGAACATACTGTATAGCACAGGGAACTCTACTCAATGCACTGTGGTGACCTAAATGGGAAGGAAATCCAAAGACGAGGAGATATATGTATATGTATAGCTGATTCATTTTGCTGCACAGTAGAAACTAACACAACATTGTAAAGCAACTATACTCCAATAAAAATTAATTTTAAAAAAAAAGTGAACATGTGGAGGAGGCAAAGGTCGATGGTGAGATGGGAAGAGCTGCTAATGGGATGAACTGGATGAAGGATGAAGTGAGCACAGGGACAGAGGAAAGGGAGCATCAAATGAAGAGGTGACCGTACCATACACAACCTTCTCTGTAAAGGGACTCGGCCACCAGCCAATAATTCTTCAATATAAAGAAGAAATTATCTGCCAGTTTTGAGCTCTGTGACTGTCATAGCTCGTAGCTAAGGTCCCAGCTTTTGATCAGGTGCTCCAGATCAGCACACTTCAATATAGACACCAAATGAAATTTTGAAATAAAATAAGTCAGTGAATTCAGGCCACATGTCTGAGTCTTAAAGCAAAAAGTAGTAGCAAACATTGAGGGAAACATTAGCTTAAGAAACACAGGTTGACAATCCAAAGGGTTCTCTATGTCAAAGGAGGGGTCATACTAGGGCTTTGGGCTTAGTCACTGTGGAATTAATTGCCCTGTCCTGGGCGTCCAAACCGATGGCAAATCCCTGAAAAAAATGTATTAAGGGAATCCCAATTCTACAGAGAGAACTGAAAAAGAAGTCTGCACATAAAATGCAAAAAGCATGGGGAGAACTCATACATTTTCTTATTACCCTCAGGGAAGAGAGAAAGAGGTTGATCAGCCCTGGAATACCGAGAAAAGGGGGACTTAACCAAAGATAAAACAAAGTCTATGCCTCAGTTACATAGACTCACAAGGCAAATAAAAGTTCTTTTTTCTTTTAATTGATTTTATACCCTCAAATGACATTTATAATCTACTTGCACTAAAGTGGGATCTATTCATTCTATATCACACATGAACTAACATATGCAAAAGAAGTTACATAACAATATACATTGAAGAAGCAGGAATAATACCTGGTCCATAACTGGTACTCAATAGATAGCATATAGTTATTCACTTATTTATTCATTTATTCAATATTTATTGACTGTCTACTATATGCAAGGCACTATTCTAGGGCACTGAGAATTCAGCATTTAAAAAAAAAGAAGGACAAAGCCCTCATGGAGCTTGCATTCCAGTGAGGGAGACTGGCAAATATGCAAATAATGCACATAACAAAGGCAGAGAATAATGAGTGCTATGAAAAGAAAGAAGCAGATCAAGGAGACAGAGAGTGCCTAGGGGTCTCTTTAGATAGGGCAGTTGGGGATCGCCCTGAGGAGACGATCAAGTAGAGACCTGCATGAAGTGAGGGAGCCAGTCACATGGAGACCTGAGGAAGCATCATGCAGAAAGAGGGCAAAATAAGGCCTTGAGTCGAAGACCAGCAAGGAGGTGAGTGAGGCAGGATCAGAGTAAGGGAGGAGAGAAAGGTGGGAAACCGGCGGGAAAGGGAGGTGAGTGCCAGGGTTTGATGGCCTTGGTGGGCCAGGAGAAGGACTTTGGATAGTATTCCAAATGTGGGGGGAAGCCATTTGAGGGTCCTAAGCAGGAAAAGCACATGATCTGATCTCTATGTTAAAATAACCACTCCAACAGGTTTATAGAGAGTGGAATGTGGGGGGGTATGGGAGCAAGAGTAGAAGCAGGGAGAAAGCTGGATCAAGGAATGAGAAGAGGGCCTTGCAGATGCTGCCGCCTGGAGCCTCTCCCACTGTCCAGCCATGGTCAACCCACCGTGTTCTTCGACATTGCCATCGATGGTGAGCCCTTGGACTGTGTCTCCTTCAAGCTGTTCGCAGACAAAGTTCCAAAGATAGCAGAAAATTTCCGTGCTCTGAGCACTGGGGAGAAAGGATGTGTTTATAAAGGTTCCTGTTTTCACAGAATACTGTAATTCCAGGATTTATGTGCCAGGGTTGTGACTTCACACACCATAATGGCATTGGTGGCAAGTCCATCTATGGGGAGAAGTTTGATAAGAGTTTCATCCTGAAGCATATGGGTCCTGGCATCTTTTCCATGGCAAATGCTGGAACCAACACAAGCTGTTCCCAGTTTTTCATCTGCACTGCCAAGACTGAATGGTTGGATGGCAAACCTGTGGTCTTTGGCAAGGTGAAAGAGGGAATGAATATTGTGGAAGCCATGGAGTGCTTTGGGTCCAGGAATGGCAAGACCAGCAAGAAGATCACCACTGCTGACTGTGGACAAATCTAATAAATTTGACTTGTGTTTTATCTTAACCACCAGACCATTCTTTCTGCTCAGGAGAGCACCCCTTCACCCCCATCTGCTCGAAATATCCTATAATCTTTGTGCTCCCACTGCAGTTCTTTGGGTTCGATATTTTCCTCATCCCTCTCCAAGCTTAGCTGGATTGCAAAATTAACTTTATGACTATGAAATAAAAACTGAACAGAAAAAAAAGGAATGAGAAGAGGATGGTAACTCAGGAGATGAAATAGAAGGCATCTCCCATTTCCGCAAATAGACGGTCCCCAAAAAGTATTTTAGCCAACTTGAATATACGATTTCCAGAATGTGAATTAAATAGTCAAATTTCTACTTAGAGAAAGCTAGTATTTTAATTTCATTCACATACATATTTAAATAATATCCACAGAATCAATCTAGAATTACCAATTTACAAATATTTCTTCTTTGCCAATCTCACGTTACATGAAGTAATTTTAATAAAACTCATCATAAGCATGTTTGACATCTTTTTAGAGCCACCTTTTGGGTCACTTCACACAAATTCCTAGGGCAGGCCATCTTCACTTCCCTCTAGGCCTGTTTTGAATCCGTGTATGATACTGTAGCTGAATGCTTAGCCCAAACCACAAATGCCTGTTGGTGAAGATTTAGATTTTAAAGTAGAATTTATATCAGAATGTAGATTCTTTGAAGTCAAGGATACTGTTTTCTGAACTACTGTATCCCCAGTGCCTAGAGCAGGGATCAGCAAATATGGCCTATGGGCCAAATCTGTGAACATAGGTTTTACAAACAGTTTTATTGGAACACCATCAGGCCTATTAATTTGTGTATTGTCTATGGCTGGTATTGCTCTGTGACAGCAGAACTGAACAGTTGTGACAGAGACTGTATAACTTGCAAAGCCTAAAATATTTACTATCTGGCCCTTTACAGAAAAAGTTTGCTGACCCCTGGTTTAGAGCATTGTCTAGCACATAGTAGGTGTTCAACAGAAATTTGGTATTGACTAAAGAGCTATAAGAAAACTCCTTATTTTCTGAAAAATAATTTGCAGAAAGGAAAAAACAAAACCTTATACTCTGCAGTATTTGTCAAATTCTTCCTCAAGCGCCCTCCACACTGGCCCCTTCTAGTGGTTCTTTTCAAACACTAAGTGGCATGAAAGCCTTTCTGTCTGGTTCCTAAGGGAGCATTTTCTAAGGCAGCTCTCCTTCCCTCTGCACCATGAATAACTCTAAAGGCATCACTTCTCTCTTCTGTGCCTCCATTTTCCACAACTTGAAAACAGAGTGTTTGTAAAACTCACGGATCAAGTGTTTTCAGAGAAAAGGAACAGCAGTAGGAGTGTTTGACTTTTATATCTGGAAAAAGCCAAGGGGCAGGAGCATGGGAAGCCCATACACACACAGAGGGGTGGAAGGGCCGGTCAGCAGCTTGAGCCAGGAGAGAGAGGGCCCGTGGAAAGCAGCTTTAGAAAAGGGATTTCTTTCTCCATGTGTGCAAGATACTTTATAAAAGCATGCTTTGAAGGGGTCCTGAAACTCTGTTCCATTCCGTGTTCAAAAGCTATGTACACATTTTCTGATTTTTATCATATGCAGGGGCTCTCAGAAAAGAGTTTCCAGTGTTCCTATGGAGGTATGTTGGAAAGGTTTGCAGGTAGCTCAGCCTAGCTAAGGCTCTGTCGACAGCCGCACTGCTGGATATAAAATCAGCTGAAAGAATGCCAAGCTAGAAAACTGACAGAATGGTGATTGCTTTATTTATTCTTGTAGAGCAAAGTGGAAATTACCTCCCTCTGTTGAAAGAGAATCTAGTCTTAAGAGGCAGAGAGCCTATATTTTTTGGCATTGTAAGGGCTCAAAATTGTTCTGCTTTATCTTGTCTCTTTTGTCTTCTGCCACCTGGAAAGGAACAGAGAAGGCTCTGAGAGAAGTGAGATGAACTCTTTTAAAGTGTTTTAGCAGCAATTTGTACAGAGGACGGACCTACGAGTGATTTTCTGTCAGCTGAACTATTGCCGGGGGCAGCAGGGAGAAGCTGTGAGGGCTCTTGCGGCCAAGCCTGAAGACCTGAAGGTATAGCCCTGCCCTGGAGCAGCCTACTCCACGACAGACTTCACGGTCAGTGAGCGAGGAAGTCGTCTATGAAAGTCAGGCTGGTAACCGAGCCTCACTTTCCTCATTAAACACTGTAAAGAATTAACTCAGAATGTTAGAACACCTAGGGCAAAAAAGGTCACCTTAGCATGGGATCCCCTTGAGGCAGACCCCAAATCAGGCACAGGGTGTATACTTGTGAGGCACAGGAAACACCTGTAGGCAAGTGACAAAGTGAGACCTGGCAGGGAAGGAAGCAATAAAGGGTCAGATAGCAAGCCACCTACACTGTGGACAACTGGGGCTTATTCCCAGGGAGAAACTCTGGGACATTGTGTAAAACAAGAGCCACTGGGTTATCCCACCCAAGGGGCAAGGGAGCTGAGCTCAGTGATTGATTGACAGTTAATTCAATTAACTGTGTTAATTCCCCCAGCACTCCCATCCTGGGCGAAGAGATTCAGATGCTGGCAGCTGGAAGCAACAGAGCACCTTAATATGGTAAATTCCAATGGATATGGGTGGCACACCCACCACATCTGCTACAGAGCTTCTTGATAAAAGTTTCCTCTGGTCTTTTCTTGCCCACATGTCACTCCTTCATATACTTGGAAGCAGGAAGTTGGCTGGGATGGAGTAGTGACATCTGCCACTTTCACAGGGCCCATTAGCTTTTGAATCAACTTCCTGTGTCTGGGGAAAATCCCCACATTGTGAATCCAACCTCCCCAAAGTAGAACACAAATGCCCAGCCTCCCTTGCAGCTAGGACACAGGCCTGAGGTTTAGGCTCTACCAATCAGGCACACAAAGATGACACTGTTTGGGGAAAGTATGCAGTGCTGATGACAGGCTGATGGGATGTCCCTTGCTCCTGGAGAAAGGAGTGGCAGAGACATGTAGTTTGGGGTGGTGGAGGCAGCAATGCCTGTGGAGGTTTTCTGGTAGTTCAAGGTAGAATTTCTAGCACAAAACTGGCAGCTAGCCCACTTTGATCTCCATTATATTGCAAACTACTTAAGGGCAGAGTATTTTGTTCATGGCAGTAATCTATCCTGTACCCCTCCCCACAGTACACACACACATACTCCAGGAAAACTGCTGTGGCACACTGTAGGTCCTTTAAAAAAACATGCTTGTTTGCATATCTTTTTGAAGTTAAATGTTCCTCTCTTGGCATTTAGTACACAGTGGGTTATTCTGTGCTGAATTCCTTGCTCCCTGCAGGTTCAGAACATCAAAAGTAGCCAGAAAAATCTTAGAAAGATGTATTTTCAGAACCAGAGGCAGCCATGCTTTAAACACCACCCAAAGGAGGGCACCAGCCTGCGCCCACAGAGCCCACAGCTGTCTCTAGAGAGTCAGGAAAACATCCCAGGTCAACTCCACTGGTTTGCAGAGAATGTCAGAGTCACAAGATGTTTGAGACAGGAAGGACTTCAGGGGTCCTACTGCCCAACCTCTTCAATCAGTAGGTGAAGAAACAGAACAAGAAGGGAGAAAGTGACTTGCTCAAAGTCATCCAGATGTTCTGCCCAAGAAGGGCCTGGAGCCCCCAGTCTTTCTCCACTCAATCTCATTCTGAGAGCATGGCCTCGGGAGGTCAAACCACTCTTTGCAGTGTCTGAGATGCCCTTCCATCCTCTTCAGGGCCATTGGGAAACCAAGAGTGAACCTGGCAGCAGCCTTTCCCCAGAAATCCCAGGTGATGGCAGGGACAGTGACCTCAGTGATAGGTCCCTCAGCACTCCCTCAGCATCCCCATACCCTACCCTGCCCCCAGTCAGTCGCTCTAACCCTTCATTTATCACCCCAGAACTTGAGAGTGAAGCCAGAATGAGAGAAAGCCACCATTACTGGGTGCCCCCACACCACCCTTCCTGCCCATAATCTCTGGGTAATGATTCCTTTTGCCAGAAGCCCAGCTCCCGAAATAGTGTGGTGTATTGGCAGAGGTCCAGGAGCTAATAGACATGGCAGCATTGTGTCTTATGACCCGATTTAACTGAGCTAATTTAGAATTTACCTGATGAAGAGTACCATAAAATGTACTCCTCATGATGAGATTGTTAATTACCACAGGATGACTGCCTGTGTTTGGCAGCTGGGGGGAGAACTGGAGGGGAAAGGATGGTTTCCAGAAATAATCCTTCCCTCTGCACCAAATAGGAATTAAATGTGGGAAAGGGCAAAGGGGATGAACAGATAGATTCACCCACAGGAACTAAACAGGGTTATAATTAGTTTGTGTGTTTGCACGTGTCATCTTTCACCCTCTGCCCGGGGAGGAGACTGCTAGTAAGCTCAGAATCCTTTGTGTCTCTTGGAGAAGGGCATGAGATCCTTGAGGTGTTAAAGAAAGAGCTGGAAGCAAGATGACTGCTAGAAGCAAGGCAAGTGAAGTCTCTGCTGTGCAGAGAGACACCCGATGCAATGACCCCCCGAATATAACACTGTTTACTGATAGCTGCTCCCCACAGCTATTACAGAGCTGCCTGAGAGCATCCTAATTAGTGAGGGTTGTCAGCACTCCCATTATAATCCCCAGCTGAGTGAGCTGTTTACCTCAGCCACTTCAAGTCACAGCCTCTGAAACATAGCCTTAAGTAGCCAGTCTGAATTTGTTTTTACCCTGTGCCTTATTCCAATAACTCCATGTTTCATAAGCATATCAAATGTATATTTAAGCAGAGCAATCTCAAATCATATAAACTGGATTCTCACAGCTGTCTTATTGCTGAGATATCTATCATTTTACAAAAATGTCCTAAGTACCTTCTATCCAAATATGTTTAAGATAGGACTTATAAGTTAGATTCAAAGCATTCTTTCCCACCACTTCATTTGCTGTTTTCTCTCAGGCTGGCTCGATATACTGGGACTTGACCTTACCACAATGGTTCTGAGTAAACAGGAATATATTCCTGCTTTGGGCTGTATTAGAATATAGTCTTGTGTATTAGTCAAGAACTGTGTTCTGTGAATTCATCCTAAGCATGCTCTCCTTAAAATTCATTCATTCATGAAACCCATGTGAAATTTGGACTGTGTGAGATATTTAATCTTACTGTTATGCCATAAACCTTACATGACATGATCCTCCTTGATGTAAAGACCAGCCTTATTAAAAGTAACAGTGTCTTGCATTCTGAATCAAGACAGCACTTTGAAGAACAGGAATAAAACTCAAATGGGGTGACCTAGGTATAAAAATGTGATTCACGTGGATACAGTCTTGTGAGCACTGCCTCCCCCTCTCTGCTCTCAGAATGCCCCTTCTCCATAGCCACAATTGTCAGGAGAACTCTAGGGTGAAGGGATGTGGAGGGGGATCCTTATTTTCTTGAAGTACCAGGCAATACCCTAGGTAAGTATATCAAATGTCAGGCTTCCCTTAGGCAGTGACCTTAGGAGCTGACCTACGCTTAAGGCTGACACCAAAACCAGTGGTTTTGTGAAAAGAGAGAAGTCCAAAAGGAACTAAGAAAATACAGTCCACATTGAATCCTTTTTGAGATCAATGTAAAATTAGGATTAAAGATGCTTGATATGGATTCATCTATTAAACAATGCAAGATCATTAACAACAATCAAATCAATGTAATTTCAGTTTACAGAGTCATAACCTACCACTTCAAGACACTGAATATCATTTTTTAACTTTGTATTGTAGGGATTTTAAAACATATACAAAAGCAGAGAGAATAGTTTAATGAACCCCATATATTCATCACCCAGCTTCAACACTATAAATTCCTGGTAAATCTTATTTCATCTCTACTTGCCATCAACACCTCTACTCACCCATCCCCAGATTATTTTAAAGCTAAATTCAGACTATTTCAAGAAATTTAAACAGGAATTTCACCTGCCTTAGAAAGTCCATTCTGGATGGATCACCACCTCTAGTTAGTGCACTGGGCGTACCCCCTGCTACACTCTCACACCCCTACCACCCTCAAGAAGGTCTCACAACTGACCACTGCCACCAGAGATGTCCTCGCAGGGGTGTCTTCAAACACACTATGAACCTCATCAGTGGCCCAAAATCGAAGGAAGTGACTAGGCATCCCAAGTAAGAGCAACTACCAGATGAATCTTACAACCTGAGGGACAGCACTACTCTTGGCCTAAGAATGGCCCTCATGAGCCAGCATGGGACAGCGTTTCCCAGTCACTATGGCAATGATAGCAAATGCTCTATTATCAATGAATTAAAACAAGAAAGCATCGTCCTTACCACTGAAAAGCTCATTTTCCTTAAAACAAAAAATAAACACTCACATGTGGTTTGTGAAAAACTGTAGTCTTTATTCTGGAGAAATGCATATGGACACTAGTATCGTTGCAATGAATCCCCCCAAAAAAAGTTTTTTTAAATACAGCTTGTACTATGATACCAAAAGCTGGAGACTCCCATGTCCTCACCACTATTTATATATTTGAGATTATTCTTTCCAGAATCATATTAGGAAGACATGCAAAGGAAAAAACACATTTGCACCCCCTGAAAAGCAACTTAACTTACTCCTCAGAGTGTGTAGAAACTTGAAGATGTAAACAAACGTGTGAAATAAATACCTAAGGTGGTAATAACCACTGAGAATTTTAAGGGTCTAAAAATATTTTTTAAATCAGCAAGTCGCTGATCTTGGCACATTAGCAGCTATTACTATACTAAAATGATCTGCCAGGAAGGCACAGAAAAATCAAAGACATTTTCCACTGGGAAGCAAACAAGTTTGATTATCAAGATGAGCCTGTACTAAACATAATTTTCCCCATCAGGGCAATGGCAAATGAAACCATTAATGAGCAAATACATGTTTTTAGATGACATTCTAGAAATACACATCGAAGAAAATATGCATCCACAGAATAGCTAACTTGGAAAGAAGGAACGAATGTGAGATACTGGTTAGTAGGAAAAAAGAAAGGAGACCGTCTTAATCAGCCTTTGTCAATCACCACCTGAAACACAAGGCGAATGGCAACACCAGTAACCAGGCCTTGTCAGTAGGGAAGGTAGAGCTAAAGGAGCCCTAGGAGTTAAAACCCTGTTTACTATGTCTGGAGGTAGTGCAATCTGTATACCAATCACTGAAGTCATCTGAGGATTGCCCGCTGCTGACAGATGTAGATGGACAGATATGTAAAGATGATGCATCATGAACTACAGCTGATGAATTTCCTGCAGAAGCCCCTGTACTCACATCAGGAGTGTCAAGAGGTGACAGAGCTACATCACACTGAGTCTGGCAGTTTAATTTGGTGTCAGCTATTAGTGTCGACTCTCAGCGCTATTGCCATTCAGTGTTTCTGCTGGCAAGGTGACACAGCCTCAGAGATCGCTAAATTTCTTTGTTGAGTGAAAGAGAGGTTGCCTGGTTTGTGCAGTAATCCCTTGCTGAACAATGGGGATTGCCGAGGGGCCAGGGAAGGAAACAGGGGAAAAAGGAATTCATTTCACAGGGTTCCTTTAAAACACTTCTTGCATAACTTCAGGTAAGGATCTGATGACTTTGTTGGGTAAAAAGCAAATGTCTGGGACAAGGATGATTTACATTGAAGGTTTGGCTTGGCTTAATTAGAAGCTACTGAGTGTACTGGCATCACAGAAGTACTCTCCCTACATGGGTCCCAGGGAAACCACCACATTCACTCAGGAAGGAGGACGTGGTGGGCTGCTCTGACCTCTGGGCGTCACCCAGTGAGCCCAGTTCCTTCTCCTGGCCCCATGCTTATGGGAGAAGCAGACCTTGGCAGTGTATCCAAGGACACTTCAAACTTCCTTGGTTACCCTTCCTCCAGAGAAAAGAGAAACAGTGTCCCTACCCTACACCCCACCCCCAATCTCATGCCACTGCTTGCAGGGTAAGAAGGCATGGGGTGCAGGTCAGGGTGGCCCTGGCCACTCCATACTGCCTATGACTCAAGGAATTTGGTCAAAACCTAACGATAAATAGCCCCTCCTCCACTCTGCCCAGGACAGCACTGCCATAGATACATGTCCTGGACTTCGCACCATGGAGGCCACAGGAAGGTGATTATGATTACCAGTGCCTAGGATACACACTTCCAGAACTATCTATAAGAGTAGGGGAGGGGTTGGAAGAAACATGGAGAAGGAGTTACAGTCATTAGTAGTAAAATAATCTCTGTAGCAACAAGAAAAACATGGCTTAAAGTTAAAGCAACTTGTCCAAAGTAGCAATTAGGATTAGAATATGGCAAAGGGGAAACCGGGTAGGAGCTCTATATTATAAGAACCAGAGCAGACTGCAAAGCTTCTTAGCACCTGCCCTACCACACTGGACAAGAGCCTGCTCACAATACTGTGCTCCTTATATTTTCATAGAACTCCATACCTGTGGTCTGTGGCTTTTACTCCCATCATCTCATTGGAGCCTCAGTCATTCCTGAGGCTTCCTGAAGCTACTCCCAGAGGCCATCCTCTGATTCTGAGCTCTTTCAATACTCCAACTTCCACCCACATTCTTCCCCTTTATAGAAGAAAGCTGCATATTCCAGGAGAATTTCACCCAATGCCATGGAACTGACCAATCTGAAACCATCACAGTAGCGTAACCCAGACTTTCCGTGGTAGAAGAGTCGGGTAAATTTCTAATAGGGAAATACATAAGTCAGTCCAAGAAATTCTGTATAGACAAGGCATGTCTGGGATAACTATAAACATTTTACAAGACCCTCCTCAGGACACGGGGAGGGGGAGGGGTAAGCTGGGACGAAGTGAGAGAGTGGCATGGACATATATACACTACCGAAAGTAAAATAGATAGCTAGTGGGAAGCAGCCGCATAGCACAGGGAGATCAGCTCGGTGCTTTGTGATCGCCTGGAGGGGTGGGATAGCGAGGGTGGGAGGAAGACGCAAGAGGGAGGAGATATGGGGGTATATGTATAGCCGATTCACTTTGTTATAAAGCAGAAACTAACACAACATTGTAAAGCAATTACACCCCAATAAAAATATTTAAAAAAAAGAGAACCTCCTTAGGATGACTTTCCAATCTAAAACTCTTTGGAGATACAAATTCACAATTATAGTGTTCTTATGGGGATTTCTTTTCCTGTGAAGATTTCTCCGGTTTAAGAATGTTAACACTAACATTCTAAGGGTCCTATGTTTCTGAACTCTGCTTTCTGAAACTATCACCCTTCCATAGACATCTTTATAAAAGTTTCAGAAAGCTCCTGTAAGGGATATCGAGCTATACACCTGGACATAATGTACAGAACAAGGTCAGCAAGAGGCCCTGCTCCACACTGGTCACCCACCTGGAATATCGTGTCCAGTTGTAGAAGCCACACTTGACGAGGGGTATTAACCCGCGGAGCAGCTGCGGTGATGAGGAGTCGACAACACCACAGTGTGTGGTCGAAGGTCCTTGGCCAAAGAAGACAAGATAGCAGGCGTTGGCAGTCCCTTCCAGTTCAGGCTAGCCCCTCGGGAGGTTTTCCTCACTCAAGGCCTTCCCTTCTCAAACTCCCACTGTCTGGGCCTTGCTCTGTTTTTAAAAAGGACCATTTATTTTCTGTCAGCCTTATTTCCAGTTTCTGTTTATGAGTCTGTGGAAGGCCAGCTTAAGACCAGTGAGTGGTTGTTTCTGCCCGTTGCGTGGCCTGAGTGCCGGAGCCGCCGTCCAGTGCCGAGTGGCGCGCTGCGGCTCCTACCCAAACGCCTTCAGACCAGCCCGCCACCCAGGGTTGAGAAGCAGTAATTTGGGAGCTGGCACAGCCCATTGTCTCTGAGACGCCTCCTGGGTCACAGCCTCGTCAGCAGCGGCCTCCTTTTCAGTCTCCTCAGGATCTTTTCAGTCTCCTCAGGATCTCTGCCGGAGTAGAGAGCGTGCGACCACGCGAGACCTTCCGCGGGAGTTCACAGGGCGGGGCCACGCCTGCGCAGAACGTTCGGACCGTCGCCGGCCACGTAAGACCCGCCGCCGGCCACGTAAGACCCGCCGCCGGCCACGTAAGACCCGCCGCCCGGTGAGTTCCTCTGTGGTGGGAGTAACAGTGTCCACACGCAGAGAAGGGTCTGTGTTATGCAGCAGTGGTTGGCTGGTTAACGTGAGACTCCTCTGTGAGAGGCTGTGGTTGCCCTGGGATCAGCCACCAGCCGACGTCCCGAGCTTCCGGAAGACTGCTTGGATCTCGTTAGGGAAGTTTCCAGATGTGAAGTCGCAAGAGGAGAAGTTCTAGAGGCAGCAGCAGACTTTAGCACAGCTGGCCAGTATTCCTGGAGGGTATGACACTGACCTTTCATAATTAAAGAAACTATATCTTTGTGGGAACATTGAAATAACTTTGAATTTGAGTCTATTTACCATTGGAATTTCCATCTAATTGCTGATAGTAGTGAATTTGAGGGCATTCCAGGCCTCCACGCAGTGACTTGATGAAATAGATTAGAGATGGAGGAAGGCAGAGGAGAAAAAACATCTACTCAGCTTTGGGAAATGTCTTAAAATGATCAGGAGTACATAAATTACCTTCAACCAAATACAGTTTTCCTTGATCCTACCACATTTGCTCCCTTTCCAATCCTAACCTTCCCCATCTCCTTTTACTGCTGTTATCTTTCTAATCCATGATTTCTCAATATCAACGATGCTGTCAGTCATCGTAGAAATCCCTTTGACAAGTCAGAAACTTGCCAAAGATTATTATGACCAATGTCATTGTGGAGGAATCAGGAAAAGAGGCATGACTCTCTGTACTAAGGCTTGGACTCTAGGAAATAAAGCATGGAGGCATGAAGTCGTGGGATTTGATTCTCTCAGCCTCCACATGCTGAGAGAAAGCATTTATTGATAATTGCAAAGGAACATACCTCCAGCTCCCCTACCTACTGCGATGCAGACCCTGGGTGGGTAGGAGTTAATGCGGGTGCAGGGCCCATATCTCCCCCTTCTCTATGTCTCCCACAAGTTCAGCACAGTGTTTTCCACCTCCTAGGAACTCAATAAGCAATTAATAGATTGAAGTGGAGAGTTGCTCTTAGCAATCTCAACCCAGGCACAAAATTCACAATACATACCATAACTAGCGCCTATAGAAATTGATCCAGCTCAAAACTATATATAAATGCAATGGATTTGTAGCCTTAAAGTTTCAAAAGCATTGATATTTCCAATCTGGAGAAATAAAGGTATTTTAATCCTATTGCATCTTTCAGTTTAAGATACTATATTAGACTGGAACGGAGATTAAAACTTTTACTCAAGAGATATCTCTTCCAGTCTCATTCCATTAGTTACAACAAGGCCCCATCATTAAAGACTTTACTGCCTCACTGGGAGAGAACTTGTGATGAGTGACTGACTCTCATAATTGGCTTAGGGAACCAGACTCATTCATTGAATCAAGAAAAAGAACATCAAGGAAAGAAGAGAACATCAAAGAATAACTCTCGAGGCTCACTTTTTTATTTCTTTCCTTGAGTCAGACCACTAGCATCTTTCTTAGAAATGAGGTAGCATTTCAGAACATGGATCTGAGTGCTCAAGTGACTTCAGTGGATCTGCAGCATTTATTAAGCACTGGCTGTATACAAATCCTTCAATGGGATGATAGCTGCTGCTGAAGAACCCACTGCAGACCTAACCATGCAGGCTGTGCCTGAGAAGCTTATTATCTCATTGAGAAGACTTAAAACAGAGAGGAGGCTTTTTTCAAACTAAAGAAAGAGCAGCATAAAAACTAGTGGAAAATAATAAAATGCAAATGAAATACCCAAGGGCCAGGGACAGTTGGATTAAGGCCACAATTAAATCAACATAGGCAATAACAAACTATTCCTTACATGTGTACAATACTCCACAGTTTTCTAACTCTTCACACATATCACCTCTTAATTTTCAAACAATTTTATGAAATAGGCTTTATCTTCCCCAGTTTCTGGATGAGAAAACAGTCCCACGTCAGTGAGGTGACGTGTCCAAGGCTCCTGAGCTAGCAAGTGGCAGAGCTGAACAGAAAATAATTTAGGGCTCTAACCTGCTGACATCTAGCTATCATTGTTTCCACTTCCCCACATTATCACTCAAAACATATATCTGTACAGAGCTTTACTTTCACAAAGTATTTTTACAGACGTTTTATCATTTGGTCCTCTCAGTGCTGTGTGAGAGGCAGGGCAGAAATTCCACAGGAGGAGAGCAAATTAGAATGTTGGTGAGTTTTCCTGCCTGAAGCCATCCAAACAGAGATTGTTGCTGCATCATGACTCCCAGCACAGGGACCATTGCTTCACACCTAACTGTGATTTCATGGCAGGGGTGAGCAGGAGAAAGGACTCGTGCAAACAGGGAACGTGCACTTTCATTTATTCCTGGATCTTGTACCTGTCACGTAACAATTCAAACCATGAGACTAAAAGAGGAAAGGGGGTGATATACACACCAGTCTGTTCTCTCAGCAGCTTCCTTGCTTTTCAGAGCATCAGGAATCACGGGGGTTCCTCACATCTACCACACTCTCCTTTGCTTGGATTAAGGTGCTGGATTTGGATGGTGAATTTAAATCATGTCCCCAGCTCCCAGCGCTAACCTGTCTATCCTGTGAGAGGAACTGCCACAGCCTCTCTGTTTTGCATGCCCTCTGCAAAGAAGGAGAACGAGAGAACAATAACCCCAGGGTGAACAGGAGAACCACTTTGGGAAATGTATTCCCGCAGCACCCAGGAAGGAGCAGGCTAATTGGCTCCAGAGGCAGTGGCAGCAGCGTGGGCAGGTAGGATTGTGCCGTCCTTTATTGACTGGTGCAGTCACTTGTTGGGAACCCGTGTTCGTTAGCTGTGTGTAAAGTGATATTAGAGGAGAGATGCTGGGTCCTGTGCTGAATGATTGAGCACCCAACCTGATGGGAGGTGCATTATGTAAAAGCGCCTGCAAGAGTAATCGAGTTACTTAAGTGGATGTGTTGAGCGTATCTGAGAGGGTGCTGCTGGGAGAATGCAAGATCAGGGCGTTGAAATGTGAAAGGCCTCAACTGAAATTAAGCCCTCAGCCTTTTCATACCCATTATCCACAGCTCTCTCAGGTTATCATACAGAATTAAAGGGTCCTCCCACTCCCCGTGTGCTAACTCTTCACGTTTCCAGGCCAAAATTGGGTGCGTAAGCTGCCAGAACCTGTTTGTCTAGCAGACCCAGGAGGAAAGGGAAGAGGCCAGCTCTTCCTTCAAATCTTCCTTAGTCCTTTCTGTGACAGGAGGAAGCTCATTGGCTAATCCCCAGGCTTTTAAAGATACCATTAAATTTTTAAAAGCTAGTAGACCAATGGTGTCTCCTAGGGTGTTTGCTGCTCAAGTCAAAGGTAACAAAGAGTTCACTGTATTTGCCCCCACACCTTTTGGAGGTGACCTTTGGAGGCGTCAGCCTCCAAAGTTGATGCTAAAGGGTTAGCAGCAACCTTGTGCTGAGACCAAACAAGTTCACCAACCCCCACAATGGTATGTGTCCAAGGGCCTCATCTCCACCACCATGGCTCCAAAAAGTGTTGGTCATCAGGCCCCTTCTTTTCTCCCTAATACACTGCCCTCTGAAGCCCCCTCCTCTTCTCCTAACCACGGCTTCCCAGGGAGACAATGACATGCATGCAAAAGCATTTCTCTGGCTCTACCCCCACCCACTCTGCAGGACCTGCAGACCCCTCCAGATCCTCCCAAATCATCACAAAAATCCCCAGGGGTATTTCCTAGGTGCTCCAAAACCAAAATTATGGGCTACCAATGTCCCCTATCCCTACAATATTTACAGGGTTATAGGAAGTGTCTCCCATCAGAGCTAGCACCAAAAGTAGCACCTCCTGAAGTCTAGAATTCTGGATCCCTTGTGCAAATGGACCATGGCTGGGTCTCCTCACCCCAATTCTCCAACCACACCACGTGCTAGGGAGAACAGAGCTTCAGCTCATGACAGGACCCAGCCAACTTTCAATGGCTCTAAACCACGTATACAACGCAGCCCAGATTCTTCAGCCTGGCATTCAAAGCCCCAGTCACTGCTTCCACTGCAGCTCATCTTCTCCTAAAGCTATCCTTACATCCAAATCATTACCCACCTCCCAGACTACATGCCTTTCACCAAACACACTTTGAATGCTTCCTGTCACGTGCCTTTATCCTAGGTTTCCTGCAGTTGACCTCCCTCTCCTCCACCCACTGCTGCCTTTAAGAATCCAGCCAATCAGTCAGCAAGACCCAGCTCAGGCGTTCTTCCTTCCTGTCATTGCAAACCAGCTTACGTCACAGTCAGTGGTGTGTGTCCCTCCCTAAAGTGTACACTCTGAAGGGCAGGGACCATTTCTTATTTATCTAAATCCCTATTGTCAATAACAGAGTACTTTGCACATAGTAGGTACTCACTAAGTGGTTATTGGATTGTAGAGGCTATACTATGAATCATTGCCTAACTATGAAATCATATATCCATTTGTTTCTTTTACCTGAAGGTGCTCTGGTGGAATAGGACCCAGAACTGACAAAGTTTGATAGACAAGGTTAGGATTGGAAAATGCCTGAAGCATGGTCCATTGGACACCCAGGTGTAAGGTCCTTACCGCTAGTGAGAAACAAAGAAAATGGAGTAAATGTAGAAATGAGGTGGGAGAAAGGAGACAGTCAAAGTAGCACATCCCCAACTCTCTCAGGTCTGACCCCATCACTAATAATGCATGCTAGTTGATATCCTTCAACCTTTGGTATCATCAAATATTAGAATTACATAGTCTAACCCCTTCATTTTGTAGAGTCAGCAATGGAGGCTCAGAGAGGTAAAATGACTTCCCCAAGGTCACACAGCCAATTAGTGGCAATGTCAGAACTAAAAGCAAGGTCTCCTGAGTACACATGTGTATTTTTTACTAATAGTATATATAGTCTTTTCTTTCCATCTATTTATCATTCGTTTTCATAAGAGAAATGGAATGAACTGAAAGAATGAGGAGGAAGAGAAAAGGAAACTAAAACAGAATATTCATTCATAAATCTGTCTTATTTCCAATGATCCCCCAACACAATCAGTAAAAGGCTTTTTTAAATTTCCTTGTCTTCATGAAAAGGGACAAGTAGACATGAAATTCACAAGTGACTGTGTAACCAGATGCTGAATGCTAGGCTCCTCCTGCTAAGTAGGGGCCCCTAGAGCTCCTTGCTAGGATCTGGGTGGGCTGAGCACGTGGGTGGGAGGCCAGATTCTTGACATTATTGTCTTTGGCAGTAGTCCCTAATCCTGCCAGCCTTACCTCTCTGATTTATTAGCACAAACCCAGCACTCTAAAAATATAATTACTGCATTCAGAGTGTGTTTCCTATCTATAGGCTGCAGGGGCTTAAGCACACATAAACTCTTCTGACACTGAATTATACCCTGGAAAACCAAAACTGTGCACTCTGCAAAGCCAGCCTGACAGCTGGATGATCCGATGGGCTGGTGGTGCTCATTAGCAGCTGCCACGTGAATGAAAGCAGTAATCATTTCTACCATAAAGTACACAATTTACAGCAAGGAAGACAGCCTCATAGATCTTTCTTGCTCATCTTAATATGGACTATTTCCTGAGTTTTAAAAAATACCTCCAGATTCTCACCCTTGATCTAGAGAGAAACTATAGAATTTCTTTGTGATGTTACTAATATAAGACAGGTTAAAGAGAGCAGTTAGGCACCATGTTTCTGATGAAAAGAGTGTCTGGGAAACACAGCCTGAAGCATGGGTCCCTCAAACTCAACCATCTACCACCCTTTTATATGACCTTTAAAAGCCCAAGTGGACTATTGCCTTATGCTCCTCAGTCTCCAGGCCCCTCCAGGACTCTGAGAAAGCCTCGAGGTACAGTGACTTCAGTTTCATCCTATCTCTGTAGGTTTGCTGTGCAATCATGGAAAGATGGCTGTCCGTGCTTTGGTCACCACGGCTACAAAATGGGGATAGCAATCTTCCTGTATGAGTTTACCAGGGCCACCATGACAAAATACCACTGGCTCAGGGGCTTAACCAACAGTACTTTTTTTTTTTTTTTTTTTTTTGCGGTATGCGGGCCTCTCACTGCTGTGGCCTCTCCCGCTGCGGAGCACAGGCTCCAGATGCGCAGGCCCAGCGGCCATGGCTCACGGGCCCAGCCGCTCCGTGGCATGTGGGATCCTCCCGTACCGGGGCATGAACCCGCGTCCCCTGCATCGGCAGGCGGACTCCCAACCACTGCGCCACCAGGGAAGCCCTCCAACAGTACTTTTTTTCTCACAGTTCTGAAAGCTAGAAGTTCAAGATCAAGGTGTCAGCAAAGTTAATTTCATGCTGAGGCATTTCTCCTTGGCATGCAGGTTGCCGCTCTCTCCCTGTGTCCTCCACGGTCTTTTCTCCATGCTCACACAACCCTGGTGTCTCTCTGTGTGCCCAAATTTCCTTTTCTTGTAAGGACACCAACCAGATTGGATTAGCGCCCACCCTAAAGGCCTCATTTTAACTTAATGCCTCTTTAAAGTCCTTATCTCCAAATACGATTTCATTCTGAAATACTGGGGGTTGGGACTTTAACAGATGAATTTTGGGAGTGGGAGAGGGGGACACAATTCAACCCGTAACACCCCGACAGGTGATGTGGTGGTAAGAATCAAGTGCAACAATGTGTATAAAGTGGCTAACACAGAGTCTCTACACAATAAATGTCAGCTCCTACTATCATCATTATTGACTCTTTTGATAATACAATTTTGAGCTTTAAATAAAATTCAGAGCTCATAACATATATTCCCTGTTTAGAAAGTTTGCAATGTCATTGGAAGCTTTTAGCCAGAATAAGAGTCTAAACACCTTTGCATCACTTACAAACTCTTCAGAGCCAGGGTTTGACCTGTCTTTCCTACCTTAGTCACGCCTTCACATTTCTGATGCTCTCTGTCACTCCAGACTTCTTTCTTCTCCAGACTTGCTGGCTCCATTACACATATAGGTATCTCCTCCCTCCACTATGCGCTGGGTAAACTCATACATATCCCTCAAAACCCACACTAAATTTCACTTCTTTTGTGAAACATTTCCCCTAATCCTGGATCAAATTCAGTTTCTCTTATGTTACACAACTAAATCAGTTTGCATATAAATTAACAATAGCATGTATTGCTTTGTATTTTAACTATTTATTTATATGACTGTCTATGGTTTATTTACCCTTTTTCACATAGTAGGTGAAATTGTATTAGAATACAAAACAAAACAAAAATTGTATTGGCATTGAATAAAATTGTATTGGAAGGAAAGGAGGGAGTGAGGAAGGAATGGGAGATAAAAGAAGAGAGGGTCAGAGGAAAAAAAGAGAGAGAAAGAAAAGAGAGAAACAGGAAGGGAAAGAAAGGGAGAAAATCCAGCAAACCAAATCTATGAAAAAACTAAAAACAGCAGGGGCAAAGGAAGCCAGAGATCAAGCCAAAAGACTAACCTCACCATTTCCCCACTGATGCAGTGCCCTAGAGGAGACCAAAATCATTAAACAGAAAACCAGATGTCACTGAAGAGGCAAATCTTTTTTAAGAACATCCATACTTCCATTGGTAAAGTGGTGCCTTTTAACCTCAAAGTTGGTGAGGAACAGAGACCGTGTGTCACCTACTTTCCCCAAAGGATCTAACCCATTGCACACCAAATAAATATGAAGTAGGGAACAAACCTAACCACTTCTGGTTTGGTGCTGCCAATTCAAATCGATTTTTGTGCAAATAAGCTCTTAAAATGTTTAATATGCCTCAGTTCATTTTTTAACAGCTCTGGTGTCAGAGAGGGAACTGAGGAGACCCCCAGTAATTCTCAGGAGCAACGAGCAAGCAGGCGTAGGTACCCGTGAGTCCCTTGAGCTTGCTTGCTTAATTAAGTCCAACTTAAATTAGACCGGGTCCATTGTAAGGCCTCGAGTAAATAAAATTCTGTTTTAAGGCTGAACAAGTGGGTTAAACTTACCGAAGATAATCTTAAATTACAGTAGCCACAGTGGAGAACTTCCAACCATCCTACATAAGCTTATCCATTTACGAGATGCCCTAGAGAAAAAAGGGTCTTGGCCAAGCACTCAGCATAATGGGTAGAGGGAAAATTATTTTTTGTCATCTACAGTTTTCGGTGACCAGGATGAGACCCACTGGGATGCCTTACTCGCTCCAGACCTGGGGAAACTGGCAGAAGCTGTCAAAGGGTGAGGATTCTTAGCAAAGTCAACTCTCCCAGATCTCTGTCTGTGGTGACTAATCAAGAGAAGAAGGTAAAATTTCACATTGTTCCTTCCTTTCCAAATTCAGATTGGCAGGAAGAATGCTGGTTATCGATCCTTTCCCTCTCTGCAACAACTATTGCCTTCTTGTTTGTCTCATTTTGTGTCCTGAGACATGGAATGTCTGGACCAGATGAACACCAGCTGTTTCTGGAAGTCTTGTCCAAGGCCTTCCTCATAGTCCTCACATCATATGAGAGGTGAATCATAACTATTTAAAAGGCCCCCTGACTAACCAGAGAACTCCCCAAGAAGAGAAAAGGAAACAGAAGATGCTGGTAAAGGCACATAAGGAAAACTTGGAATTATGGTGTAAGTTCTAGTCCAAAAGCCAGTAGGCTCAAGGAGCCCGGTTTTCAGTTTGAGTCCAAAGGTAGGAAAAGACTGATGTTCTAGCTCAGTCAGACAGAAGGAGTTCACTCTTATTCAGCCTTTTCATTCTATTCAGATTTTTTAATTGATTGGATGAGCCCCACCCACATTAATGAGGGCAATATGCTTTACTCAATCTACCAATTCAAATGTTAATCTCATCCAGATATATCCTTACAGATGCACACAGAAATAATATTTGACCAAAGGTCTGGGAACCCCATGTCCCAGTCAGGTTGACACATAAATTTAACCACCTCACACAGTGTTTCCCCAGACTTACCTGACCTCAGAATGCCTCTCTAGAACCGTGTTTCTCAGACAGTGGTGTGCCATGGATCACCAGTCTCAAATTACCTGAGTTGCTCTCTAAAGATTCTGATTCAGAGGTCTAGGTTAGACCCATGAACCAGCATTTTCAGGACATAATACCTGAACCCATGGATCAATCACAGCACCATGAAAATGGGACTCCTCCTGCTGTGACACAGTAGGAAACTCGCTGCACAACCTGTCATGTATTCTTGCCCTGAAGTGGAACTAAATCTAGACAAGTCTCAGATCTAAGTGACTATCAGTTAACAGGAAATAATGGCAAACTAATTAAAATTCACTAGGATACAGTCAGCCAAATCCAAAATGTTGCATATTCTATAGGATGAATGATTTGGTTTCTTCAACAAATAAGTGGTATTTTTTTAAATGGATGGGGGACTGTCATAGATTAAAAGACACTTAAGAAATATAAAATTTAGTGCAATGTATAATGTGTAGAAACCACCTTTAAAATATATTTTGGAGACAAATATGAATCAATTGGGACAATATGAATATGGATTGGGTACTAGCTAATGTGAGGGAATTATTATCAATTTTATTATGTGTGATAATGGTATTGTGAAATGTATAGGGAAAAAAGTGTCATCTGGCAGAGATGCATATTGAAGTACATGCACATGAAATTATACAATGACTGAGATTTTCCTTAAATTACTCCATTAAAAAACAGGAGAGATAGATGAAATAATGTTTGCAAAATACTGATAACTGTTGAAAGTGGGTGATAAGGACATAGTTTTAAATATAATTTTCTCTACTGTTTATTATATTTAAATTTTTCCATAATAAAAATATTTAAGAAAAGGAAAAAGCACCCCTGGGTGATGTTTATGCATTCTAAAGTTCTGCTCTCCAAGTAGAGCTAGGACAAATGGGTCATAAAGAAGCAGAAATAAACTCAGTATTTCTGAAGCCTTCTAACAATTAGATATACCTCACTCTGGGAGTGTTTAGGGGAATGTCAAGGATAAGGGAAGATGCAGAGGGCCTTTTTGCATTGTTTTGGGTTGCTGGGCAATGACCCATGTAGCCAACAGCTTGTGCATTCCAGAGCCTTTCCTTCACCATTCCTGGCCACCTGATCTCCAAGGAACATGAAGTTCCAGCAACTTGTCCTCACTCAACACAGTTAAGCTCCCATGTTACAGAATGTCTAATTCCCAGCCCTGAGTATGGTGAGGACCCATAGAATCTTTGGTGAGACTTAAGTACCCACTTCGAACTTTTAAAGTGGCTTGTGCCAAAGGCAGTGGGTCACTCATCTGAGCGTCTCTCCAGCCGGCTATTTGAAATATTTGACAGGCCTTGCAAATAGTCACTTGCTCAGGGCAAGAAACTATTTATTAGGAGCACATAGAAAAGGATATTAATTTCACTTACTGTGCTACATGTATTTGTCCCTAGAGGGCAAGGAGAGATCTAGTTTTTTTAAAAAAAGAAAAAGAAAAAGAAAAAGCTATTGTGGGCTGAAGAATCCATAAATTTTTTTTTGAATCCATAGATTTTTAACTATGATGTTTTAAGAATATGTTCAATTTGAATTTGACAAATTCATATGCTGATTGTCTAGCTTCCCCATTTCCTAATAGAGAACCAGTTGGAATTGTGAGAGATCCCAAATAATGAAGAAAAACAGGACATGTCCATTTGTCACAGTTCATGCTGGAGACAGGCTAATGAAGTTGGCTTGCAAAGCATCATTTATACTTTGCTCGTAAGGTTATCTGGAGCATTTTATTTTCCTTCATTTTTTGCCCTTTAAAGCTTTTCTAGCACCTTGGCTTGTAAAAATCACCTTTGCAAGTAGTGGCACAATTGAACATAGAAGTGTGCTCCCTGTTTCAATTCAGAATCATACACACACAATTATTCAGTGACTTTTCCAATCAGCCATGTCCATGATAGCTGCATGGCAAGGGGTGCCACCCCACAGTTATTTTTCTTCTGCAAATTAATGGTGTTGCATGCTTCTATTAATATAAGTGTGTTTGACTTTTCTCTTAAGTTGTATTATCCTAAATGGGCTTTCAGTCAGATTGTCCTCATTAGGCATTCAAAACTCCAAGTTCATCAGGGAATAGATTTAGAATGGTTAATGATTTTACAAAACTCCCAACCCTTATTCATAAGAAAAATTAGCTCTGTGATGTCAGGAATTCATCTCTTCCTTTCTTCTCCCACACAACTTACTCGAATTCAGACCCTCCCTACATCTGACACACACAAAAGCCTTCCCTCCTTCATCTCCACCCACTTCTCTGGGCCTCTATATACACACACACACACACACACACAGCTTTGCTCTTCACTGATGTTTAAATCACCAAACCATCTTTCTGGCGTTATCCCTACTCCCATCTTCCCACTAACACCCCACTACCACCACCAAACTGATGTTCCAAACACACCCCACAGTTACCATGCCCTGAACAGATTTAGTATGCCTTGCCACTCTTTCCTGCCTGAATGTCCCTAGCCCACACCTGCACCTGTCAGATTTACCAGTTATTCAAAACTTTGTTCACATCTTCCACTTCTAGGAGGACTTTTCATGTCTTCCAAATAGTTAATCTCTTCCTCCTAGGTTCATTCATTTAACTCTGCTTACACCATTCTTACAGCACACCAATAGCCTATATACATATATATATATATATATATATATATATATATATATATACACATACATATATATATATATATTTTTTTTTTTTTTTTTTTTTTTTTTTTTTGCGGTACGCGGGTCTCTCACTGTTGTGGCCTCTCCTGTTGCGGAGCACAGGCTCTGGACACGCATGCTCAGCAGCCATGGCTCAAGGGCCTAGCCGCTCCGCGGCATGTGGGATCTTCCCGGACCGGGGCAAGAACCCGTGTCCCCTGCATCAGCAGGCGGAGTCTCAACCACTGCGCCACTAGGGAAGCCCTAGCCTATATTTTTTACAATTATTCAGGTACATACTTTGTCCTCCATGAGACTGTGAGCCTTGGGAGCCAGAGACCTGTCACGTTCATCTTTGCTTCCCAAGCAACAACTGCATGGCACATGGTAGATGTTCCAAATATTTTGGGGTTACAATGAAATGTTAGGCAGCCATTCAAAAAATATATGAAACTATGAACAAGTATAACATTAAGTAAAAAGCAAAGGCAGAGAAGTGTTTATACTATGCTGCCATTTATGTAAAATAAAATCAGATATGGATAGAGATATATAGAGATAATAATAGATTAATCTCTGATATATCTCTCAAAAGATACACATATACACACAGACCAAACAACAAGCAAAAACAAAAAACAAAAAGTCTCTGATAACAGTGGTTGCCATTGAGGAGGGGGCAGATACACAGAGTCAGTGGTGGGACAGAGCTTTACTTTCTCTGTGTACCATTTTATACTGTTTCAATTTTATTACCATTGCATGTATTACCTTGTGCATAAATTACCCACATTACCTATCCAAAGATAACAATTCAATTCAATTCAATTGAAAGTAATCAATGTTTGATTTTAATTGAAGCTGAACTGAACAACCTTGAAATTAATAATAGAACTAGCTGGAGTAGTCAGATTACCCATTCCCAATGAGTTCAGCATTCAGAAAGAGAATTTTATTGCTCTAATTATATGGCGATCCAATGCCAAGTTGAATTCATTACTTTTAATAATAGTAATAATAACGAATATGCTTATAAAATTAATAGATCAGATATAATTTTTCATATTGAGAAACTTTATCCGACAGTGCTTAAATTCTATCACCTTGGAAAATCAGTTCACTAACAATGTGAGCTCTCAGCAGTCATTTTTTTACCCAGGATTATTATTGAAAAGTATTGACAAATAGCAAAAGCTGAAACATTGCAATAAATATATCATTAAATCTTACAGTTGCATAAATTATATCAGTAAGTACTTGCTGGAAACGTGTGCATAGAGGGAATAAAAACTGTCTTGTTCAAGGTATGATATAGCCTGAGAAATGCCTATCCATGAAGACCTGGGACATGGTATTTATAGGTAAGAGGTTCCCAGACCGGGCTGTGTGGCCAGGTTTGCACAAGTCTGTGGAAAAAGTCATCCTTCTTCCAATTTCCACCATACAAAGGAAGCACTCACTCTATTATACCAACTCAGAATACCATGGCTCCCTCTTTAGCTACTTCTATATCTTTCCTTCCTCATGGTCTATTAGCAAATATAAGAACATTCAAAGGAAGATCAAAAAAATTAAAAGAAACCCTACCACAACATGCATGGACTGCCTTCTTAACCCTATCTGGTGAAAAGACTCTGCTCTGGACCCCAAGCTTTCATTGCTTTCACCATTTTCTTAGCCTCTGGAGCTACAAATGTTACATGTGTCTGGTAAATTGTCCTGCCATCTCTAAGATCCCTTTTTAAAGAATCACCTATGATGTATGAACAGCAGTGAAACCCCACTCCTGGAGGCTCTCAGTAGAATGTCAAGGGCAGAGTGGAGACCCATGCAGCAGCAGCGGCAGATCCTGGGGGATGCTAATGAGGGGCAGGGCACTGCTTGTTATTAACATATTAGCCCCACAGGGCACTGTGCCAGTTTTAATAAGCAACCAATCTGCAACGTCTGCTCAGCTATGAAAGATCTGGAAACTCAGGAAGAAACACCGTAACACCTCATTTCCAGCAGTGCCTGAAAAACACTTTTCATAACAACAAATTCTCAGGCACTGCTAGTCACTATACTAATCTTAAGTATTATTGATAATAATAGACATGACTGTTATTACTCTCCACAACCAGTATGTTTATTACAGTGTATACATACTGAATATACTACCATAGCATTCATGCTAATGATAATAAACTATCATACTATATTTTGTTCACCACTGTACCCTCAGGGACTAGCCTGGGATATGGCAGGTGCCTAATATTTGTTGAATCTAATTGAGTATTACATACAATAGGATAGATAATATACTATCTTATTTCCAAGAAAAAAGATACAATTTCTTGAAAAGTGATTTCTGACTCCCATATGTTTTTATCTGTAGATATCATTTACTTGAAAATCACAAAAAAAGAAGACAGTAAAAAGTCAGAGATGGGTCACACCAGAAGAAAGACTAAGGAGAAGAAGGGGGCCTCTGAGCAGCTGTACAAGGTTAGTGGCAAGTCACCCTGTCCCTCCTTCCTGAAGTCAGTCCTCCCTGCAAAAGCATGAAGAGCAATCCTCTCCTTTAGATTAAAAAAAAAACAAAAACTTTTCACATTTAAGTTTCTGACCCTTCTTTTTAGTGCCCATCTCTTCTCTGTGTCCTCTGGTCTATGACAGACTCTGAATTGCTTTTGGAAAGTATTTGGAACCACTTCCCCAGAATCTGGAAAAGACATAAGCAATGCCCTTCAAGTTCCAGGTTCCAATTGTATACTGCTGGTTGGCAAGAATATTGGTACAAGCGTTTTGAAGAGCAATTTGGCAATGTACTAGTAAGAGCTCTAGAATTGTGCATCCCATTTGGTCCAGTAAGTTACCTTCCAGAAAGCTAACCTAAGGAAGTCATCCCAAATACATAAAAGGCTTTCTAGTTAAATTTATTCAGAGCCTCATCTGCAACAGTTAAAATCTGGATTTAACCTGAATTTCTAACAATGGCAGAATGTTTTATTCCATTCACATGTTGGAATGCTATACAGCCATTAAAGATTATTTACGAAAAGCATGTAACAAAGAGGAATCCTTACGTTTTGATTATAAGTGGGAAAATATGTGTATATAGGATGATCTTAACTAAATTAAAATGTATGCATAAAAATAAGGGGCTCAATTTCACTAAAGGGAATGCAAATAAATATCACAATGAGATACTATTTCACAACATCAGATCAGCAAAATTTAAAGTCTAACAATAGTAAGTGTTGGTGAGGCTGTGGAATAACAGGAACTGGTACCATAAGTTGGCAATATCTATTAAAAGTGAAGACTTTCCTCTCCTGGGTATATAACCAAGAGAAACTTTCTACATGGACATAAAGAGACAACCATGGAAAAGTTTACTATTTATAATAGTGAACCATAAAAACAACTTATCAATTAATCATTAATAAGAGAATGGATGACTAAGTGGTAAGCAAGTCATACAAAGGAATACTATATAACAATGAAAATGAAGGAACTAGAGCTACATCAATATAGCTAACTTTCACAAATTTAATATTAAGTATCAAATGCAGATTGCAGAAACAATAAAGTAAATCTTAAAAACATATAAAGCAATATTTTACATTACTTAATGATAAATGTATATAAATATAAGACTATAGAGAGCTATGGTATAACAATTATCTCTTACAGACAGGGAAAAGGACATAACAGGAAAAGGGCACAAAGGGAGCTTCAATAGAATGGATGAATATTTAATTTCTTAAGCAGGATGATGGGTACCTTGGTGTTGGCTTTACTATTCTTTATATCTTTGGGTATATCTTAAATTGTCCATGACAATTTAAAAATATGTGATAAATAAATACATGATACAAAAGAGAAGGGAATTAACTACAAGCAAACAATACAATGACTACCTCTCTGTGGTGGGATAGATATGAGATTCTTCTTTCCACTTTTCACTATTTGCTAAGCAATTATAATCTGGAAAATATAAAATTTATTTACAAATAAAGAGGCAGCAGTCAGAGCCAGGAATTATAGAGACAATTGGCACATAGAGGAGTGTGACCAAAGTGTTGATGAAAAGGCATCCTTTCTGGATCCCCACTGGTGAGTTCCTTTTCTCTGAGTATCTCTGTGCTCAGTCAACTCGGATTGAGTGGGCATAGAACACCAGAGCCACTTACTGCACCTCCCGTGAGTACACTTCAGTTGATCAAACATATACAGAAGGCCTACAATGTACCTGGCACAGTAGAGAAACCTTGTTTGATCTCTTCCCTGTGCCTACCCACCCTAGACTCAAGGCCCAGTTCTGGCCACTGCCAGTCTGTCCCAGGTGCCTTCCAAAACTAACCTGTCCTGAGATGGAACCTAGTGAATCAAGACACACTTGACTCTACCTTGTGATGTAGTGCATGTAAAGATGCAAAAAGAGCTTTACCTCATATCAGTCTACTCTGGGCCCTTTTGCAGAACAAATATAAAACCCAGAAGCACCAGCTCTTCATCTTCATCGGCATTCATGTTTAGATTTTATCAGTTCTACTCAACTGTTTCTTGTCACTTAAAAGCTTACAAAGAGAGAGCTCTGAAAACAGCCAAAGCGCCTTTGAAAAACAGAAGGAAAAAATTGAAAAAGTGTACTTCCAAATATGCTTAAAGGAAAAAAAACATTCACCAACTAGCTCATTTAATTTATCTCATTGAACATTTAGATGCTGCTTACCATGTGCCAGGTACAATTCTTAGTGCTTTACAGATATTAATATGTTTAGTCCTCATAACAATCTTATGAGGTAGGCACGATTAATATCCCATGTTATGGATGAGGAAGCTGAGGCACAGATCATATAGCTGCCAGGTAGTGAAACCAGGAGTCAAACCTAAGCATCTAGGCTTCAGAATCCAGGCCACTCCTCAGTGCTGGACTGCCATCGCATGCACACAAACTTATGGGGAATAGGAATACAAACCCACATTCTATCAATAGGCAAAAAGAAATGTCTCCATGTTCCTTGTTTATACTGCGGTCTCGCTGCTTCTTATAGCCCAGAGTTTGCTCACCTGAACCCAATAATATGACCTGTCTCCATTTCCAATGGAGTAACCAAAGGTCATGGGCTTTACATGACCTAAAACTACTTACCCTCACAGGACCCAGACCCTACACCCCACCAACCACCTACATTTGTCCGAGTGCTTTATTCTGGGGGGAAGGTGGGAAGGGAGACCAGTCCTCAGTTCAGAGGTCTCTAGTCAACCCCAGAAGAGGAAGGGACGCTTGCTGGAAGCTGCAAGAGTTTAATGAAAAAAGGTTTCAAGATTTAAAATCAAAATAACATAAAAATGTCTGTCTTTGAATTTTTGCCAGAATAGCAAAACTTTTTATACTGGACAGATAAACGTTTTTATGGTTGTTGGGGAAATGGGCATTCTTATACACTGTTAGAAAGGATAGCCCCAGCCAGCCCATGCGACTCACTGGTAGGCCATGGGTGCACTGCAGGCTGAGGACAATCCTTCAAACATAGACTATGTTTGACTTAGAATCTTCCTTTTTTTACTCCATTCAATTGATTTAGCAGGGTTTCAAGAGCAGCATTTGTAAATTTCCAGAGAACAGCCAAGATGGTGGAGTAGAAGGACCCTAACCTCACCTTCTCTCATGAGCACACCAAAATCACAACAATCTGTAGAACGACCGTCATTGAAAAAGTCTGACACCTACTAGAAAAGATCTTCTACAACTAAAGACATAAAGAAGGAACCACAACGAGACTGGTAGTAGGGGCAGATTCATGATATAATCAAATCCCATACCCCAGGTGGGAGACCCACAAACTGAGAATAATTATATAACAGAGGTTCTCCAACAGGAGTGAGAGTTATGAGCCCCACATCAGGCCCCCCAGCCCAGGGGTGCAGCACTGGGAACATAAGCACCCAGAGCATTTGGCTTTGAAGGCCAGCGGGGCTTGATTACAGGAGCTTCACAGGATTGGGGGAAATAGAGACTTCACTCTTAAAGAGCACACACAAAATCTGACACACTCCAGGACCAAGGGCAAAAGCAGTAATTTCATAGGACCCTCAGCCAGACCTATCTGCTGGTCTTGGAGGGTCTCCTGGGGAGGCGGGGGGGGGAGTGGCTGTGGCTCACCCTAGGGACATGGAGACGCTGGTGGTGGACACCCCAATGTTCATTGTAGCACTATTTACAATAGAAAGACATGGAAGCAACCTAAATGTCCATTGACAGATGAATGGATAAAGAAGATGTGGTGTATGTATACAATGTAACTCAGCCATAAAAAAGAATGAAATAATGTAATTTGCAGCAACATGGCTGGACCTAGAGATAATCATACTAACTGAAGTAAGTCAGGCAGAGAAAGACAAATACCATATGATATCGCTTATATGTGGAATCTAAAAAAAAAAAAATTATACAAATGAACTTATATACGAAACAGAAATAGACCCACAGACATAGAAAACAAATTTATGGTTACCAAAGTGGAAGGGTGGGAAGGGATAAATTAGGAGTTTGGGATTAACATATCCACACTACTGCATATAAAATAGATAACCAACAAGGACCTACTGTATAGCACAGGGAAGTAAACTCAATATTTTGTAATAAACTATAAGGGAAAAGAATCTAAAATATATATATATATATATATATATATATATATATATATGTGTGTGTGTGTGTGTGTATAACTGAATCGCTTTGCTGTATACCTGAAACTAACACAGCATTGTAAATCAACTATACCTCAATTAAAAACTAAACTTATAAAAAAGAAAACCATAAAAAATAAAATAGAAGAATGGAAATATGTTTAAAATATATTACCAAATGAAACAAATTTTTAAAAGACTAACAATAATAGGTATAGTATGCTCTATTTGTGTAACTGTTTTAAAAGAAGATGCCTGCATACACATGGGGGGATTTTAAATATTTTTAATGTATAAAAGACTACATGAGAAACTGTTGAGAGTGATTCCTGGAGGAGAGGAATAGATGGAGAAAGAGCTTTCTTTTTCTTTTCATACCCTATTGTACTTTTAACATATGTATATATTAATTTCAGCTATATTATTTTTATTTTAAATAAGTTTTTGATTGTTTAGAAATAAGTAGCTATTATTGTGTTTTTTCAAATACCTGTATAGATAAATATTTATATGTACATATGTATATACCTATGTGTGTGTGTATATATGTATATATATTATATATACACACACATATTATATATATGAAACAGACAAAAGAAGTATCGCTGGATCTGCACTAATAGAGGCATACAAATATTACACAGCATTATTGTGGATTAAATGATACTGACTTTAAACACTTGAAAATATAATTCTGTTTCTTAAACACTTTTTTCACTTCCCTTCCTTCTACCTCCATACATTTTGTTCGTGCTTTTAATTAGAATGGCAAAATATTTCTAGTGGTTAATATAAAGCCCAATGCAACTACTGTAAATTTCAAATAAATAGTCTAAATTGATCACATCTTAGAATGTTTCCTTTGTTATCCCACAAAATACCTATTATTATGGAGGCTTCTTGAAGGCTCCATATTATTATGGAGGCTTCTTGAAGAATATGAGTATTCAAAACAACAATTGATGACTAAGTGGGAAGGCAGCTGTAAGAAGAAGAAAGACTATTTGGGGAAGAAAGTGAAAAACTGAAAAAAAAAAAAGCTAGACAAGACAAGAAAACATTTCTGTGTCTGCTGGGGATAGCTGTGAGCATTAAATGTGATTACAAGGGAAGGGGTGTTTCTTTGTAACTGAAACTTGGCAGGAAAGACATTAAGATATGACAGAGTTTGAACAGACTAGACTTGTAAAGGTAAAATCATAAAGCTGTAAGAAACTCCAAGAGATTTCCTAGAGTGTTGAAAATAATAGCAATTATTTGATGATACAAGATTCTGAAGGGATCTCCCCGGTGTCCAGTGGTTAAAACTCCACACTCCCAATACAGGGGGGCCAGGTTCAATCCCTGGTCAGGGAACTAGATCCCGAACACTGCAACTAAAAGATCCTGAACGCAGCAACGAAGATCCCATGAGCTGCAACTAAGACCCGGTGCAGCCAAATAAATAAATAAATAAATATTTTTTTAAAAAAGATTCTGAAAACATGTGAGGCAAAATTAAACATCATAAGAATATAAACCTATACCCTGGGTATATCAGTAAAAGCAATCTTAGTTAAAAGTAGAAAGAACAACTAAATGAAGTGGAGATAGACAAGCTTCCAGAAAAAGAATTCAGAATAATGATAGTGAAGATGATCCAGGACCTCGGAAAAAGAATGAAGGCAAAGATCGAGAAGATGCAAGAAATGTTTAACAAAGACCTAGAAAAATTAAAGAACAAACACCTAGAAGAATTAAAGAACAAACAAACAGAGATGAACAATACAATAACTGAAATGAAAAATACACTAGAAGGAATCAATAGCAGAATAACTGAGGCAGAAGAACAGATAAGTGACCTAGAAGACAGAGTGGTAGAATTCACTGCCACAGAACAGAATAAAGAAAAAGGAATGAAAAGAGATGAAGACTGCCTAAGAGGCCTCTGGGACAACATTAAACACACCAACATTTGCATTATAGGGGTCCTAGAAGGAGAAGAGAGAGAAAAAGGACCCAATAAAATATTTGAAGAGATTATAGTAGAAAACTTCCCTAACATGGGAAAGGAAGTAGCCACCCAAGACCAGGAAGCACAGAGAGTCCCAGGCAGGATAAACCCAAGGAGAAATACACCGAGACACATAGTAATCAAACTGACAAAAATTAAAGACAAAGAAAAATTATTAAAAGTAACAAGGGAAAAAAGACAACATACAAGAGAACTCCCACAAGGTTAACAGCTGATTTCTCAACAGAAACTCTACAAGCCAGAAGTCAGTGACATGATATAATTAAAGTGATGAAAGGGAAGAACCTACAACCAAGATTACTCTACACAACAAAGATCTCATTCAGATTTGACAGAGAAATCAAAAGCTTTACAGACAAGCAAAAGCTAAGAGAATTCAGCACCACCAAACCAGCTCTACAACAAATGCTAAAAGAAATGCTTTAAGTGGGAAAAACAAGAGAAGAGAAGGACCTACAAAAACTAACCCAAAACAATTAAGAAAATGGTCATAGGAACATACATATCAATAATTACCTTCAATGTGAATGGATTAAATGCTCCAACCAAAAGACCTAGTCTTGATGAATGGATACAAAAATAAGACCCATATATATGCTGTCTATAAGAGACCCACTTCAGACCTAGGGACACATGCAGACTGAAAGTGAGGGGTTGGAAAAAGATATTCCATGCAAATGGAAATCAAAAGAAAGCTGGAGTAGTAATACTCATATCAGATAAACTAGACTTTAAAATAAAGAATGTTACAAGAGACAAGGAAGGCACAATATAATGATCAAGGGATCAATCCAAAAGAAGATATAACAGTTATAAATATATACATATATTTATATTGAGGTGCTCCTCAATATATATGTATTGAGGAGCACCTCAATACATAAGGCAAATGCTAAACAGGTATAAAAGAGGAAATCAACAGTAACACAATAATAGTGGGGGACTTTAACACCTCACTTACACCAATGGACAGGTCATCCAGACAGAAAATTAATAAGGAAACACAAGCTTTAAATGACACAATAGACCAGATAGATTTAATGGATATTTATAGGACATTCCATCTGAAAACAGCAGATTACACTTTCTTCTCAAGTGTACATGGAACATTCTCCAGGATAGATCACATCTTGGGTCACAAATCAAGCCTCAGTAAATTTAAGAAAATTGAAATCATATCAAACATCTTTTCTGACCATAATGCTATGAGACTAGAAATCAATTACAGGGGAAAAAACACAAACACATGGAAGCTAAACAATATGTTACTAAATAACCAAGAGATCACTGAAGAATTCAAAGAGGAAATCAAAAAATATCTAAAGTAAAATGACAATGAAAACACGACGATCCAAAACCTATGGGACGCAACAAAAGCAGTTCTAAGAGGGAAGTTTATAGCAATACAAGCCTATCTCAAGAAACAAGAAAATTCTCAAATAAACAATCTAACCTGACACCTAAAGGAACTAGAGAAAGAAGAACAAACAAAACCCAAAGTTAGTAGAAGGAAAGAAATCATAAAGATCAGAGCAGAAATAAATGAAATAGAAACAAAGAAAACAATAGCAAAGATCAATAAAACTAAAAGCTGGTTCTTTGAGCTTTAGCTCAATATTGATAAACTTTTAGCTAGACTCATCAAAAAAAAGACTCATCAAATCAATAAAACTAGAAATGAAAAAGGAGAATTTACAGCGGACACTGCAGAAATACAAAGCGTCATAAGAGACTACTACAAGCAACTCTATGCCAATAAAATTGACAACCTGGAAGAAATGGAAAAATTCTTAGAAAGGTATAACCTTCTAAGACTAAACCAGGAAGAAATAGAAAATATGAACAGACCAATCACAAGTAATGAAATTGAAACTGTGATGAAAAATCTTCCAACGAACAAAAGCCCAGGACCAGATGGCTTCACCGGTGAATTTGATCAAATATTTAGAGAAGAGCTTACACCCATCCTCCTCAATCTCTTCCAAAAAATTGCAGAGGAAGGAACACTCCCAAACTCATTCTACGAGGCCACCATCACCCTGAAACCAAAACCAGACAAGGATACTACAAAAAAAGAAAATTATAGACCAATATCACTGGTGAATACAGATGCAAAAATCCTCAACAAAATACTAGCAAACAGAATTCAACAACACATTAAAAGGATCATACACCACGATCAAGTGGGATTTATCCCAGGGATGCAAGGATTCTTCAATATATGCAAATCAATCAATGTGATACACCGTATTCACAAATTGAAAAATAAAAACCGTTTGATCATCTCAATAGATGCAGAAAAAGCTTTTGACAAAGTTCAACACCCATTTATGATAAAAACTCTCCAGAAAGTGGACATAAAGGGAACCTACCTCAACATAATAAAGGCCATATATAACAAACCCACAGCAAACATCGTTCTCAATGGTGAAAAACTGAAAGCATTTCCTCTACCAGGAACAAGACAAGGATGTCTACTCCCACCACTATTATTCAACATAGTTTTGGAAGTCCTAGCCATGGCAATCAGAGAAGAAAAAGAAATAAAAGGAATACAAATTGGAAAAGAAGAAGTAAAACTGTCACTGTTTGCATATGACATGATACTATACATAGATAATCCTAAACATGCCACCAGAAAAGTATTAGAACTAATCAATGAATTTGGTAAAGTTGCAGGATACAAAATTAATGCACAGAAATCTCTCATTCCTATACACTAACAATGAAAGATCAGAAGGAGAAATTAAGGAAGCAATCCTATTCACCATTGCAACAAAAAGAATAAAATACCTAGGAATAAACCTACCTAAGGAGGTAAAAGACCTGTGCTCAGAAAACTATAAGACACTGATAAAAGAAATCAAAGATGACACAAACAGATGGAGAGAAATACCATGTTCTTGGATTGGAACAGTCAATATCATGGAAATGACTATACTACGCAAAGCAATCTACAGATTCAATGCAATCCCTATTAAATTACAAATGGCATTTTTTACAGAAGTAGAACCAAAAAATCTTAAAATTTATATGTAGAGACAAAAGACCCTGAATAGCCAAAGAAATCTTGAGGGAAAAAAATGGAGCTGGAGAAATCAGACTCCCTAAATTTAGACTATACTACAAAGCTACAGTAATCAAGACAATATGTTACTCTGGCACAAAAACAGAAATATAGATCAATGGAACAGGATAGAAAGCCCAGAGATAATCCCATGCACCTATGGTCAACTAATCTATGACAAAGGAGGCAAGGATATACAATGGAGAAAAGACAGCCTCTTCAATAAGTGGTGCTGGGAAAACTGGACAGCTACATGTAAAAGGATGAAATTAGAACACTCCCTAACACCATAAACAAAAATAAACTCAAAATGGATCAAAGACCTAAATGTAAGACCGTACACTATAAAACTCTTAAAGGAAAACATAGGAAGAACACTCTTTGATATAAATCACAGTAAGATCTTTTTTGACCCACCTCCTAGAATAATGGAAATAAAAACAAAAATAAACAAATGGGACCTAATGAAACTTAAAAGCTTTTGCACAGCAAAGGAAACTATAAACAAGATGAAAAGACAATGGGAGAATGGGAGAAAATATTTGAAAATGAATCAACAAACAAAGGATTCATCTCCAAATATATAAACAGCTCATGCAGCTCAATATTAAAAAACAAACAACCCAATCAAAAAATGGGTAGAAGGTACAGATGAACCAGTTTGCAAGGCAGAAATAGAGACACAGATGTAGAGAACAAACGTATGGACACCAAGGGAGGAAGGGGGGGTAGGATGAATTGGAAGGTTGGGATTGACATGTATACATTGATTTGCATAAAATAGATAACTAATAAGAACCTGCTGTATAGCACAGGGAAATCCACTTTGCTGTACAGTAGAAACTAACACAACATTGTAAAACAACTCTATCCCAATTAAAAAAAAAAAAATGGGCAGAAGACCTAAATAGACATTTCTCAGAAGAAGACATGCAGATGGCCAAGAGGCACATGAAAAGCTGCTCAACATCACTAATTACTAGAGAAATGCAAATCAAAACTACAATGAGGTGTCATCTCACCCCAGTTAGAATGGGCAACATCAGAAAATCTGCAAACAACAAATGCTGGAGACGGTGTGGAGAAAAGGGAACCCTCTTGTACTGTTGCTGGGAATGTAAATTAATACAGCCACTATGGAGAACAGTATGGAGGTTCCTTAAAAAGGTAAACATAGAATTACCATATGGCCCAGCAATCCCACTACTGGGCATATACCCAGAGAAAACCGTAATTCAAAATGACACATGCACCCCAGTGTTCCTTGCAGCACTATTTACAATAGCCAGGTCGTAGAAGCAACCTAAATATCCATCGACAGATGAATGGATAAAGAAGATGTGGTACATATATACAATGGAATATTAGTCATAAAAAGGAACGAAATTGGGTCATTTGTAGAGACATGGGTGGACCTAGAGACTGTCATACAGAGTGAAGTAAGTCAGAAAGAGAAAAGCAAATATCACATATTAACGCATATATGTGGAATCTAGAAAAATGGTACAATTGAACCAGTTTGCAAGGCAGAAATAGAGACACAGATGTAGAGAGCAAATGTATGAACGCCAAGGGGGGAAAGCGTGGGTGGTATGAACTGGGAGTTCAGTATGAACTGGGAGATCGGGATTGACATGTATACACTAATATGTATAAAATAGATAACTAATAAGAACCTTCTGTATAAAAAAAAAATTAAATAAAAAAATTTTTTAATAAAATAAAAAACTTCTGTTGGTTCCCTGTTGATTAAATGATAAAACCCAAACCGAACTTGGCAACAGGGCCCTTCACATGTCCTAGCTGACTTTCTTCTTGAGTTGTACACTCTCACACTGGCTAGGTTGAACTCTCAGACCTTAGTGCCCTTGCACATATTATTCATTGTCTTTATTTCTATGTCCTTCCCCCATCCTCATCTTCACTTGCCCAACTCCATCTCTCCTCCTGAGTTTGAGGGGTTGCTTCCTTGAGAAAGCCATCAGTGACAAACTCCCTACCCAGATAGCTGCCCATCCTCTCTACTCTTACAGCTTTCTTCAGATCTCTGAAATAGCACCTAAATATCTGTCAGTTCCCTCAGATCAGGAACAAGGACCACTTCTGGCTTCCTCTTAACCCCTGTGCAACAGGCATTGGATAGCTAAGCAAACATGAAGCTTTCCATACTGCAAATCACTTTCCACTCTGTTCCTAAGAGCATCAGGGCAACTTCCCATATTTTAACTACAAGAGGCCCATCGCCCTCACTCAGGAGGCCCAAGAAATAGGTAATGAGAGTTCTGTAAGCCCATTCCTATAGAATTCCTATAGGAATTTCTATAGAATGAATGGTGTCCTCAGAAAGTATACTCTGGGACACTCCTGGGAGCCACTTGTCAAAAACATTCCTCATGGATATCTCAAAACAAAATGTTGGGGGGAGGGGACAATAAAAAATATTTCCCTTTCTATTTTATGCAGTGATCCATGGCCTGTTAGGAACCGGGCCACAGAGCAGGCGCTGAGTGGTGGGTGAGCAAGTGAAGCTTCATCTACCGCTCCCATCTCTCCCATTACTGCTTAAATTACCGCCTGAACTATCCCCACCCCCCTTCCATGGAAAAATTGTCTTCCACGAAACTGGTCCCTGGTGCCAAAAAGGTTGGGGACCGCTGATTTAATGCATCATCACAGAGCATAAAGAGAAAGTGAGAGAAAAACAGAGAGAGCAGGAGAGAGGAAGAGCAGTGCAAGGAAGAGAGAATGAGCTATTCAATGTCAGACTCTGCTGTCTGTCTGCCTATACCTCCTACTACTGCCTTTTCCTTGAGAAATCATCCCAGCCAATGCCTTGCCCCTTTCCCATTGATCCTTCTATCTGGGATTTTCCACTGCTGACCAAAAATAAAAAGGAAAATTTGGGTTGTACCAAAAATCCAAATTGTGTGATTTTACTAGGATATTTACTCTATCTAGATAAATGTCTATCTTATTAATATAAGTGCCTATATTACATTAAGTAGTATTTATTTTGTTCTGGCAAATAAGAATAATGCAGGGTTTCTCTTGTCTCTGTAACCAGCAACATCCAACAAGTCAATTTGGTTTTTCCTCAGATTCTTTGAGAAATATTCCACAATAAGATGGCTTATCTAATGTTTTAAATGTAGATTGTCTGAAGCTGCTTTTCCTTTTTTCAGCTGTTTACTCTAATGTTTGGCATCTGTGGATTTTAGTCCCAGAGTTAGATCAGCCTGGAGAGTTTCTAATTTCTTGATCTCTCAGTTCTGGCCCGATTCCTGCCCCCTGGGAAATATAATGCTGCTTCTGGAATCTTTCTAAATCACACAAGGACTGTTGTATAACAACATATCAGTGATCAGAGTTTATGACTCAGAGCTTTTGAAAGTCTAAATTCTAGTATCTGTTCTTACACTGTCTCCTGGTCAGGGTTTAGGCCTCCCAGTTTTTCCCCACTTCACATTATAGAAACTAGATCCAAGAATTGATGAGACAAACCACATTTGCAAAGATAATGTTAGATTATGATAAGGGCATAGTTTAGAGAAGACAAGAATAGACATAAGAGGAGAGAAAGGTTTATGAATATTTGGCAGTCATTTAGAAATTAACCCAATATTGTGTATCTACTATATGCCAAGTAATTTCATATATATCCTCCCATTTAATCATTAAAGTAACCCTGTGGCATAGGCATTAGTTGTCTCATTAAAAGAGAAAACTGAAGCTCAGAGGGGTTAAATGCCTTGCCCAAGGGTCCCACTGCTACTGAGTGTCACAGGATTTGAACTTATGTCCTTTGACTCCTGGTACAGAATTATTTTCACTGCACCACTCTGTTGAAAAGACTAGTACCTTCCACAATTGGCAATTTGTCATCCTTTACCTGTGATTCACTTTTTAATGTAAGCTTTACTAAAATAAATTCATTTTTATTCTAGTACAACCTCAAAAGGTTACCTTGTCTAGAAAAGTGAAACTGAGAGGTTGTCCCTATTCTTAGAATAGTCTAAGCAAGAACTGGGAAAGGTGGAATTTGTAGAGAGTTGATACCATTCCCTGGATCCTTTACAAACAAGAATAAACCCCTATCTAATGCAGACTACTCAATGCTGCCTCCTTTTAGACTAAGTGGGGCTCTTTTACTGAGGAAGCTGCTAATATGGCATCAGGCTATTAATGGGAAAAGCATTTACTTTAGATTAAGAACAGTGTAAAGTAGAGCGGGGCCCTCTATGACTGGCTATTAGGGATGTTAATTAAATATTTATAATGTCTAAATTAGCATAGTGAAAGCTCAATTCATCAATTTGTTCTGGTCTGTAAGGGGGAAAAAATAACTCCAAATGCCCCTGAAGAAAGATGCTATGTGAGTCAATAGGAAGATGACTGAACAATTTATTATGATTGTGGTAAACTTTTTATTTTGATTTTATTTAAAGGTACTTGTTGCAGCACCTTACCTTAAAGACCATTTACCACAGTCAATATACTGGAGGGCCATGTATTATTCATTGTTATCCAATGAAAAATTTGCTAAGGTGCTTCAATGCTGAATGTCTGATTGATTAATTGATTTCTTGATAGTTACTTCCAAAAAGTAAAGACTAGGTTTAATATTGAGAAGTGGGGCTGGAAGCCAGAAGCCCCAGTTCCTTCCTCTATTACTAACTAGCCTGCTGAAGGACCTAGTTTTCCAAGCCTTGAAATGATATCTTGCTAATAGAGTTGTTTTCAGGCTTCATGGTTAATAATTGAGAGGAATAGTTGGAACTTCTGCTGAAAACTGCTAAGTATGTGGCTGCTTCTCCTGTCTAGTGTAGGGAAGCCAGGAATATTAACACCTAAATGCCCACAGCCTGTGAATACTTAATGAATGTATTTTACGAATTCCTTTTAAAATTATTTTAACCTCATTTTATTATCAGAAAGTCCCAACCGTCCAATGTATTTTCAACTGTAGATGAGGCTGGCTGCAGTGGAGACTTCGTCACCAATACTTTAAAGGAAGTTGTCTGTAGCTGGCTTAAGACTACAGGTTGTCTGTAGTGGCTCATCACCACTCACACATGTTTGGGCAAATACACTTAATTATGGGTGGAGTTTGGAATTTTTTACAAATCCATTCTCCCCACACTGGCCCAGTAGTTCCCTGATCTAATTTAATGAATGTACTTCTCCCCCAAAGCTAAAACTTAAAAAATAAAACTATTAAGATCTTATAGGTTTTTTTTTGGCTATAATGAACTGTTTTCCTTCTACCTTGTAGGTTTTCTTCTCCAATGAAGAAGTGACCCGAAATACAATCTGACCCCTCTTTATATGGGTGCATCTAAGTGCCCTCTTTCTTTCCTCCATCAGACAAGCTGGCCTTCCCTAGAGGGCGGGCTGGCGTGAAAGGGTTAAAGGTTCTCTGGTCAAAATGACCCAACAGAAGGAGCCCGGCCCAGAGCTGAAATCTAAGTGCTAATGACCGCTGCCCTTCACCCTGCTGCTGTCCACCGGCCGAACCTGAGGCCGGGTGGGGGCCGGGACTGGGAGAGGGCACAATGTTCTGCATTTAACATTTGAACTTCTCCTATCCAAGGCAGCAGGCCGTTTTGTCCTGAGGTCGCTGACCCTGGCTCCCCCATCAGCTGCCCTGAAACCTTAATTGAATGACAGATGGTCATCTTCTGGGGCGCCAGAAGCTGCGGGCTGCCAGCCGCGCGGGGGCTGCGGCCCCAGGCCCCAGCGGTCCTGCCCCGGCCCTGCCAGCAAGGGGCGGGCCGGCAGAGGCAGCAGGCGGCCCGCTGGCGCGGCGGGGACGGTGGGCTTAGGCCAAACGCGCGGCCCCGCACCCCCTGAGTAACCAAGGGTCTAAGTGGCCGCGCAGGCGATAAACCTCTGGATCCTATAGCGCCCTTCCCTGCCTCCCAGGCAAACCGCCCGACACAGGGTAGGCCCAAGTTAGGCCTTGGGCCTTGGAAGGCGGCCGAAAAGGGTCAAAACTTCTCGCCGTCTGTGCCGGAAGGCCCATATTCCAGCAACCGGGGGCCCAGAGCGTCGAGGTCTGGGATCCGTGCGGCCTGAGACCGATAGGGCAGCGTCCAAGCCCAAGATGCCCACCCACAGGCTTGCCCATCCGCCTGGGCCGGCGATCAGGCCCGGAAAAGGCCGGATTCCACGCCGTATGCCCTGCCGTACGCGTCCTGCCCTGAGCCACCACGAGCGCCTTCGCGCGAGCGCCATTCCCTGCCTGAGGCCACGCGAGCCACGCTGCTGTTCGCACGCTGGGGTCCCGAAACTACCCCATTGCGAGGAGCTTTCAGGGCTCTAGGGTAAAAGATGGGCGCCCCAAAAGGCGCCCGGAGGCACCAAGGTCCAGCATTGCTATCTCAGCCGCCCGCCTGCGCTCTAGTGTCCTATTTCTTTAAAATAAAAGCTGCGAGCCCTACAATTACTGGGATTACAGTGAGCGGGTATTGATCCGCAGCCGGCATTGTAGGATCAAGCAGGCGGGCGGAGGCAGACGTCGCCTCCCCCACCCCTCGCCGCCGCCTAGTCCTGCAAAGCGCTAGAAAACCGTTTCCAAATGTTTGATTTCAAACGCACCATCAACACCTGCTGCAAAAGAACGACCACCCCCCTCCTCCTCTTTGCCCCCACCTCCTCCCCTCCGCCCGTGGGCCTCCCAGGCCCGAGCCAACTACACAGCCACCTTAAGCCCTTTTCCCCCTTCTTTCTTTCTTCTTTTTCTTTCTTTCTTTCTTTCCTTCCTTCTTTCCTTCCTTCTTTCTTTCTTTCTTTTTCTTTCTTTCTTTCTGTCTTTCTTCCTCCTTCCTTCCTTCCTTTCTCTTTCTTTCTTTTTCTCCTTTCTTCCTTTCTTTCTTTCCTCTCTCTTTCTCTCTTCTTTCTTTCTCTCTTTTTTTAAATTACTGAGGGAAATATACACATAAGCAAAAAAAAAAAAAAAAAAAAAGCCTCCCCGGCAGGCGCGAGCGGGGGTATTGAGGAGGCCGGCGAAGGCGGTAATGCAATCCTAATGCATAGATAGCTGACATCAACTTCCGTCAGGCAGCTCCTGGAGATCGAACCTTTCGATTGTAACTGGGACAATTTGCATAGTGATTCCCTTTCAGTGCTTTCCCGGGTCCGTAACAAGCCCAGGCAGCTATTCAAATGCAAGATGCAACCCCAAATGCAAGACTGGCCCGACCAAAAAGAGCCATACGGCGCCCGGGAGAAGCGAGACCGTTGCTCTGGATCTCATCCTTCTCTCTTCTTCTTTCTTCTCTCTTTCTCTTCTCGGGTTCCTGATTTAGCTGGGAGCTGTTTATTTATGGCTGCAAATGTGTGCGTGCGAGAGAAAGGGGGAATTGATCTTTGCCTGGACTTTAAGATGGAGCCGAAGACGCTGGAGGGAATTTGGGTTTGTGCGCCTAGCTCAGACCCCGGGCGCCGAAGGGGGCCGTTTGGCACGAAGCCCGAGGTCTCTCTTTTCCGCACCCCTCACCTCGCGACCTTGCAGCAATCTGCGGGCCCTGGAGCTGCCTGGTTGACCCACCTGCCCGGGGCCGAGCTGCCGAGAAAGGCTTCATGGAGGGAGCCATCCCGTCCCTGTCTTTAAAATGAGAGCAATAAAAGGTATCACCGGCGACGTGTGCGGATCACTTTTTCTTACTGTGCGTTGGCTGAGGGGGGCGGGGAGGGGGGTGGCTGATAGGATACGTGGGAGGGGGAAATTAGGGGACTAGAAATTGGGCTCCCCCGCTTCGTTTCCCGGTTTCTTTCTCATTTGAAATTACGCAGATTGACTCTCGCTTCCCTCCCTCCTAGGGGTCAAATCCTTAAACGCGAACCTGATCACTTGTCACAGAAGCAACTTGCCATGAAATCCGCTAATGCGCAGCGACTCGCCCACCAGGGTAAGCCAGTCTCACAGGCGCGTGCGGGGGTGGGGGTGGGGGGTAGGACGGGGCAGGGGCTCCAGGGTCCCGGCGTCGCTGGTCCTGCTGAGCCTGTAGCCACGCAAACAGGGTGGGAGCCGAGGGAGGAGGGCAGAAGCCGCGTCACTGCCAGCGAGCCGAACGAGGGCGCCCCCCTCCCAGCCTGCCCTCACGGCCTCGGCCGCTAACAAGTCCTCCTGGCAAATTTAAAGCAGCAAATGAGGGCGGGGAGGAGGCTCCCAAACAGGGTGTAAATAATCCGGGCGTGCCCAGAGTGGTGGCGGGTATGCGAGCGCGCGTCTGCGGTTTGTGCGCGGTTCTCCCGCGAAGCCGCGTGAAGCGGCAGAACCGCACCTGCTGTCGTGCGCGTCGTAGAAGTGCAGCTAGCCAGATTCACTGACCCGAGGAAATCCCCAAATTAGAACTTGTCTACACTTCCCTAGGCCGGTTGCCGCTTTCTAAATCTCCCAGGTTGCTTGGCTGTCTCTCCAAATCCAGCCCAAACCTGCTAAGGATGATCACAGGCCACAGTCCTTGCAGCACTGACCGTTATCTCGATGGCAGAAACAGCTCCTCTGGTCAGACAGCTTAAAGCGCAGCTAAATTCGTGTCTTTTTTTTTTTTTTTTCCTTTAATGACGAAAAGAAGCACAGATTTCCTAATGTTCTTTGTTTATATCGGCTCGGGTGCTGCAAGCTGTCTGACCATGAGCTTTTTCGTTGCGCCTGTTTCATGCAGAGCACTCGGGATGTTTTTTAGTCTTGTATCTTAAAATATATATAGAGAGAGAGAATGCTTTCCCGATCGTCTTGCAATAGGTTTCTTAAGAACCAGACATGTAGGGAAGCTTTGGGGATTGGATGGTGAGAAAAGCAGACTGGAAGGTACAAATAAACCCAATGCAAATTGAAAACAAATTGAACAGAGGAAATGATTACGAGAGAAGATGAGGGAATTAACTGGTCTGGAAAGAGCAATTTTAAGGTCTGAATTTTTCAGATTTAATGGCCACACATAACAAATTGAAAGGAATTAAATCTATTCTTTTACCTGTGTATTTTTTATTCACAACCAAAGAACACAGGCACTCCTGGTTTTCTTGGTCAAGTGCACATTCTGAGGCATTTCAAAGGACAAGTCAGCTTTGGGGTGCTTTCCTACTTTTTCCATAAACTACAACCAGTTTAATTCTGACGGAAAACAATTTAAGATTTACTTCCGGTTGTAGAAAGAAAGAAAAATTTTTAAATCCTGACAGTTCAACTATTACCAGATTCTAAGGGGTTAATTTGATGTAAATAACCTACTTGCCTGTGAGCACAGAATCTGGAAGTTAGAGGCCCTGGTGGCAAAAAGACTTTGTCTGGTGGTGACAGAGCTTTGTGCATCTGAGGGGGTCTGGAGAGGCTCTGAGCCTAGCTTTGGGTTTGTTGCATCCCTCTCACTCTCTTAAAACAGTAACTCAAGATGTAAGTAAAAGTGTTTTCATTTTTTATTGATCCCACTAACATCTTTCATTATCCAGCATGTAGCCACAGCAAATTATTGCTCATTTGATACCGAGAATTCTATTGACCATCGCTTTCGTTGGAGAGAGAATTCTAACTACTCTGGCTTCTCTGTAGTCAGAGCTGAGGCTGAGGACATTCCTCGGCTAAAACCCGAGTAAATTGAGCCCTCAGCCTCCAGGAATTGATGGAGATGTGTTCATTACATTGAGCCACATGAACATGCATAGAGATCTGCTTTTTACTCTGCCTGCCTTGCCCCCACTCATGCAGAAGGTCGGCCCCTTTGGAACAGATCTGCCTTCTTAGGAGGCTGGGCATTCGTTTCCCTCTCCTGGACCCCTTCTGGCAACTTCTTTCTAGCTCTGGCCAGGGTTAAGGCAAGGGAAATGACACAATGAAAGCCTGCTCTTGTGATCAATCCTGTGCTCAAAACCACCCCAATGTGGACACCTGCGGAAATCATTACCCCCGCCCCCCCACCAAAAAACTCCTAAAATATCCAGATGAGTGACTTTATAGTCTCGATATAATTTTCTAAATTAAGCTGCCATCCCCTTCAAGACCCCATGTCATCAAGAGGGCTAAGTACGGGAGGAGGGAGCTCTGAGTTCAGCGTCTGTTCTCTCTTTAGTTGGCAATGGGCGTCCAGCCCCGAATGATAGCCCGGGCAACTCACGTACTTGGCCAGTGCCTGAACGAGGATGTGCCCTCTCCCACCCCGGCCTGGTGAAGGCCTGACCTTTGACCCTAGGGCTAGCAGCTCCAGGGCACTCAAGGCTGAAGAGGGACGAAGGTAGGAAAAAGAGGCTGGAGACATGGTCCGGGAGAGGAAACGAGAGGCCAGGTTTGTTCCCCAAGAAGTTAGTGGCTGAATCTGCCTTCACGCCGAAAGGAACCCGAAGCTGCCCTACAGCAGGGGCCACCCGACGTCTCAACCCTCGGGCTGCCTTCCGCCTCCCCAGGGTGGCTTCCTCGGACCTGCGTGTCTGGACCCATGCGCCTTCGCGGCCTCCCTTTGGGCGTCTCCATGAAAAAAGACTTGAGGGTGCGCTGACCTGACACTACCGGGGGGAAGAGGGAGACGTCGAGCCTGGCAGCAGGTGGGGCTCAACCACCGCTAGCCCGCCGTCGGCGCCCAGCCAGGCCTGTCACATTTCCCAGTAATACATAATCCACGGCTGCTACCCCATAAGCCCTCGACCCCAAGAGAAGGCAAGGACGACCTTGGAGAAGCCATGCCCGTGTGGACTCGGTGGAGGAGATGATTCGGTTGGGTTTCATTTCCACAACCACCAGGAGATAAGTCCCCTCGGTTCCAGAACAAAAGGAGAACCAATTACCGACTTTAACAAATGAGTCGGCGTGTGCAGCCCACCAAACAGCTCCAACTCCAAAGGTGAAGGCACAATTGGGGCTCTAAGGGATCCGTCTTGGCAGTTATTTTCCTAATGGTGCTAAGTGTGCGTGAAACTGTTCGCACTCTCTCGAGGGCCGCGCTCCATGAACCCTCACGCTTTTGGGAGCTACTTTGTTCTAGAACAAGGTAGTAACGGGGTGGCAGCATGCTCTGCGCACGCTGCACTCTCACCCAAGAGCAGCGGCCTGGAGATGAGAGTAGATTCTAACTCGGCTTGTGGGGATGGGGGGATAGGGGAGGGGTATTTACGCTGAGATTCACACAGTGGATTTTTAGTTGCTGTTGTTTTTTTCTTTTTGTTTTTAACGTAGATAGATAACCCTGGCGTTGGTGTAACCAGCGCGCGCGCGGGCGCGCGCGCAATGCAGTCGTGTTCCTCGAATGCGCGCCCCGCCGGCCACACTTGGAGAATCCAGCCCACAGTGGTTTCGGAAACCCCATTTTCCTGATTGCATCCCAGGCTCTGGAACCCCGCGAGCCTTCCGGGGGAGGGAGCCCCATCCGGGCCAAGTAGTGGATCAGACACACACACACACACACACACACACACACACACACACACACACACACACATGGAGGCAGTGCTTCGTAGGATCGAAGATCCAGGGTGGCTAGATGGGGGTCTGGGAGGCTACGACTGAGGGAGGCCCTGGCACTGCCGGAGTTGTGCAACCACTAAAGCAGCGCAATCCTGATAATTATTTTGGGAAGAAAGACCTGGGACCTAGGTTTGAGCTAAAGAGGGTTAGGGGCAAGTGACAAATGACCGAGCATTTCTTTGGAATGAGGGGGAACTGAGAAATACCCAGCTGGCCCGGAGTTGCCGCAATCTGGACATTAGGAAATATATTCTCCTCGCACACACAGCAGCACACATCTCTGATGGCAAGCTCACCCCTGCCCAGGGAGCCTCTGGCTCAGCCACTGCACCTCCCAACTGCTTTTTCAGCCTCCTTCAGGTTTTACCAGGCAAATGAAACAAGAAGAACTCGATAGTAAATTATTTTATTCAGACTTCTGTCTTTTTATGAAAATAAAAGGCAACACTTTGTCATTTTTAATCATATAAGCAGACAATAAACCTAATTTCGATATTGATTTTTTCCAGAATCAAGTGATTTTGTGCAGTGTCTGTTGTATTTCCTTTTCGAGGAAGGGCCATTTGCTGGTAGATTGTGTGGCTCTAAGACTTCACTACATATAGTTGATTGTGGACTTTGAAGCCAGGTAGCTGAGAGGGGGCTCTTCCTTGGTGGCAGGAAGTTTGGTTTTTGTCTAATTATCTAGATAATGGTTTCAACTTGGCCTTGCCTGGTGCCCTAGGACAGATTTAAGGCTCAACTGGTGCTTTTCGGAGTTATGGCCTCAGAAATTCACTTTAATTTTTTTCAAAATCAAAATCAAATAAACAAAAATAAAAACAACCCCAAAAATCTTGATAATGTCAAGGGCCCAGACAACACCATGAGGAGCGTTAGCAAGGGGAGTGCACTCTCCCAGCAGCCCCAAGTTCAGGAAATGGGCATGACCCCGAGCTGGCCAATCTTGGACTGCTGCAAAGGCCCAGCGGAGAAGTGTCAGGGGATGCCAGTTACTGCCAAAGGGCTCAGAGGCATGGATGATTCCTCCAAATTCTGGTGCTCTTTCTTTTTTCAAAAACAATATTATATTTGATGTTGATGCCAAATGGAGTTGGCACCTCTCTTGTGAAAGTCTCGAGGTGCAGAGAGATCGGCCAGGCCTCCACCTAGCTCTAGAAGGAAGAGCAGGAGGGAGGGAATGAGGGGAGAAAGCTGCAGAGAAGAAAAGAGTGAGGTGGAGAGAGGAAGGAAAGAAGAAATCAAGAAAAGAGGTGGAGAGGAAAGAAAAATGGAAGGAAGAGGGGGAAGATAGAAATAAAAGGGAAAAGGAGAAGTGAAAAGGACGATGAAGGAGAGGAAGAAAGGAAAAGAAAAAGGAAAAATAGATTTTAAAAGACCTAATAAAAAATAAAAGTACTCCAACCTTAAGAGGGAAACTGTTTGCTCTGTGGACTACCTGGGACTTTTCCCACAGCTCCGGGTGGTTTCTCCTCCCCACTGGAACACAGAACAAATGACAGTCCCGAGCATAAATTCAAAGACCCTCAACTCTTACTCGAATCCAAAAGGCTGGACTCAGGGCACACGGACCGCTGGGACCCACCTACTAACCCAGCGTCCGCCGATGCCCCCCACACCCCCCGCGGTGAATGGCAAAGGTCACCCTCTCCCCCCTACCCCCCGACCCCCGCCGCTGCTTCCAAGGGCCTAGGACCCTGGCTCGGGGGAGGGGACCTGGCGGTTCTATGCCTGGCAGAGGGGGATGGAACCTAGGGCCTTCGAGTGATCTTAGGGCTCTGACCTTTTCCGCCGTCCTCCAGGGTCAGTAGTTAACCTTTTGCTCCCCGCCCCCGCCACTCAGTGGCCCTCGGCTAGGGAGAGTGGGTCAATATTTGGGACCAGCATAGGAGCGGGCGGCGCCCAGGCCGAATTGCAAGAGGATGGGGCCCAAACCAGCGTGCTCATTCTGCTCCCCACGCCCAGAAAGCCCAGCTTCATGGATCCCTCGCTTGCCCGGCGCTGGATGCCAAGGCCCAGTTAAACCCCGTACCTGGTAAAGAACCCGCTGAGGCACGTAGGAAGAGAGTGGACTTCTTTCCCATTTTTCCTGCCCTGTTTAGAGCAGTTTCTCTTCTTTCAAAGCGTCACGCACCCCTCAGACACCAGCCACCCGTTTGCATTTTGGGGATACGAAGAGCTCTGGTCAGGTGGGAGGCAGTGAAGAGTCAGACTTGTGCCCCCCTCAAGCCCGAAGCATTTAACTCCTCTGTGGGAATAGGTGCCAAGAGAACCAGTGAAGAAATCGAGCCAAAGTCCGTGCTGCCGGGCCCAGCTGATTGCCTCACCATCCCTGCCGGGACAGCAGGAACCAGCCTAGCGCCTGCCCCGTTCCACTAACTTCCGAAAGCGCCTGCGACCGGCGCCCCAGAGGGCTCTCCCGGCGGGGACCGGGGGAAGGTGGGCGGCAAACCGGAGGCTGCAGAGGCTGGCGGAGCACCCCCCGCCCCCAGCTCCCCGCGGCTTGGGGTTTTCGCGGTCTCCCCAGCTGGAGCCGGGGCCGCCAGGAGCCGAGAGCGTTAGGTTCAAATGCATCAAGGCTCTGAAGTCATTCATCCGGTTTCATAAATAATTTTCTTATTACACTTAAGCCCGATTCCTGCCCCCTTCCCATTTTTATTGCGGGGTTTCAGCGGCTAAAAAGTTTCTAAGTCGGGTGGGCCGTTGTTTTCCTTTTTCCATCATTAACATCTTTAATATAAGCTATCAATAACCCTGTCGTTCGGAGCCGAGTTTCACGGTATTGATCCACGCGGCTATTCATCTCTGCCATGCAAGACACGGAATAATTTTCGCATTACAGTAGCTTGGATTTGCTTTTAATTCATATTTAAAGCTGCAACCGGCTCGGTGGAGCGCTCTGCGAAAGACTAGAGGCGCCTAATTAATAATAAGTTAGAAACGAAGGAAGGCACCGGCGAATAAATAATTAATACAGACATCTATGTCTCTTTGAATATTGCTCCTTTAAAAATTTAGACTTACCAGGACCATACTGTAAGTCTGCAATTTATATTGCAGGGAT